>NC_053489.1:449586291-449886291 GCF_905171775.1 Rana temporaria | reverse complement strand
CAGAATGCAGATATGTGCTATATACAGGGTGCAGAATGCAGATATGTGCTATTTACAGGGCGCAGAATGCAGATATGTGCTATATACAGGGTGCAGAATGCAGATATGTGCGATTTACAGGGTGCAGAATGCAGATATGTGCGATTTACAGGGTGCAGAATTCAGATAAGTGCTATTTACACGGTGCAGAATGCAGATAAGTGCGATTTACAGGTTGCAGAATTCAGATATGTGTGATTTACAGGTTGCAGAATTCAGATAAGTGCTATTTACAGGGTGCAGAATGCAGATATGTGCTATTTACAGGGTGCAAAATGCAGATATGTGCGGTGGCGTTTACCCTTGAAACCGATTTTTAAACCGCGGATTGGCGGTAAAAACGTCTGCAGCCCCAGTGCCGGGTATGCACTTTTACAGTAAGAGGCCATCTGGCTTTTTCTTTGTTTTAATTGATGTTTTAATTAAAAGCAATATTACGCTATTGGATCTCCCTGTTTTTTTTGCATATATACCCCAATTGGAACGCCTGGAGATGAGGCTTACATATCTTTCCCTATCATCATGTGTGCAGGCACAATCCTGCTCAAGTCTGTGTGACTATCTTTTTAATTAAAGTAGTCAACTGGTAAGAGCATTTAATTTTCAACACACCTTGGGTGTAAAGAAGATAAAAGTGTGGTGGTGGCCCTTTATACTTTCTTCACTTTAGCAAGATCACGGTAAAATAAGAAGATTTCATTGTCTATTTATGCACAGTATTGGGACTATTTTTTGTCATTTATTGTTATGACGGGGGTGTGGCCGGATGTAGGAGTGTGGAGCGTGGAGTGTGGAGAGTGAGCGAGGCAGAGATGTGAGAAGTGGAGAGGTGTGTGCCTAAACCTCCCATGTATCTCTCCCCCCCTACAGGCATATGAAATGGCCATGCTGGGAGCGCTGCTTAAATTGCCTAAGTAGCTGAAGCTAAGTAGCTGAAGTCTGGTCCCCTTACCTGCTGAACTTTTTTTTTTTCCCTACCACGCCGTATCTGCTCCATAGCCTCTCTGATAGAGGCGGTTTACCTGCATCGCTGGACGGGAGCTGTTGATGTTCTGCGCCCTGCGGGGGGGGCTTTTTTTTGCTTACCTGCTCGTTATCCGTCCCATCTGGGGAGCTTCTGGAGCCAGGGAGAGAGCGGAGGAGACCCGGGGTGGAAGCGTAGCTGCAGCAGGCGAGCTGGCCGCGTGATTGGACGACGGTGGTCAGCTGACCAGCCCATGTGACCGGCCGTGTCAGTCCCAGCGCGGATCGGCGTTTCCTGGCTGTTGGAGGCTCGGGGAGGCACGAGAGATAGCCAGGGGGGTCTGCTTACTCTGCAGTACTGAACCAGGTTAATAAGGAGGACTCACTCCCCCCCTGTATCGCTACATTAAAAGCCTCACAGCCCTGTTGTAAGGAGGAGAAGCAGCGGGGAAAACTTGCAAAAACACCATAAAAGTGAGTAAAATCTTGCACAAACAGTGACGTATGGATTACATTGTGCCTTGAATGGACCTGTACTGTGGTATGCTGTCTGGACTGGATATATATCAAATATACCAATAGTGCTGTGCTGTGCTGGGCATTGAGACATGGTTTGGCTATATGCCTAATGAAGTAACTGCTCAGTGAAGTAAAATGAAGTAAAGTGAAATAAGAGTATATACATTGTACACTACAGTGAGGAAAACTGAGACTTTTCCACTTTACACTCGTGAAACAGGACTACTGATCATTCTTTATTTATGATCTCTGGCACACAGCTGGTGTGATATCCTGCTTTTGGACTTGTTGTCTAGCACTTCCAAACAATTAAGCACTGCGCCATTGATTAGCTGTATTGCTACCTATGGAGGCCCTATATGAGTTGCTGGACTTTCGCTGGTTTTAAATGAATTAATGGTGCTGTACTGTGCTGTGATGTGCATTGATAAATGGACTGATTATAATCCTAAATCTAAATGAATTCAGCTGCACAAAGAAGTAAAGTGAAGTAAAGTGAGAGTACGCATACTGCATACTGTATCGAGGATAAAAGGGATTTCTTCATTATACGCTTGAAATACAGAGTTATTGATCTAATAGCCATTACTGGTCTCAATGTGATTATATACTGCTCATCTGGACCAGGACCAGCTGGAGATTGAGCATTAATGGTCAATTTATTTTGTTTTTCCTTTTTGATTGTTCGTTCTCTTCTTTAAAGGGGAAAAGGGAAAAAACAGAAGTTTTTTTTTCTCTCGATAATGTCTGGGCCGCAAGCATTAAGGTCAGCAAAAGACAAGGTGGGGGTAGCTGCGGTAGCAGCAGCCAAATTAGAAAAATATGTTCTTTCATCAGAGCAGACCCCCATTAAAAATGGCTCAATACCCCAGGCCTCTGCCAAAATAAATACAGAGAGACGAAGCCAAGGCCAAACAGCGGCAGCGGCAGTAAGCAAAACTTCAGTTAATAAGAACGCAGCGCCCATAGTTATGGATCCAAAAGTAACCCCCAGGCCTGAAGATGCTCCCACAATAAAAGACGTATTCCTAGTGGTGAATGAATGTAAGAAGGCACTGGGAGATCTGTGCGACCAAATGAAAAGTGTCAAGGAAGAACTGGTCTCAGTGGGACAGGAATTAAGGAAAACTAATGAAAGGATATCAGAAGCAGAGGGGAGGATCTCACAAATGGAAGATGAAATGCACCCTCTCAAACAAGATGTTAAGAACATGAAGTCCCAAGTGGAGACATTAGAAGAAAAAATGGATGAAATAGAAAATAGACTCCGGAGGGACAATGTCAGGCTGGTGGGGCTACCGGAGAAATGTGAGGGGGCTAGACCAATAGAATTTTTGGAAAACTGGTTTGTAAAACTATTTGGTAGAGAAAGCTTTTCACAAGCATTTACAATAGAAAGAGCGCATAGAGTCCCCTTTAAGCCTCCCCCCACTGGGGGGCGTCCAAGATCAATGCTACTAAAATTTTTGAATTACCGAGATAAAGAGTCCCTATTGAGAAAGAGTAGAGAAATGGGAGAGGTTTTTTTTGAAGGCTCTAAAGTTTCATTTTACCCAGATTTTTCTCCCCAGTTACAGAAGAGAAGGGCGGGGTTTCTGGAGGTTAAACGGAAAATGCAGAGGGCTAAACTTCCATATGCTTTATTGTACCCAGCGAGGCTACGGGTGGCTGCGCTGGGAATGACATTATTTTTTGATAAACCTGAAGATGCAGCATTATGGATGGAAACGCAATTAAAGGAGGGAGGGGGGAGCTAGGAATAAGGGGTTTAATTTGTAACTCGCACGGATAGGGGGGGGGGGGAGGTGGGAGGAAGGGTGCACACTTAAACGAGTGAGAGGAATTGGTCAAGAGTTGAATAGAGAAGGGAGGATTGTGAATGAGGAGGGGTGGGAGAAGTGGGGAGGGGGGGGGGAAGGGGGGAGTGAATGAAAGTGTGTTAAGAGAGGAAAGGATGATATGGGAAACGGCCATAGGAAACCCCTTTGGGGAACACCTGGGTAGGTGCGGAGGGGGGGGAAGGGGAGGGAGGGGGAGGAGAGGGAGGAAGGGTGGGAGGGGAGGGGAAGATAAGTACATAATACACAGGGAAAAAATGTTCACTGTAATAAGTAAAATATATGTAAAACACGAACCAAAGAAAAGTATAGAAGGTAATGATAATGCACAAAGGAATGGGAAAATGGGAAAATGGCAAAGTATTTCACAAGGGGTAAAATTTTCTATGGGAAAATAAAGTTTGAAAACCTACATGGAAACAACACTAAAATAGCACATACATTTTTTGGGGATGTCAGCTCACAAGTTCTAATAGACACGGTAAAATTTAGTAAGGACTATTTACACACAAAGATAACTAGGGTAATGAATAGCTATATAAATTATGTTTTGGGATGGATGCCTCTGCTCCCCTTGGTATATCCTTGGTTGCTATATGTAAAGTAAAATGTTAAAATTAAGCTCATGGAATGTTAGAGGCCTGGGAACTGCAGCTAAAAGGGCTGCAGTCTTTGCCACGCTGGAAAAACATGGAATAGGGCTGATGTGTCTGCAGGAAACCCATCTAATGAAAAATACAAGCTACCTATTACAGAGTAAAAAATACCCTACTCAGTACCACTCAGTGCACTCTACATATTCTAGAGGAGTGAGTATTTTGGTGAGAGATGGAGTGGGGTTTTCCTGCAGACAGGTCAGCATAGATGAATACGGTCGATTTATTTTTCTGCATTGTATAATAAACAACAAAATGTATATAATAGCAAATATATATGTTCCCCCGCCCTTTAGGATTGATATTATGCTCAGATTAAATGAATTCATATTGGGGAAGGAAGAGATACCGGTGTTGGTGGTAGGAGACTTCAATGAGGTCTTGGACCGAAGAGTGGATAGGTTTCCCATACCGTTGGTCCCAGACCTCATGAAAAATAGCCGCCTGGGTCAATTCTTGGAAGAGGTTGGTCTGTTAGACTTGTGGAGAGTGAGGAATCCGGGGACTCAACAATATTCTTGTTACTCAAGTACGCACGATACACTCTCCAGGATTGATATGGCCCTGGGGAATTATTTAGCATTACAGTTGGTGGGGAAAGTAATATATTTGCCAAGAGGAGTGTCTGATCACTCTCCTATGGTTCTTACCCTAAATCAAGGTGGACAAAAAATTCAGAGAGATTGGAAAATTAATGCACACTGGTGTGAGTTAATAAAGAAGTCGGATGAAGTTCTGCCCAAACTGAAGGAATTTGTAGATATCAATGAAGGCACCACGGGCACTGGGATATTATGGGACACCCTGAAGGCGTACCTACGAGGTGTCCTGATCCAGCAGATAGCAAAATTTAATAAAAAAGCAAGAGAGGCGGAGGAAAAATCCCGTAGAGAGGTGTTGGAGGCAGAAAATAACTATGTGGGGGACCCAACGCCGAAGGGAAAGAAAACATGGCTTGAAAAACAACAAGCGTATAAATCAGTAATTACAAGGGAAGTAGAGACCAGACGAATTTTCTTGCGACAATCCTCATTTGCAGAAGGGGAAAGTGTTGGAAGGATGCTGGCGCAGGTGGTAAAATCTAACTCTTCCTCCTCCGGCGTTCGGTCCATAAGATTAACAAATGGCGCGATAACTTCGGACACCTCAGAGATAGTGCAGATTTTTTGGGCATACTATCAAGAATTGTACACTACACAAAAGAGGGGAATGGAGAAAGAAATGGAGGACTTCCTGGAGAGACTAGAAATCCCGTTTATATCTCAATCAGAAAGGGAAGAATTAGAAAACCCAATAACACTTGGGGAGTTACAGTTGGCAGTAGCAGGTATGGCGAACCAAAAGTCGCCAGGACCAGATGGCCTTCCAGTAGAAATGTACAAATATTATGGAGATATATTGTTACCCGAGCTTATAAAAACATTAAATGGAGCGGCGGTAGAAGGTAAACTCCCTGCCTCAATGCTGGAAGCAACGGTTATAATTATACCAAAAGATGGGAAAGATCCACTGGACCCTGTGGCATATAGACCTATATCCCTTTTGTGCTCTGACGCTAAAATTATAGCAAAGGTCTTGGCAACAAGGCTTAACAGGGTTATTTCAAAATTAATTCACCCAGATCAGACGGGGTTTATAGCTAATAGATCTACTAGTATGAACATCAGGAGGACATTTCTAAACCTACAAACCCCAACACAGAATGAGGGAGCAAGGGCTGTATTGTCACTGGATGTGACCAAAGCCTTTGACAGCGTAGAATGGGGGTATATTTGGAGGGTGCTGGATAAATTTGGGTTCGGCCCGATTTTTTCAGGGTGGATAAAAATGCTCTATGATAATCCTAGTGCTAAGTTAAAAATAAATAATGAATTCTCAAAAAAAATTGTCCTCGAGAGGGGGACGAGACAGGGGTGCCCCCTGTCACCCCTGCTCTTCGCCCTAGCGATGGAACCTCTGGCAATTGCTATTAGGTCAAATATCGAGATATCCGGATTCCAGAGAATGACGGGAGAAGAAAAAATTGCGCTTTATGCCGACGACATCCTGCTCTTCCTGGGAGACACGGAACAATCTCTGACAAAAGCAATGAGCTTGGTGGAGGAGTTTGGGAGTTTTTCGGGATTAGAAATAAACTGGGGGAAGTCCGAGCTACTGCCGATAGATCCACTTGGAGAAACGGCGACATGTGGACTGCCACAGTTAACAGTGGTGGATACAATGAGATATCTGGGGATATTGGTGACGAAAAACCCTAATCAATACATTTATAAAAATCTCATCCCTCTACTTGCTAAGTTCAAACAAAAAATTTACATTTGGAAACGTCTCCATCTGTCAGTGGCGGGCAGGTGTAGCTTAATCAAAATGATTTGGCAACCACAACTTTTATACATAATGCACAATTCCCCAATATGGATTGGTAAAAAATGGTTCAATAAAATTGAATCTCTTTTTAGGGAGTTAATTTGGAAAGGGGGACAGGCTAGGATACGCCTTCGCACATTACAGCTCCCGGTGGGGGAGGGAGGACTTGCAGTGCCCCAACCCGAGATCTATTATTTTTCTGCACAATTGCAACAAATAGGGGGAGGTAATATCCCAGGAGGAGGTACCCCTAATGGGAGGATAATGATGAACGGGGTCTCTCATGACACTATCTTTGAAGCACTAGAGGCTGATTCTTTTAGATATAGGAATCCAACAACAAAAATGATAACTAAAATATGGAAATCGGTTAAAAAACTGATGGGCTATACCGGGTTTTCTGAACTCTCCCCCCTGTGGAATAACAACAAACTGAAGGAAGTTCTCCAGATAGGAAAGGTCAGAGCATGGGAAATAAACGGTATTAAAAGGTTGAAACAGCTGTATAGAGAGGATAAATATAGGAAATTTCAGGATTTAAGAGAGGAATTTAAGATACCTCAATATTCATTTTTCACTTATATACAGGTGGGGCATGCCCTTGAAGCCCAGTTTAGGACACAAACGCTAGTGTGGTGTGAAATGCCCCTTTTCCAAGAACTAGGCAAGGTAGGACCAGCCAAGGGACTCATCTCTGAATTATACAAACAGATGGGTAAAAAGGCTAATATGGGCCGGCATCTTCTAAAAACAAAAGAGAAATGGGAGGAGGACCTGGGGGAAATGACACAGGATCAATGGCGGAGGGTTCTGGAGATGGGGCCGAAAGTTTCGGTCTCACCCCCACAGAAGGTCTCCCATTTGATGCTGGTGAATCGAGCTTATTATACACCTAAACGTCTGTTCAACTTTGGGAAAAGAACAGATGACAAATGCCCTAGATGCCAGGGGACCGGAGACCTAGTACACATGGTGTGGCGATGCCCAAAGTTGTTTCGATATTGGGAGGGGGTAGTAAATGTCTTAGGGGAGACATTTGGTGTACCTCTGGAGGCAGAAGCCACACTATGTGTACTAGGATATAGAAGGGAACGGAACGAGAAGAAAAGCACTACAGTAGTATTACTGAGATGTCTGTTCCAAGCAAGGAAATTAATAATGTTAAGATGGCAGGCGACAACACCTCCAACAATAAGGGAATGGGAGGGAGCAGTAAATGAGACGATATGTAAAGAAAGAGCAGTCTATATAAAAAGAGGTAACCTTAAGGAGTTTGAGGAGATGTGGAGACCTTGGTTGGAACAGAAGGACCTGCCCCTCTAGTGGGTAAGAAATATAACTGGGATGAGGTAGAAATAAAATAACTCTTAAAAATAAAGCTAGACATGTGTCATTTAGGAAAGTTGGGGCCGGCTTCGAAACCCCACCAGGGGAGAGAGAAAAATGGGGGGAGGGTTTAGGTATATAAAGTGAAGAACAAAAAATGTTTGGTATCAACCACACTGTGAACAGATATAAGAACAGCCCCCTGTAATGGGGATGATCTGAGCATTTTATCTTTTTCTCTTTTTCTTTTTTTTTCTCCTCTTATCTTTTTCTTCCTTCCTATTAGATGTTGTCTCCCTTTTCCTTTATATGAACAAGATAATCAATGTATATTTTTAACTTTTATAACAGATGTATCGCACACTAAGATTAAGTAACAAATAAGAAAGGATGTTGGTTCTTGGAATTTTTTTTTGATATGAAAGATTTGTTTAAATAATCAAATGTGTATAAGGAAAAAAAAGACAAATAAAGAATGAAATTTATTGTTATGACACAGAGACATTTTCAAATTGATTGGGTTCACTTATGTCACAGAGTCATTTGTTAATTTATTGTTTTTGTATGTAGCACATGTAATTGACATTCATTTCACTATTGTGTTCTATTACATTTAAAATCATGATCTACTGCTTGTGGTTTAGCGCCCTCTATCTATTCCTTCAATCATTACAATTCAGTATTGTTTAAGAGGAGCAGCTTTTTCTATTTTTTTTTTGTCATTTAATTATTTGGCGCAGAATTTTACCCTTAACACTAAATATATAAATGCAAAATCACTAATAAGTGAAAAAATTATAATCAAAAGTCCAATGTGAATTGAAGTGGTAATATTCCCTATATTCTGGAATGAAACAAGTGCAATAGAAGAAACCGCCACCATCCAATAAAGAAGAGGCTTACTGAAGGCAGTGAACCCTGAAGAACGTATGTTCAAAGGGTCAACTGGGCATGGTGTAAACCACTGAAAAAACTGGATCCTCAGCTTCAGTTCCCAGACTAACGACTCCCACACCGATCCAATAAAAACAAGAGGGTGGTTCAAATGTAAAGTGCTTCCGGGTGGAGACCCAATAAGGGCCGGGAAGTGGAGCCAATGGGATGTAAAATTAAAAGAAAGGAGAAGGGCACATAGCGTAATACTGTATGTAAAACCAATTTAATGTTGGGAGGAACAAACGACCGTTTTTCAGGTTGTAAAAAATGAAGTTTTTACGGGTCTAGAAAAAATGAAGTTTTTTTCAACCGATCACTAAAACGGCCTTGCCTACACACGATCGTGAACAAAAAATGCTCTAGCAAAGCGCGGTGACCTACAACACGTACAACGGCACTATAAATAGGATGTTGCATGTGGATGGTGCCACCCTTGGGGCTGCCTTTGCTGATTTAGTGTTAGTAAAAGACAATTCGCGTTTTTCAGTCTGTTACAGCGTGATGAATGTGCTTACTCCATTACGAATGCTAGTTTTACCAGAACGAGCGCTCCCGTCTCATAACTTGCTTTTGAGCATGCGTGTTTTTTTCACGTCGTTAAAGCCCACACACGACCATTTTTTATGACGTTAAAAACAACGTTAAAAACGAAAAATTTGAGTATGTTCGAAATTTTTAATGGCCATTTTTTACATAGTGAAAAATTTGAAAAATGCTCTGGAGCCCACACACGATCGTTTTTAATGAAATAAAAAAAAAAACGTAATTTTTTACAACCCGAAAAACGGTTGTGTGTATACGGCATTACATTTGGAAGAATAAAACAGCGCTTATCAAATGGTAAAATCGGCAGCAGTGGAGTCTCCCTAAACTGATGGTCTCGCATAACTCCAATTAAATCTTCATAATAGACAAATCAATAGGCAGACCGTATGTACCAAATTCACATTTTCATAATAGCCTTGAGAGTGGACTGAAAGCTAATCTATCCGTTTTGTGTACATTTGACCTCAACCCAAAATTTGGAATTTACTTCCACTTTCAATGATAATGGTAAACAGGACAAATAGAGAGGGTGAATCTCCCAAATGGGGGCACAGACAGCAATAAAAAACATACAGTTTTTCTAATCCCTCTCCAAATCTAAAAAAAAAAAAAAGTTTTGTCTTTAGTTATACTTTAACCACTTAACCACTTCCAGACCTTAGGTGTTTTTCAGATTTGGTGTTTGGAAGACTAAAACAGTTTTTTCTGCAAGAAAATTACTTAAAATCCCCAAACATTATATCTTTTTTTTTTTCTAACACCCTAGAGAATAAAATAGTGGTCATTCCAATACTTTTTGTCACTCCGTATTTGCGCAGCAGTCTTACAAGCGCACTTTTTTTGGAAAAAATTCACTTTTTTTAATTAAAAAATAAGACAACAATAAATTTGGCCCAATTTTTTTATATATTGTGAAAGATAATGTTACGCCGAGTAAAATGATACCCAACATGTCACGCTTAAAAATTGCGCCCGCTCGTGGCATGGCGTCAAACTTTTACCCATAAAAATCTCGATAGGCGATGTTTAAAAAATTCTAGAGATTGCATTTTTTGAGCTACAGAGTAGGTCTAGGGCTAGAATTATTGCTCTCGCTCTAACGATCGCAGCGATACCTCACTTGTGTGATTTGAACACCGTTTTCATATGTGGGCGCTACTCGCGTATGCGTTCGCTTCTGCGTGCGAGCTCGTCGGGACGGGGCGCTTTAAAAAATTTTTTTTTTTGTTTTCTTATTTATTTTTATTTATTTTTTTACTTTTTACACTGAAAAATAAAAAAATTGATCACTTTTATTCCTATTATAAGGAATGTAAAAATCCCTTGTAATAGAAAAAAGCATGACAGGTCCTCTTAAATATGAGATCTGGGGTCAAAAAGACCTCAGATCTCATATTTAGACTAAAATGCAAATAATTTTTTTTTTTTTAAATTGTCCTTTTTTCTAATGACAAAAAAAAAATTGTCTCTTTAAGAGGCTGGGCGGGACTGACGTTTTAACGTCACTTCCGCCCAGCAGAGCTATGGGGACGGGCGAAGGAGATTTTTCCTTCAGTCTCGTCCCCAGTCACCAGCCGAACGGTCCCGATCTCCTCCGCCGCTACCGACGGCTCCGGTAAGCGGCGGAGGGCGCGGGAGAGCGGCGGGAGGGGGGGCCCTCTCCCGCCACCGATAACGGCGATCTCGCGGCGAATCCACCGCAGAGACCGCCGTTATCGTGTACCAGACCGCGCACACTAAAGATCGATACCTCCGGTGTGGCAGCAGCTGCTGCCGTTACCGAGATATCAATCTTTAAAAAGAGGACGTACATCGTCGTGCGCAGGTCTGGAAGTGGTTAAGGACCCCCTACCGACGATATACGTCGGCAGAATGGCACGGCTAGGCACAATCACGTACCTGTACGTGTCTCTTTAAGGTCCAGCCGCGGGGCCGTTAGCGCACCGCCGGCGGCGCGCTCGCGACCCAGTCTGAAGCTCCGTGACCGCGGGACCCGCGGACCCGATCGCCGCCTGTGTCCCGCGATCGGTCACCGGAGCTGAAAACGGGGAGAGTAAACACACCTTCCCCATTCTTCATTGTGGCAGTGTCAGTGATCGTCTGTTCCCTGATATAGGGAAAAACGATCACTGATGTCACACGTCCAGCCCCGCTCCCCTACAGTTAGAAACACAGATGGGGTCACACTTAACCCCTACAGTGCCCCCTAGTGGTTAACTCCTGCAATTGTCATTTTCACAGTAATCAGTGCTTTTTTATAGCACGTTTTGCTGTGAAAATGACAATGGTCCCAAAAATGTGTCAAAATTGTCCGATGTGTCCGCGAGTAAAGTTTAGAACCCTTGTCAAATGTTACTTCTATCCGAAGCTCTGTAGAAAGATGTCCCATCACTTACTGTCCTGGGGACAACATCTTTACCGGACAAGTAAAAGATTCTCTACAACCGAGCCTCCAGTTGAAGTAGAACCAGACAGGGGTTCTGATCCTATCCGACCATAACTGAAAAAATACATTCGGTAAAAGCAGATGTCACAATATACATGCATGTGCTTTTGGGTCCAAATCTTCTGTTCAGCCCAGGAATCCTTAAAGCTGTCTGAAATCAAAAAGCCCTCCTCGGCTTCACTCCAACTTTGGAGCTCCAGAATGCCATCACCATCCCACAAACCAGTACGGCACCCCTCTATTGGCTGCTGAGGGTGAAGGTTATCCACAAAAAAATGTTGAGAACTGCATGTTCTATAATGTAGCGCCCCCTTACTTTCAGTACGGGCACTACACTAAAGTTAGTGGGGAATGGGAGAGTTAATTTTTGCTCCCATTCACGATTTGTTAAATTTGGGCTGCTGTCATTCCGGAACTGTCCTATGGGTCAGTCTGCGTTCCAGGGGTGGGATTGGCGCTAGAGAGGTTCTGGCAGAGCCACTTTTCCCCAGCAGCCAATTAGAGGAGTTTTCCCTCACTGGGCATGCTGGTGAGGGTTATATCTGTGGCAGACGCCATTGATTCTTGTCTCTCCGCGGGGTCCGAGTTCCAGGTGCGGCATCCACCATTGGGTGCGCGCATCCATGGACCCCGCCACCATGGCCTACCTGGCCAGAGTTGCGCACCATGCGGAGCTCCATCCTGATGTTGAAAGGGGACCCAGCGACTTGCTGGGTCCTGAACTTTACTAGGAAGATCCTAGGCTGAAAGCTGTGCGGTGGGGGATCAGCTCAGGGAGAACCCAGAGAGAGGTTATCCAGGAATTCTGAACGAATCATCGGGAGTCTGGTTACCGAGATACTGACAGGTACAGTGCAGCTGTCTACCGGTGACTCTAACTGAATTTACTGGGAGGATTCGCTCAATCCAACCATCGCTCATTACATTTCTAAGCCTGTGGCAGAGGCCTGTTTCCTCCCAGCGATCTACAAGTGACACTTCGGCTGCCAGGCTTGTGGCAGAAGTCTGTTCGGGGGCACTTCACCCACTCTGGCTAGAGTGGCGACAAACTGATTTCACTGTTACTGAGAGCAGGATTGCTCCCTTCATATCTAAGCCCTGATACTTTTGTTCTTCTTATGGTTCATCAACCTTTCCTATCCTACCCCATGTTGATGTTGGCCGTGTTGGGCCTTGGAATAAAGCATTCAGAAAATCCATTTGATGACTGGACATTCGCTCACTGTTCTGGCTCACTGCTATCACCCCTAGACACACTGCAGGATAACTTAATACGCCGATCTCAAAACAATCAGCGGCTCCTTTGGGGGTAGCGCTACAATAAGTTTGGCTACAATTAGTCACATGGACTTATGACAGAAATATGGGAGCTTCCACTCCAGGCCAGTGAATCACTAAGAGCCATCTCACACTGAGGATCTAATCACTGGTAAAAAACTTGCCGGCAGCAGGATAGTTTTGAAGGACACAGCAGAGAGTCAGGCGAATCAGGTTTTGTAGCATTTTCGTCAGCAAGGAAACAACATCTCGCTAACAAAGCAACACATACAAAGCAGATGTGTCCTACTAGTGATCCTGGAAATGATGATTTCGTGATAACGGCAGGATTGCTAGTGTGACATGGGCCTCAGTAGTGAAGCAATGGTAAAGATAACAGCCCTGGAGAATGCACCCTAAAGCAAGTCCGTTATTCAGGTTCCAAATTTCAATGTTCCCTTTAAAGAACATCTGCCAGTAGGGTAGACACCAGTGGCGGCCGGTCCATAGGGACGCACGGGCGCCGCCCCCCCTCCCACAGTCACACAAAAAAAAAAAAAAAAAACGGGCCCTTTAAGAACTTTTATTCGGCTAAAATGTCATTTTGACATTTTAGCCGCAGTTCTGGCGGCCGTCTATAGAGGGCGCTGCAGCGCCACCCCCTCTCGCAAATAACACACATTCGTGCATAAATGCACGAATGTATGTTATTGCTGGTTGCCAGCGCTGCCTGGTCTATTCAGATAACCGGATGCGGGACGCCGGTTACCCGAATAGCGGCAGCTGGTTGGCTGAGGGGAACTGCCTATCAAAGCCAGCGGCTCTGATAGGCTTTTCTCCGGCTCTCAGATGTCTATACTCTGAGCGCAGGCAATCTGCGCTCATTGTATAAGACAAACGGCTGTTTCAGCCAATCAGGTTCCCGGATTCTGGTTATCAGGAACCTGATTGGCTGAAGCTTCACCACAGCGGCAGAAGACATCGAGGGAGCACATGGAATCCTCAGGTAAGTGCTTTTTTACAGGGAAAGGGGCACAGTGACATCATGGGGCACAGTGGTGACAAAGGGCACAGAGGTGACAATTGGCACAGTGACATCATGGGGCACAGTGGTGACAAAGGGCACATAGGTGACAATGGGCACAGTGGCATCATGGGGCACAGTGGTGACAATGGGCACAGTGGCATCATGGGGCACAGTGGTGACAATGGGCACAGTGGCATCATGGGGCACAGTGGTGACAATGGGCACAGTGGCATCATGGGGCACAGTGGTGACAATTGGCACAGTGACATTATGGGGCACAGTGGTGACAAAGGGCACAGAGGTGACAATGGGCACAGTGGCATCATGGGGCACAGTGGCATCATGGGGCACAGTGGTGACAATGGGCACAGTGGCATCATGGGGCACAGTCGTGACAATGGGCACAGTGGCATCATGGGGCACAGTGGTGACAATTGGCACAGTGGCAACAGTTGAGGGGCACAGTGGCTGCGTTTGATGGCATGGCACAGTGGTGACAATTGATGGCACAGTGACTGCGTTTGATGGCATGGCAGAGTGGTGACAATTGATGGCACAGTTGCTGTGTTGCATGGCACAGTGGTGACAATTGATGGCACAGTGGCTGCGTTTGATGGCATGGCACAGTGGTGACAATTGATGGCACAGTGGTTGCGTTTGATGGCATGGCACAGTGGTGACAATTGATGGCACAGTGGCTGCGTTTGATGGCATGGCACAGTGGTGACAATTGATGGCACAGTGGCTGCGTTTGATGGCATGGCACAGTGGTGACAATTGATGGCACAGTGGTTGCGTTTGATGGCATGGCACAGTGGTGACAATTGATGGCACAGTGGCTGCGTTTGATGGCATGGCACAGTGGTGACAATTGATGGCACAGTGGCTGCGTTTGATGGCATGGCACAGTGGTGACAATTGATGGCACAGTGGCTGCGTTTGATGGCATGGCACAGTGGTGACAATTGATGGCACAGTTGCTGTTTGATGGCATGGCACAGTGGTGACAATTGATGGCACAGTGGCTGCATTTGGTGGCATGGCACAGTGGCTGCGTTTGATGGCACAGTGGCTGCATGTGATGGGCACAGTGAGGCTGCAATTTTTTTTTTTTCGTTTGCGCCCCCCCAAAAATTTTGAGCACCAGCCGCCACTGGTAGACACCAATCAGAAGCCTCTAAATAAAGCAACCACTCTGAATCAAAGGTCTGTATGAGTTCCTGGGCAGGGACATCATACAATATTAGACCCCTTTCACACTGGGGCGGCAGGTCCGTTAGCGGTAAAGTGCCGCTAGTTTTAGTGGCGCTTTGCTGCTGTTATGGCGGTGCTATTAGGCTGCTAGCGGGGCTCCTTTAACCCTTACTAGTGGCCGAGGAAAGGGTTAATAGCGGAGCCGTTTTGCGGCGCTGCCAAAGCACTTTGCAGGCGCTTAGGCTGCGCTGCTCATTCATTTTATTGGGCAGGGGCTGTGGAGGAGCAACCTGCGATGCTCGCAATGAGTGGAGCCTGATGGGGAAGCTGAGACTCTGTTCTCTTCTTGTGACTGACAGCAGGTATTTGGGGGATTTTATAGCCCACTGCTTGCTGTCAATCACAAAGAGAGCGTTATTGTGAAAAAAAACAAACAAAAAAAAACAAAGAGAGCAGACCTGATGGGGAACCAGTATCTCTAAATCCTCCCACCCAGCTTCAAAAATCCTTGGCGGCTGCACTGTGTGACAACTGCAATGGCAGGGAGGAGATTCAGCTGTAATGAGGCCAAAGTGTCCATATGGACTCTCCAGCCTCAGTGTGCCTCTGCATGTGGTCCTTGCCTCAAATACATGTACTTGTTTCCAACAGTTACATGAATCTGTATCCCGCACCCACATTTGTTGTGCGGTAGCACAATGGAATTCTAAAAAGCGTCAAAGACACTCTTTATAAGTTCTCGATAACGTCTACTGCATGGAACTTCTTTGCGCCTTCACTGCCCTGGAACTAGCATGTGACCTCTACTTCCATCAGATGCTTACCTCTATGAAAAATTCCCTTTAAGACACCCGTGACCCCTCCTCATTTATATAGATAATTGACAATACTATGTTATATCCCATACCTTGATTGGATGTTTAAATATCACTGAAAACATCATTGCTGGACTCTTGGGGAAACTGCAACAAAAAAAGAAAAAACTAAGCACAAAAAGTAAATACAAATGTGGAAAAAATATTATAACATATTAACAACCTGGGGCTAGATTCAGAGAGAATTTACGCTGGCGTATCTATAGATACGCGGCGTAAATTCAAATCTGCGCCAGCGTATCTTCTTTCTGTATTTAGAAAGCAAGATACACCGACATTAGCCTAAGATGCGACTGGCGTAAGTCTCTTACACCGTCGTATCTTAGGGTGCATATTTACGCTGGCCGCTAGGTGGCGCTTCCGTAGTTTTCGGCGTAGAATTTGCAAATTACCTAGATACGCTGATTCATAAATTTACGTACGCCTGGCGCTATTTTTTTACGTCGTTTACGTTAGGCTTTTTTGGCGTAAGGTTACTCCTGCTATTAGGAGGCGCACGCAATGTTAAGCATGGCCGTCGTTCCCGCGTCAAAATTTGAATTTTTTACTTTGTTTGCGTAAGTCGTTCGCGAATAGGGCTGGACGTAATTTACGTTCACGTCGAAACCAGTGACGTCCTTGCAGGGTACTTTGGAGCAATGCACACTGGGAAATTCCACGGACGGCGCATGCGCCATTCGGGAAAAAACGTCAATCACGTCGGGTCACCAAGAATTTACATAAAACACGCCCCCTCATCCACATTTTAATTACGTGCGCTTACGCCGGCCCCATTTACGCTACGCCGCCGTAACTTAGAAGGCAAGTGCTTTGTGAATACAGCACTTGCCTCTATGGCCTTGTACTCACGACCGGATCTGTGCGCTGAAAACTGTCTGCCGGACAGTTTCCGGCGTACAAGGCTGATTTTTGTTTGGTTCCGCTGGCTTGTACACACCAGCGGACCAAATTACCGTCGTACCGGAACGCGTGCACGTAAACTACGTACGACGTCACTATAAAGGGGAAGACCAAACTTAATGGCGCCGCCCTCTGTTCCTCTTTTGCTAGTTACGGGTTTGCTCGTGTTAGTGAAGGTTTGGTTAGAGCTGATTCGCGCTTCTCGGTCCCCAGGCTTTGACAGCGTGTATTCACGGGTTCAGTGCGTGTGCTTGCGGTAACGTAGTTGTCATTCGGCTATAGGCTAGCAGGTTGTTTCTGCTTTTGCAGTTGCATCCTGTGCGCTCGTATCTGTTTGTCACGCGTTTGTCGCAGGTAGTGCTGGATTTGCGAGTGCTTTCTGTTTGAGTGTGTTCTTGACTGACCAGCCGGCCGGTTTGAAGCCATGATGGAGCAGCAGCGTCAATTTTCGCGAGTTGGTGCTGTTTATGGGATGGCTGCTGGATATGTTCATTTTTCCAGTACTTTGGCCAGAAACAGGGGGCGGAGGCGTTTCTGGACCAAGAATTGGTTGCGCCAGCGTGACCAGTTCTCACATATGCCTCTGCTTAGGGAACTCCAGGAGAATAATCCTAATGACTTTAGGAATTTTCTCCGCATGACGGACCCCGTATTCAACAGTCTGCTGGATCTTCTGTCCCCCTATATCACGAGGCAGGACACTGTGATGCGCCAAGCCATCACGGCCGAGCAGAGGCTTATTGCCACGTTGCGGTACCTGGCGACTGGGAGGAGCCTGCAGGACCTCAAGTTCTCGACAGGCATCTCTCCGCAGGCGCTTGGGGTCATCATACCGGACACGTGTGCTGCCATCATCAAAGTTCTGCATGAGGAGTATATTAAGGTAAGTTTCCTGGCTGTAATAATGTGGCCAACTAACTTTATTTTTAATTTCCCAGATATGCTGTGTGTTTAACTAACGTTCCCTTTTCTCCCTATGCATGTTGATATAAGCTTTACATGTTTTATTCTTGACCTACCTGCATATTTGTCCCTTACCCAATATTAACCTGTCCAGCATGCTATCCTAGGGACAAACCCACCTTGCCATTTTTTCAAACACGACTTTTTGGTTTTTGTGTCCCCCCCCCCCCCCTTCAAACTTTTTTAGTCCCCATCAGAGGGCTGTGGAGTCTCTTAATTAAGTGGCCCTATATATTTCATTCCCCAAATTCTCCATGCACATTTTTCAAATGCAATTTTAATACTGTGAATTTTCACAAGGATGCTTGTAGGATGTTTTTGTGCCAAAGTACTAAATCTCTTTTTTTGTTTGTCCCCACAGCTACCCTCCACACCACAGGAATGGCAGTCTGTGGCTTCCCAATTTGCCCAGCGGTGGGATTTTCCAAACTGCGGTGGAGCAATAGATGGGAAACACGTCCGCATTGTGCCCCCACCCCACTCGGGGTCCTACTATTATAATTACAAGGGTTATCATAGTATTGTGTTGATGGCGGTGGTGTCGGCACAGTATGAGTTTCTATATGTGGACGTGGGGAAGAATGGCCGGATGTCTGATGGGGGAGTGTTCGCACGGACTGATTTCTATGATCGTCTCCAAGCTGGTGGTCTGGCATTGCCACCAGATGAAGATAATGTGGAAGGACTTCCGTTTGTGTTCCTAGCGGACGAGGCTTTCGGGCTTGGTCCTCACCTCATGCGGCCTTTTCCCCAGAGGACCCTCACCTCAGAGAGGAGTGTGTTTAATTTTCGGTTGGCCAGGGCTCGGAGGGTAGTCGAGAATGCCTTTGGGATACTCACCAACCGGTTCCGCCTGTTCAGGACATCGATACATCTGGCGGAATATAAATTGGACACCGTTGTATTTGCCTGCTGCATTTTGCACAACTTTTTACGCAGGCACTCCCAGACGTACCTACCCGACATCGGTTCTGAGGCAAGACTACCCTCAGATCCCCTTCCCGGGCTGGACACTGGTCGCGCTGGCTTGGCCCCCCAATCAGCTCGTGAGGTACGTGACAAATATGTTGAGTACTTCATGGGTCGGGGGGCCATTGCTATGCCAGATCATATTTCTTTCTAATTCGGCCCCCAAAGAAAGGAATATTCACAGAAATAATAAATAATTAGACCATTGGACTTTATACAGTTGTTTGTCATTAATGCTTTTTCTCTTTTTATCTGTCTTCCTGGTTCTCTAACTAACTTCTTCAATTTTACTGCATAATTGATTTCTCCACTTTTAGTAAATAACCACATTTTGCACAGTATTCACTCATCTACAAACAGGGTATTGAGTCTAGAAATAAGAAGCAACTCCATTAGAAAATTTTGAGGTCAAGTTTTTTAATTTTTGCTTGTTCATGACCACAAAAAATATTTTTTTTTTTTCATTACTCCCTGCTTTTGTACTTAGGAGTCTACAATATTTTTAGGATTTTTATTTTTTATTTTTTTCAGGTAATTCAACAAAAAATATTATGAAGATTATACATTTTTTAACAAGTTCACAGTTTTGTTTATCAAATATAGTTCGATTTATTGTTTACATATATATATATATATATAGAATATTTTTGGTGGGGTGTTTACCGCCTTTGTATTTTTTCTTCTCGGCATATTTTTTATGCCCAAAAACCTATATTTTTTTTTCAATTTTTTTGTGTGTTTTTAAATACGAATATTTGTTGTGGAGATTTAGGAGTCAAATCTCGACTTCACTAAATTCAGTGATTAGAGAGATTTATAATTCTATATATATATCTTTTTTATTTTTTTGGGTGTTTATTCTTTATGGTCTAAACTTTATAGTATCCAAAAATGTACAACATGGACAAAAAATAAAAAAAAAATATTATAAAAATATAAAAATTCACAACAGCAGTCAGTCATGGTGTGCTTTCACACTGGAACACGCCAAAATTTGAAGATACACACATTCAGTGCAAACTCGCCAAATGTCATTGGTTCAACAGACAAATGGCCACATGTGCTATCTGACATCATGGGTGATCAATGTCTGTGTTTTGTGGGAGCAAACCCTTCCTCTCAACTACTTGAGGATGGAGGAGGGGGTTGGACCCACAAAGCACAGACACTAGATATTCTGTGATGGCAGATAGCACATGTTGGCACACTGTGTGTGTATCTTCAAATTTTGGCGTATTCATTATTAAAACAGTAAAAATGTTTGTGGGGGCGGGGGATGGGCGGGGGGTGTTTCAGTCTTTGACACGGCCCATCATGTCAATAATATTTTTAAAATTAGATTCGATGACCATCATTCTTTGCCGCATATTGTCCATTTCCGTGCTGTATTCCAAAAGGACATTTGTTACATTCTGTTCCATGACAACCATCCTTTCACGCATATTGTGCATTTCAGTGCTGCACTCCATTACCTGTTGAATAATTATAGCAGCACTTGCACGTGAAAATATTGACACACCATCCTCCTCCCCTAAAAAAAGAAAAAAATTGTCATTTCCAAAATTATTTTTTGATGAGGCCTATCTACATATGTTTTTTTTAATCAAGCTAGGGTGACACTGACCTGATGGGCTTCTCCTTTCCACCTCTTCGACATCTTCTATCACTCCTCCTTCTTCCACCACCTCCCCATCATCTTCTATCACTCCTCCTTCTTCCACCACTTCCCCATCATCTTCGACTCCTCCTTCATCCATCAATCCACCTTCTTTCAATTCGCCAAATTGTTCTTCCGCCACTTGCCCTTCATCTGCTATAAATTCTAAGTCCAAAATTACTTCTTCCTCCTCTCTTCCTTCCTCCTTTCTTCCTTCCTCCTCTCCTTCCACATCCTCTTCTCCTTCCACATCCTCTTCTCCTTCCACATCCTCTTCTCCTTCCACATCCTCTTCTCCTTCCACATCCTCTTCTCCTTCCACATCCTCCTCCTCCTCCACATGTTGAGATGGAAGATTTTGGCCTTGTCTGGCCCTCTCTGCCTCCTCCAAATGCTGGCGACTTCTTTCCCCTTAAATAACAACAAAAAAAATGTAGACTCATCAGCACACAGATATTGGAGAGCATAAATCGCACACATTGCTTAGAAGATGCTTTCATTTAGTTACTTTTATCTTTCACCAAACCTACATTTTGGAATTACTTCTATGGCAAGCTCTGATCCTGCCCCTTTTTAGCAAAGTGACACACATGGATGTCCCCCCTAAACTGTATTTCTGGGAGACCCTACCAAAACCTATTTTTGATTTGGGGAGACACAGGTGCTCTGCATTGCAGATGAGAAAACATCTGCTTTATTACCGCTGTTTTTAGAATGAATCCTGTTTGCCTTTCCCATTCTCCTAATTCTATTTTGTAGAACTAGCTTTTACACAATGTTTACAAACAAAGTTGTTGGCCAGTGAGCCATGTCCAGGTGTGTTGTTCCTGGAATAACCGAGCCTTTCTGAGAAACTATGTGATGTTACGTGGTTTACTAAGAACACTATTTGTAAATATGTAGTTATTTATGTCATAAAAAATAAATGACAACATGTCTTTAAAATTACAAGCAGGCCAAGGAGGCAGATGGTGAAATATACATGGCAACACATTCTTGCAGACTATCAACCCCCCCCAACCCCAAAATATATTTACTTACTTTTACGCAGAATTTTAAGGATCTTCTTCATCTGATGTGGCTCCCTCAATTTTAAGTCTGACCAGCGTTTCCTCAGCTGTTCCTTGGACCTGGTGATCCCAAACATCCTCTGCATTCTCCTCGCCACCTTGTCCATAATATGTGCCTTTCGGCGGTTAGGTGTCTTGTATGGCCCTAATTCACCATCATAGTCCTTCCTCCGCATGATGGAAACTAACTCCACCATTTCCTGGAACCGCATATTAGTGGCTTTGTATCTTCTTTGCCTTGATCGGGACGTCCCTGCCTCTGTCCCTTCACTTGTGGCATGAGAGCATCGTGCCCGCTCGTGTGACATCGCCATCTTTCCTTTCCCACAGAGATTATGGGCGGGGAAAAGATGAATTGTTACGCCATGGGCGGAGAAGAGGGCGGCGTTTAATACATACGCGGAGTGTAGAGAATGCAAACAACGTGTTTACGTAGGTTACGCGGAGAATCTTCGAGCGCATCCAGAACATACACAGTTAACGCCATATTTCCTAAACACATTGATTAGGGGCCTAGCAAAGGTGACGAGGGCGGGGTTTAATAAATACGCGGAGTGTTTAAAAGGTGCACGCCGTGATTACGCATCTTACGCGGTAATTAGGCGAGCGTGAGAAACGAGGAGCGAGAGACAGGAAGGTAAGGAAATTAAAAATGGGATCAGCAGAGGCCTAGAAAATGTAGACACATGGGATGGGGGTTTGGGCTGTTGGTTGCACCCTTTTTAAGCTCTTCTGTCTATGGGGTACCACAATGTTATTTTGGTATCCAAATGCTTTTGGACACCTCACAAAATAGAGATGTGAACAATGCTGTACCTCATTCACAAGTTTTTGAATGGTGTATTCAGATCAGGCAAAGTATTGTTCAAGTGTTGGTTGTACAGAGGTCATTAGGAAGTGTCTTTTATGTCATCCATTGTCAGGGGCATGAGATTTACACATGAAAGAGTGCGTAGATGAATACTGTCATTTGTAATCATTGTTTATTTTTCTATATTAAAAATAGTTACTGCAATGTTAACAATGGCTCTGCATCTAGCAAATCAATGTTTGGTACAACCAATGCGGCCGAGCTGCCAATCATTGTTTAAACAAGAGAGACTGTGTTTGTAATTAGATATAGGTAATAAATTTGAAGACACATATTATATCAAGGTCAACGCTGATCCTTTTGAATATTTATTTTTCTTTGGTTTCTGTTTTGCGAATCTAGACTCAAAAAGAAATATCATATTTCATAACGGGAAATGGACCAACTACAAACCAAGGAAGCTATAGAGGCCTTACTCCAAAAATATCAGGACACGCCCATCCTGTGGAATTCCAAACACGCGTTATATTGCAATAAAGATGTACGAGCGGCAGCACTAGAAGAGCTAGCAAACTATATGCAAACATGGGTGCCAGGATGCACTGCCAACATGGTGAAGGATAAACTTGCCAACCTGAGAAGCACATACAGAAGAGCATATAAAGCTAATAAAAGCAAAAAAATCGGGAGCAGCAGCAACACAAGCAAAGGAACCCAAACTGTGGTATTACAAACAGATGGCTTTTTTGCGGGACGAAATGGAAGGCAGGAAAACGATGTCGAGTCTTGCTTCCAACCTTTCCTCCATGCTACCTTCCAGCGGACATTCCCCAGATGACCACAGCCCTGCAGAGTCGGAGGAAGAGGGCCTGGCTGACAGAGATGCAGATCTGCCACCCTTCGATGAGGAGGTATAGTAGTTTCCTCTATATTTCTGGCGTAAATAATTATTGGTGGATTAAGCACAAGCTGGGAAAAAGCACAAAAAAAGGTGTACAGACAAATAGGTGTCAGGGATGACAACTGCAGGGGTCAGAAGTAGAGTGTATTCAAGTAATAATGAACAGAAAATACTAAACGAAAAACATGAAAATGAGTGTGGTTTTATTTAGCGAAATTGTAAAAAATGTCCTTTTTTTTCCACACAGGAAGAAGAGATCAGCCAGGAGGTGGCAGATCCTCACGTGTCTGTCAGCCAGGAGGAGGCCGGGGTCAGTGGCAGCCAGGAGGAGGCCGGGGTCAGTGGCAGCCAGGAGGAGGCCGGGGTCAGTGGCAGCCAGGAGGAGGCTGGGCCCAGTGGCCTGCAGCAGGTCCCCCCGGCCAGGAGAACCACCACCAGCCAGTCTTCTCCCCCCCAGGTGAGGCCATCAGGCCGAAGGAGGCAGTTGAGGCCTGTGGAGGAGGCAAGCCTCCGCATGATACAGGAGGCAAGCGCCATCATGAGGGCCCCCCTCAACCCCACAGAGGCCTTCAGTGCCTCATTGGCCCACGATTTGAATGAAGGGGAGGAGGACCAGAGAAGACTGGCAAAGGCCCTGATGAACCAGGTCCTTTGGTGGATGCAGAAGGGCCTGCTGACCCCAGACACTGGGCTATGTGACCCGGCCCGGCTTGCGGAACACCATCCTCCTGCTGCCACATCGACCCCACCTGCAAGAGCCCGTGTTAGATCCGCTGGAAGGCTGCCTGGAGGGAAGGCTGGAAAGAGGAGGAAACGTTGATTCTCTGCCTTCCATTTCCTTCCACATAAAGGACATATTGTTTGGACTACCACAGTTTGGGTTCCTTTGTTTCTGTGCTGCTGCTTCATATTTTTTGGTTTGGCTCCTGAGGCTTGGAAGTTTATCCTTCACCATGTTGGAAATGCAAGTTTGCATATAGTTTGCTATCTATTCTAGTGCTGCCGTTCTGTTTATTTTTTGTGATGACATTTGCCTAAATAAAAGGCTTTTTGCTTTCATTTGAAAACATGTCTATTGTTTGTTAGTTATACTGTGGGGATTATTAGGCAGCAAACCTTTAATAAATATACAATGGGTCATTTACAAAGGACACACTCCTTGGGGGGGGGGGGGGGACATTTGGTGTGCCAACATGGTTCAATATTCTCAAATGAAACACAAAAAAAAAAAAAAAAAATATAACAAACAAAAAAACATGCAAAAAAAAATTAAACAAAATGGTGACATAACTAGAAACAACAAAAAAAAATAAAAAGATGCACATTCCTTTACAAAAATGACTACTATAAATTATAGAGGACCACCAACCAAAACACACGTCTGGCATAGAAAACCTTATTAAAGGATTACATCACAAGCAAGAAATGTGACATTTCAGTATGGGACAACTCTATTGAAATAGCATCAGCAAGAGAACGGGGTTATTCTAGCAAGAGAAGAATTAATAAAACGAGGCAAGAAACTGTGGTTTAGTGCGCCTTTTTAAGACATTGTTCTCTTGCTAGAATAAAAGGTTTCTAATGACGAATGTGCCATATCCCAAACAAACGCGAGTTTTACCTGAACGAGCGCTCCCGTCTCCTCATTTGGACTGAGCATGCGCGGGGTTTTTGTACGCTGCTTTTGTGTACAGACGACCGAACATGTCTGACGGACACGATTCCAGCAGACTGTTTTAAAGCAAGACCAGGAAACAGTTGTTCGTTGGAAAACGGTCTGGCCGACGAATGTTTGCTGGAATCCTGTCCGTTACTGCCTACACACGACCGAACGCGGACCAGTTTCAGCAGACATGTTTGGTCGTGAGTATGGGGCCTAAAACTTACGGCGGCGTAGCGTAAATACGATACGCTGCGCCGCCGTAACATTGCGCGTCCCTACCTGAATCTAGCCCCTGGTGTATTAACTGCTTCTTTATGATCCTGCAATGTAAAGTGATTTAATAACTTCATTATGTTACCTGTAGAGAGCATGCCATTAGGTAACCTAACATGAGTAGTCGTCTACCTGCACATAAGTATATACATATATATCCAAAAAAAAAAATTTTAGTTTTTGAATAAGAGTTTTTTTTCCATCTGTGCTCTTTTGGGAAGACTTCACTCACTTCCATCTCTGGTCATCACTTAATCAATGGTCAGCAAAGACAAACAGAGAGCGTGAACCTATTCAGACATCAATAAAAGTCTCACTAATGTTCCAACTGTTCCCCACACATAACTAAAGCCTCATACACACAATCGGACTTTCATCTGACGTTTCTGTGGATTTTGGTCCGAATGGGCTTGGCCGTGAACTTGTTCTGCATACACACGGCAGGACATTTTCAGACAAATTTCATCAAATCAAGTGTTTTTTCAGCTCTTTACTGCCACCCTTTGGGCAACTTCTGCTATTGTTGGCTGATTTTTAGCATTGGTTCTGAGCATGCGTGTTTGTACTTTGGACTTTAGTCCGGTGGACTTGTGTATACACAATCGGATTATCCTCTATCGGACATTTGTTGCCGAAAAGTTTGAGAGCATGCACAGCGAACATTTGTCCGATGAAAAACTGAAAACATTTGTCCGATGGAGCATACACACGGTCGGATTGTCCGATCAAACACGTCTGTCGGACCGCTGTTGTAGAAAAGTCTGATCGTGTGTATGGGCCTTAAAAGACACTTCTTGGCTACACATACACATGAGCATCCGCTGAAATTTTTTCAGGGGGAGACACTTTGGCAACAGTGATACAGTCGCATTTAACCCTTTCTTCAAACACTAGCGGGGGTTAAAAGTGCCCGCTAACGTCCGAAAAGCACAGCTAAAACAATGGTAAAATGCCGCTTTTTAGCGGCGCTTTACCGATAACGCGGCCAGCTGGCAGTGTGAAATAGCTCTTGAAATAATTCAGCTTCACTCAATGCCCATATAAATATAGCCTAGAGAATGTACAGACCCCCCATTCTGCACAGACCCCACCATTCAGTGCAGATGGACCCCCCAATATGCACAGACCCCTCCATTCAGCACATATGCACCCCCCTTTAGCACAGACCCCCCCATTCCGCACAAACCCCTCCATTCAGCACAGACCCCCCCTTCAGCACAGATGGACCCCCTTTAAGCACAGACCCCCCCTTCAGCACAGATGGACCCCCCATTCAGCACAAACCCCCCCTTCAGCACAGACAGACCCCCCTCCCCATCCCATTCAGTACTTCATATCAGCCATCAGCGTGGCACAGGCAGCAGGTTCCCTCCCCCTGTGTACACATAAACATTGGAGGGGGAGGCGGCTTCACTCTGCTCGCTGTGCCTGTGTGACATGCGGCCCGGGACTGCTCAGACAGCCCACAGCCGCGAGACTCTTCAACACCTTTTTGATTTTCTAGGGGGGTCATTTGCCCCCCCCTTGCCCTATGGAGTGGACGCCCATGTACATACACTTTAATGCTACGATGAGTTGAATATTGCTGTCTATGATACAGGGGAAACAAAGCTCCTTCATAACAAGAGAAAAAAAGAGAAAGAAAAGATGGCAAGACCAGCAATCGAATTCTTCCATTTATAACCTGCGTTGTAAAAAAACAAAAGTAGGAAATTGGGAAGTACAACACAGACCCTTTTATGCCTAATGTCAGTATAAATTAGCCGTAATATGGGGTTGATGATCTAAACTTCCATACAGTATACTGTAGCATACATAATTCATCATACCTGTATTGGATCTCCTGTACACATGGCTATCAGCATGCCTGGGAGTAGAAAAGACGGGAGGTCCATGGTGGAGGACACCTGGCTGTAGGGAGGGGAGACGACGTGTGCGACGGGCGTTTAACAGGCAATCCCCACAAGGGAAAATAGGAAAGGGGGGCTAATTGTGTACCAGGAATTCAATGCAGTCTTTTTTTTTTTCTGATTCCTAATACTCTAATACTCTAATGCTGGCTATACACGGCTATACACGGGGAAAAGTTTTAACAACAAAATACTTTTAACCAGATTTCAATCAAATAACCATCTACCAGATTAATGCGGAACTCTAACCATAACAACTAAAAATAACGTTCTTTAGCAAGGAACATACATTCAACATTAACCACTTCCATACAGGGCACTTACGTACCTTCCCGCCCAAGCCAATTTTCAGCTTTCAGCACTGTCGCACTTTGAATGGCAATTGCGCGGTCATGCTACACTGTACCCAAACAAAATTGGCGTCCTTTTTTACCCACAAATAGAGCTTTCTTTTGGTGGTATTTGATCACCTCTGCGATTTTTTTTTTGCGCAACAACTAAAAAAAGACCAAAAATTTAGAAAAAAATTACGTTTTTTTTTTCCTGTAATTTTTTTGTAAATAAGTAAGTTTTCTCTTTCAATTACGGGCACTGATATGGTGGCACTGATGGGCACAGATGAGATGGCACTGATGGACATCGACGAGGTAGTACTGACGGGCACAGATGAGGTGGCACTGATTGGCGGCGCTGGTATGCGGCACTGATGGGCACACATAGGCGGCACTCATGGGCGGCACTGATGGGCACTCATGGGCGGCACTGATGGGCACTCATGGGCGGCACTGGGCACTCATAGGCAGCACAGATGGGCACTGTGGGGTGGCACAGATGGGCACTGTGGGGTGGCACTGATGGGCACTGTGGGGTGGCACTGATGGACACTGTGGGGCGGCACTGATGGACACTGTGGGGCGGCACTGATTTACTTGTTGCCAGTCAGTGCCCATTTGTG
Source organism: Rana temporaria (assembly GCF_905171775.1). Classification (NCBI taxonomy): domain Eukaryota; kingdom Metazoa; phylum Chordata; class Amphibia; order Anura; family Ranidae; genus Rana; species Rana temporaria. The sequence goes on along the minus strand of NC_053489.1, from coordinate 449,858,230 downwards.
GGCACTGATTGGCATTTTTTTTTTTGCATCTTTTATTTTTCCCCATTTTTTTTTTCAGACTTTTATTTTATTTATTTTTTTCAGACTTTTATTTTATTTTTTTGACTTTTTTTTTCCCATTTTTTTTTGTTTTGCCCTTCCCTGGTGGGCATCCCTGGTGGTCTATGTGGCGATCCGAGGGGGGGCTGCGCTGATAAACAATCAGCGCGAACCCCCCCTGTCAGGAGAGCCGCCGATCGGCTCTCCTCTATTCGCGTCTGTCAGACGCGAGTGAGGAAGAGCCATCAACGGCTCTTCCTGTTTACATCGTGATCAGCCGTGGTTGGACACGGCTGATCACGTGGTAAAGATAGGGTGACCAGACATCCCCAGTTTCAGGGGACAGTCCCCTGATTGAGGACACTGTCCCCGGACCAAGTCTGTCCCTGGTTTTGTCCCCAGATTGGATTTAATAGGGGGCAGGGGCAATTTCAAAGACAGTCAGTGCAGAATTAAAATAAAAAAAATAGAATTACACACCCCCGCTCCGCCGTGCCTACTAGCATAGGGGGGTTGTATTTTTCCCATTATCTGTGCCCCTTTCTGATGATTATGTGCTGGTCGGAGTGGAGGGAATATTTCTTTAGTTTCGGGCGCATGTTCTTCTGCCTTGGCTCAAATCCTGGCCAGCCACCTGCCCATCTCCTTGCCTTCCTTGGCGGAGTGATCTTCCTCCTCTCACCATCCAGTAGTAGCCGGGGCCCGGAGAGTAAGACTTGAGAGGCTGTGAGGCGGGCGGCGACGGGCAGAGAGTCGCTGATTGTTGCCATTACTAGTAAAGAAAAAATATGTCCCCGGATTTCATTTTAAAAATCTGGTCACCTTAGGTAAAGAGTCTCCGTGAGAGACTCTTTACCGAGATCGGTGTTGCGGGGTGTCAGACTGACACCCCGCAACAACGATCGCCGCGATGCGCGCCCCCGGGGGCGCGCAGCGGCTCAGAATCCTGAGGATGTCATATGACGTCCGGTCAGGATTCTACAACCACTTTGCCGACGTCAATCTGTCATTGGCGGGCGGCAAGTGGTTAATAATTATGCCACCAAAATTAGTGTGCATTTTAAATTGCCTCCAGCATTGCTCCTGTTTCTTATTGCTGGAGTCTGCCAGAGCATTGCACTCCAAGCCCACCCAGTTAGGTGATCCTATTTGATGCCTAGCGCTTTGGTGGAAGAGGAGACACACAACGGAGGAAGCATGAGGATCGGACATCGAAGAAGGACCCACCAGCCGCCACTGCTGCCAGGAGAGCACAATGATTACTGCTAGTGGCTAAAGCTGCTGGAAATAATCGTATGCTTAAAATCCGACATACGGGCTGTACGCAAGTCAATATTCTGCTTCTTCCAAAATATATAGCAGACCTTTGAAAGACAGTGCATGTTTTTTTTGTGGTTTTTATTTTTGCGTAGAAGTTGGATAGGGTGAGCCTAGGCATACGTGACAATGAGGACTCTAATTCTACTCTATGACTTCAGGGTGAACGCACCCCCCCTGAAGTGTAAAGCTGAACAGTAACAAACCAGAATCCAACAGGAATACAGTCCTGAATATGGAAAGTAGACGCTAGTGATCTCCCAGGACTCATCGAAGGTTGGTAATCGCTGTATCCTGATCTCTAGGCAGCCATGTGCAGGGGCATCAACTTTAGTCCTCCAGCAGCCTGTGTCCTGAATCTTTTAGCGGCTTCCTAAAAATGCTCTAGGAGGACAGAACAGAGGTCCCCCAACCGAACCATAACTGGAACCCCATTACAGTGCTTGCAGCTTTAGGCCCCTTTCCCGTTTGCGGATGAAAAAGGGACATACATTGGTCCCTATGAGATCACGGATGTCAGTGGATGAACATCCGCTGACACCCGATCTAGTCCGCCTCCGCAAAGGTCCGATTTTGCAGACGGAAGAAAACCCTATTTTTCCTTCCGTCTGCAGATCGGATCGGATGAACACGGACATACGGTCCGTGTTCATCCGATCCCCCCTTAGGGAAGAGCGGAGAAAAGACAGGGCCCCCTAGCGGAGTCCCTCCTAACATCAGATGCCCCCAGAAGAATCTGTCCTTGCATCAGGTGCCCCCAGCTGAGTCTCTCCTTACATTTGGTGACCCCATCAGAGTCCATCCTTACATCAGGTGCCCCCAGCAGAGTCCCTTCTTACATTTGGTGACCCCATCAGAGTCCATCCTTACATCAGGTGCCTCCAGCACAGTTCGTCCTTACATAAGGTGCCCCCAGCAGAGTCCTTACATCAGTGTCCTCATCAGAGCTCAGTCCTTAGATCAGTGTCCCCTCCTTACATCAGTGTCTGTCCCCTCTCGTCGGACGCAGGGCAGAGAGTTGGCGGCAGCTACAGTTCCCGGCTTTCTCCATGTGTTTTTTTTGTTTAATCTCTCTTTATTAATTTTTTTCTTTACATATAACATTTAACATGCCTTGACACTTAAAGGTAGATCAATACTACCTTCCTTTACTATATGGCGGTAGAAAAGTGGGGAGAGCGTAGAAAAGTGTTTGTGACTATAAAAAAAAATGTATTAATATATATGTATTCCTAGTGCTATATAATTGTGATATTTGTTATTTCCTCTGTGCCTTCTTATACTTATTTATCTGTGATTCAGGTTCACCTCCCTTATTGAGGGGTAACAACACACACAAAAAAAAAAAAAAAAATTGTGTATAAATGTATGTTTTAAATATTATATATACAGTATATATATATATATATATATATATATATATATATATATATATATATATATATATATATATATATATATATATATATATATATATATATATATATATAAAAAATATAAAAATTCTACTTAAATTTGTATTTTAAATATTATATTTATATGTGTCTTCTTATTTATAATTGTTGTGTTCCCTTCTTAATTATACTTGTTTTCGGAAGAGAAAGGAGAAGAAAGGGGAAAAAAAGGGGGGGGGGAAACACATTCTCCCCCCCCTTAAAATAGGTGAGGAGGATCTTTCTTTTTTATAGTTCCTATCTCCTTTTCCGAGCTTGATAAGGCTTTTGGTTTTATCCATCTATTTCTTGGTTATGATTTTCCCAGATCTCCCAGATTTTTTTTAAATTTCTCCTGTTCATGCCTGATGTCATGTATCCATTTTCTGCTCCCATTATTACAACTACTTCCCTTTTCCATTCTTGAAGGGTGGGGCATGTTGCTTGTTTCCAATACCTTGGAATTAATCTTTTGACCGCATTTAATAAATGTGGTACAATGCTATTTTTATAAGTTTTTTTAACTCTTGTGGTTCCATGGAACAGGAATTGTAACGGTGTAAACTCTATTGTTTCCTCCGACATTTTCCTGATCCATGGTGCCACTTCCTCCCAAAAGATTCTTATCCCTGGACTTGCCCACCAGATATGGAGGTATGTTCCCTGCTCCCCGCACCCCCTCCAACATCGGTCATCTCTTGTTGGATATATTTGATCTAATCGCACTGGGGTGCGGTACCATCTAACCAAGAACTTAAATGCCATTTCCTGAATGGCTGAGCTTGTGGATGTGGCATGTGTAATTGTGATTATTTTTTTTAGTTGGAATGGGGGGAATCTGCATCCTCGTTCTTTTTCCCATTCTTTGATAAAGTAAGGGGTTTATTTATTCTGTTCACTACATATTATTTTATACATTTGTGACAATATTGCCTTGTTTCCACTGAACGGAACGGTTTGGGTCAGTATGTTTGGAACGGTTTAGAATGGACCGGTCTATTCTCGTGAGTGTTTCCACTGCAAATCGGAACGTCGGGACCATACAGGATTTAGGAAAAATGCCTAGCGCGTCCACCAATCAGTGAGATGTATTTGTAGGTCTGCCCTAATGGAACCGTTCCATTTCTATGGCCCCACATCTGAAGCAGGACCCAGAATGGTCCGGTACGGTTCGCTTTTATGGCACGCTTTCATAATGCAAACACCCAAAATATCGTACCGAACTGAACCGATCCGCTCAGTGAAAACGAGGCATAAGTGGTCCAGGCTTGATATGTTTCTACATATTTTTTTGAATATAGTTAGGGAATTCAAAATTCTTACTTGAGGGTCTAATCGTCTAAAACAACTTTGCATCTGGCTATATCTCCATCCTGCATTACCATATCTCCTTGTGATGATACTAAATCTGCCTGAGGCATCATGACCCCCAGCTGTGCATACCTCAGGCACATTGTGCATACCTTCCAACTTTCTAAAATGGAAATGAGGGACACCTATCGGCAAAAGTATGCAGGCATAGGACACACCATTGCCACGCCCCCTTAAAGGAGAATTGTACAAAAACATACGATTGGTTAAACCCACAAGTGCTTTTTTTTACCACTACTATTCCTTTATATTGGCTTTTGGAATGTAAAAATGCAGCAATTTAGAAATCAGATGAAAGGTTTAGCGCTGGAAAACCCTTTTTGATAGATAAGAAGTGCATTTTATATACATCTGTATAGATCAGACCAAAATGAGGGACAAATGAGGAGAATAAGGGGAAAAGGGGGATAGGCTGTTTCAGGGCCCCCCTTTTCATCATGGGATTCATGACAGGGGGCAGTTTCAAGCTCTCCCTTGGGTTTTTAGGCGGGAATCCTGGGGATTGGTTAGTGCAGGCTGTTGCTAGGGGTTAAGGATGAGGTTGTGATAGGTTTAGGGTAAGTTTGAGCGGGAATGTTAGTGATTGGTGTAAGCAATCCAGTTGCTGGGGTAGATTTGAAAATTTAAGGGTTCTGGATAGGTCAGTTAAGGTCATCTGACCTTCCAGAACATTCCAGCTCTGGGAGAAGCCCTATTTAAGGAGCTGTCTGCTGTGAGTCAGGGCCAGCTGTTTCCAGGAGTAACCCACAGCGGATCTCTGAGCTATTGCTCTTTTCAGAGCTCTTAACACTTTCCCTGTGGTTCTCCTAAACGGCATGAAGACATTAATCAGGCAGCTGCTGGAGCGGGGGGACGCGGAAGGAGAGGACTGGATTCGCCAGTGCCTTCGCTTACCGTCGGGTCAAGACGCGGAGTTCGGCATCGACGACGGGGAGCTGCCGGAGGAGTCGGTGGACGCCATCGTGGAGGAAGAAGAGGAGGCGGGTCCAAGCATCGAATTTCCGCTTCCAGGTCGGGCCGCGATCTCGGCGTCGGCCCGGGAGGAAGAGGAGGACCTTCCGGTGAAGAGGCGGCGCACACTGAAGAAGAGGTTCAGCCCATCCTCCAGTCCCTGTCGATCACGGAAGAGGGAGGAGTCAGTGCCGCGGTCGAAGAGGCAGCCCGCCCAGTCAGCGTCAGCAAGGGGCGGGAGCGGCGAAGACCCGACGGCAGCGTCACGGATTCCGGTGGCGTCACCACGGCAACGGGCAGCGTCGGCTGCTGATACAGAGAGGGGTCGGCGAGGTGGCTCTCCGGCGCCTTGCGCAGCGGAGAAGAGGAGGGAGACCATTGCAGGGGCAGCTGGGCACATACCAGTGCTCTGTGCACCACAGATGCCAGCACGCCCGGAGGCGGAGCTATCGCAAGGTGAGACAGGAATGTTTGATAGATTTTCTTCTGCTCTGACACAGTTTTATCTGACTTTAGGAAGCAGAATGCATTTTCCCCAGGTATTCCGGTACTCTCTTCAGGTCCTCACAGGGCTAGTCCTGTGGAGGCGGCAGCAGTGATATGGTCGAATGACAGGCATGATCTGACAGCCGGATCAGCAGTGGTACCTGACCCAGTGCATTTGGCTGTTTCTGCACAGGCAGCTGGCAACCGGATAGCCAAGTGAGGGAGGCAATGCCATGTTTGTTGTCCCCATTAGGATTTCATCTCTCTGCTGCTATTAAGGAAAAAATTTGGAAGGGAGAATTTATTGAAATTCTCTCTTTGCTGCCTAATAGTAAGGAGGTGTTGAAATCTGAAAAACCTGATCGGTTAGAGGAGGACAAACGTAAGTCTGGTCCATACAAATCCTTTTCGAATTGGTTACAAGGGTTTTGTATTTATGCCAGCGTAATGTGTGAACGGTTTCCGGTCAAGAGTCCGGGATTGTTCCAACATATAGACATCATACAGGAGGCTTACAAGGGTTTTCCAGGATATGCATGGTTTGTATATGATGAAGCATTCCGCCACAAGCTATCTGTGTATCCTTCTTTACAATGGGGGTCCAAGGACGTAGGTCTTTGGCTTAATCTTTTCCTTCCGCAGAAACAATTAACGCCCAGGACAGTCCCAGGTAATGGCCCGTCGGTTAATAATGTAGCTAACAAGAAAGGTCTGTGTTTTTCTTTCAATGATAGCCAATGTCGATGGCCCGCATCGTGTAGGTATAAGCATGAGTGTGCTCTCTGCGGAGGTTCGCACCCAGTGGTTAAGTGCTTTCGGAAAATGTCCGTTGGCAACCAACCCCAAAGGGAATATTTTCTCAAAAGCAACCACGCCGGTGAGACTGGAAAAAATGCTCCCTTGGTTGTGTCGGTACCCAAAGCAGCGGACGGCGGAGCTCCTCATTAATGGTTTTGATGAGGGGTTTTTGATTCCGCTTTTTTCTGGTACGGGCGTGACTATGGTGGAAAATTTAAAGTCTGTAGCGGCTTTTCCTTTGGTAGTTGAAGAAAAGTTGACGGCAGAAATCAAGCTGGGCAGGATTGCGGGCCCATTTTTAACACCTCCTTTTTCAAATTTTAGGTTATCTCCTTTGGGGCTTGTGCCTAAAAAGGAGCCTAACACTTACCGATTAATACACCATTTATCGTTTCCGTCGGGTACATCACTGAATGATCAAATTGATGCGGATTTCTCTTCAGTATCTTATGCATCATTTGATCAGGCGGTCCAGAGAATCAGAACATTGGGAGTCTCGGCGTTGCTGGCCAAAGCGGATATCAAGGCCGCTTTTAGGCTTTTACCCATTCACCCTAGATGTTTTAGTTCTCTGGGTTTTCAATTTCAGGGACAATTTTATTTTGATCGTTGTCTTCCGATGGGATGTTCATTGTCCTGTTTCTATTTCGAGGAATTTGCTACTTTTTTGGAGTGGGTGGTTTCCTGTACTTCAGGATCCCCTTTCCTAATCCACTATCTTGATGACTACCTTTTTATGGGAGCAGCTGATTCCTCGCAATGTCTGGACCTTTTACATCAATTTATGGAAATATGCAATGCTTTTGGCATCCCATTAGCCCATGAAAAAACGGTCTACCCTTCTACCTGTATCGAATTTCTCGGTATCACTATTGATACGGTTAGAAGGGAATTTAGGTTACCATCAGAGAAAGTCCTGAAATTGCAATACCTCATTCGGTCTTTCATTAAGAGGAAGAAGGTATTGCTTAAAGAATTGCAGTCACTTTTAGGCCTATTAGCTTTTGCAACTAGGGTTATGCCGGTAGGAAGGGTTTTTTCCCGGAGACTCTATTTGGCTATAGCTGGGATCAAGAACCCCTATGCGCACATAAGATTGACCATTGATTTGAAGGAAGATCTTCTAGTATGGCAGAATTTCTTGTCTCATTTCAACGGGAGAGCTTTTTGGCAGGATGATTTTGTTTCAGATAAGGATTTCTGCCTGTCTACAGACTCAGCTGGTGCTGTGGGTTGTGCAGCTATCTGGGGTAATCACTGGTGTTTTTCTTCTTGGCCATTGGATTGGGTAAGTCGAGGGTTATGTAAGAACATCGTCCTGCTTGAACTTGTTCCTGTAGTGGTAGCTCTGGAGGTTTGGGGAAGTCATTTTGCTAATAAGAGATTATTGATTAGCACAGATAATAAGGGCGTCATGTTTGCCATTAACTGTCTATCCTCCAAATCAACACCGGTTATTACGCTATTGCGTTATTTGGTATACAAATGCTTGTTTTTTAACATTTGGATCAAAGCTCAACACATACCAGGTAAGACTAATGAGGTGGCGGACGCCCTATCTCGTTCACAGATGGAGCGTTTTTTCTCCCTGCTACCCACGGCAGACAGAGTCGGGACATCTTTCCCAGCCAATATATGGGGAATCGTTTAATATCCAAGCATATTGAGAATTCTCTGGCTTCCTCTTCTTTGACTAGTTACAGGTCCTCTTGGTTACTTTGGTTACAATTTTTAAATTCTTGCGGAACCCCTGTTGGTTTAGCATCTGAGGAGTTGGTGTTATCCTTTTTGGAAACCTTATTGACAAGGGATTATTCATGGTCTCATGTGTATAAGGTATTATCTGGTATAGCATTTTTTCAGAAATTAAATAATATAAAGCCCTGTTTGTCTTATTTTTCGGTACAACAGGCTTTAAAAGGCTATAAGAAGGGTCATTTTCATAGGGATAATAGATGCCCGGTCACTCCTCAGATGCTAGCCTCTTTATGTACAATTACAAGTTCTGTTTGTTTTTCCATTTTCAAAGCTGTCCTTTTCAAAGCAGTGTTTACAATGGCCTTCTTTGCAGCCTTGCGTATTGCTGAAATTGTGTCCAGTAACAAAAAGAATCCGGCAGGTTTGTTTTTTCATCACATTATTATTGATGGGGCTGGTTTACATATTTTTATTCCTCACAGTAGGGTTGTCCCGATACCACTTTTTTAGGACCGAGTACGAGTACCGATACTTTTTTTCAAGTAGTCGCCGATACCGAATACCGATACTTTTTTTAAAATGTGTCCCCAAATGCAGCGATGTCCCCCCACAGATGCAGCCATGTATCCCCCCATCCAGCCAGCGTCACCCCCCATCCAGCCAGCGTCACCCCCCATCCAGCCAGCGTCACCCCCCATCCAGCCAGCGTCACCCCCCATCCAGCCATTGTCTCCCCCCATGCAGCAATGTATCCCCCCATCCAGCCATTGTCACCCCCCATCCAGCAATGTATTCCCCCAGCCATTGCCACCCCCCATGCAGCCATTGTCACCCCCCATCCAGCCAGCGTCACCCCCCATCCAGCAATGTATTCCCCCAGCCATTGTCACCCCCCATGCAGCCAGCGTCACCCCCCATGCAGCCAGCGTCACCCCCCATGCAGCCAGCGTCACCCCCCATGCAGCCAGCGTCACCCCCCATCCAGCCAGCGTCACCCCCCATCCAGCCAGCGTCACCCCCCATCCAGCAATGTATTCCCCCAGCCATTGTCACCCTCCATGCAGCCATTGTCACCCCCCATGCAGCCAGCGTCACCCCCCATGCAGCCAGCGTCACCCCCCATGCAGCCAGCGTCCCCCCCCATGCAGCCAGCGTCCCCCCCCATCCAGCCAGCGTCCCCCCAGGGGGAGTGTCTATGCGTGGTGCGAATCATTACAGCTATTCAAAGCTGTAATGTTCCCGCCCGTATTACAGAGTCGGCGGCAGCGGGGATGAGGCGAATGGCGGCGGATTACGGCGTTTCGTGGCGGCGGGCGGCGTTCGGCGGCGGGCGGCGTTCGGCGGCGGGCGGCGGCGGTCGGCGGCAAGTATTCTATTTATGTATCGGGGCGGGGTATCGGCGTCTGAGTACCGCCGGAAAAACTCGGAATCGGTCCCGATACCGATACTAGTATCGGTATCGGGACAACCCTACCTCACAGTAAAACGGATCGCATGGGTAAAGGTCATTGGATTCACCTGGCGGCCTGTCCAGGTGCATCGGTATGCCCAGTAGCATGTTTATTTGCTTATTTACAGGTCCTCCCCCATAGGGACGGGGTGCTTTTCCTGCATGAAGATTCCTCTCCACTCACTACTTTTCAATTTCGGGCAGTTTTGTCCAAGTGTTGCAAGGCTCTGAATATATCTGATTTAAAGATTACATCGCATTCCTTTCGTATTGGTGCGGCTACAGAAGCTGCTAAACTGGGTTTTGATTCAAGTAAAATTAAATCTTTGGGTAGATGGAGATCTAATGCTTTTCAGCTATATGTGCGTCCTAATTTTATTTCTTAACTGTTTTAGGTGTGCCGAGGGTGGTCTGGATAATCGGTCACTCATTCGTGTACTGGGCACATCAGCGTGCGGACGCCAGGTGTTTTGCTTCCACTTTGGGTCTGGATCCGAAATTATTTCAAGTTTTTTGGTGCGGTAGGAGGGGAATGGTTTGGGTTGAACTGTTGTTCGAATTTGATGCTTTAGTTTCTGTTTGGCCCAAACCTAGTATCCTAATTTTACACTCGGGGGGAAATGATATAGGAAAAGTGAGAACATTGGATCTTGTCTTTGGGATCAGAGATACGATCCAAATTCTTCATGAATCCTACCCGCAGATGGTCATAGTTTTTTCAGAAATTCCGCCCAGGTTGCGATGGTTGGAGTCGGCGGTTCTCAGGCCGTTTGAAAGGGTCAGAAAGAGGATCAATAAGGCGGTGGAGAAATTCATGCCACTTGTGTTGGGTTTCTCCTATCGACACATTGATCTGGAGGGTGGTTTCCCTGGGCTGTATAGGGATGACGGAGTCCACCTTTCGGAGATAGGCCTGGACATATTCAATGTTGCTCTTCAGTCCTGTGTTGAAAGGGCCGCGGTTTTGGGGTCTGGGGACAGGCAGGGTTAAGTCACCCGTGCCTGTCGTTTGGGGATATTGGTTGAATGATTTAAGACAATTCATGCAGCTTGAGTCGTAGTGACTGAGCTGTGAATTTTAGTTGGTACAGTTGTTTCGAAGTTATAAGATTTTAATGGTAATATTTATTGAGTATTGAAAGAAGAAACCAGTAGTTATGCCGCGGCCTTAATTATCCAAAAAATTTGACTATTTTAACTTAATAAAAATTGGTGTGTGTATTTAATTATTTAATAAATTATTTATTTGAATTTAATTATATAAAGGTGTGTGGTCTGCAGTTATTGTTATGTCCAGGCATCCTGTTTATAATCCCATAAGGGGAAAAGGGGGATAGGCTGTTTCAGGGCCCCCCTTTTCATCATGGGATTCATGACAGGGGGCAGTTTCAAGCTCTCCCTTGGGTTTTTAGGCGGGAATCCTGGGGATTGGTTAGTGCAGGCTGTTGCTAGGGGTTAAGGATGAGGTTGTGATAGGTTTAGGGTAAGTTTGAGCGGGAATGTTAGTGATTGGTGTAAGCAATCCAGTTGCTGGGGTAGATTTGAAAATTTAAGGGTTCTGGATAGGTCAGTTAAGGTCATCTGACCTTCCAGAACATTCCAGCTCTGGGAGAAGCCCTATTTAAGGAGCTGTCTGCTGTGAGTCAGGGCCAGCTGTTTCCAGGAGTAACCCACAGCGGATCTCCCCACCCCCCCTTTCCCTTGTCGCGGTGTAGCTATCTGGTAAATCCATTTTGCATGGTAGCAGAAGGGGATATTGGTTGAATGATTTAAGACAATTCATGCAGCTTGAGTCGTAGTGACTGAGCTGTGAATTTTAGTTGGTACAGTTGTTTCGAAGTTATAAGATTTTAATGGTAATATTTATTGAGTATTGAAAGAAGAAACCAGTAGTTATGCCGCGGCCTTAATTATCCCAAAAATTTGACTATTTTAACTTAATAAAAATTGGTGTGTGTATTTAATTATTTAATAAATTATTTATTTGAATTTAATTATATAAAGGTGTGTGGTCTGCAGTTATTGTTATGTCCAGGCATCCTGTTTATAATCCCATGAGGGACAGAGGGACATTGCTCCAAGCCAGGGACAGTCCCTCAAAATCAGGGACAGTTGGGAGGTATAGCTACACTGATAATGTACACAGGATACATGTGATCATTGTTCCTGGGAACTGAGAAGTGATGGCTGTGTTGTGAGTGGGAGCATTTTGAAGTGGTGCACACAGGAAGTAGGAAGAGGTGAAAGAGGACTGAGCGCAGTGAATGATGGGTAAGCTGTACTTGTCCTTGTAAGTGGATGATCATGCTGGGGATGAGTGTGATGAAAGCAGTATGTAAGTCTCTGTCATTGCCATCTGTCAGGCTGCAGCCTGTCCACACTGTGTCTGTCCTCAGAGCTGCAGATCAGCCGATTAGGAGCAGCCAAGTGTTTGACAGCAGTGTGCTCCAGTTCCTGGCTTGCCCCCTCTCCAGGAAAGCACTCAGGTAATACAGATGTCATGCTGACAGCACAGCAAACTAATGTCTTTTTCCTGTAAGGCAGCTGGTTGTTGGGTTAATGATCATAAATGTGTTTGTTGCAGACATGCTTCCTTAATATTTGCTTTAAGTAGGCAAAGGATTGTAACATTGTGAAAACATTACTAAGTTATCTTAGACCAGGGCTTGACAAATTTGCTTTGAATCTAGGAGCCAGCAAAAAAAGTTAGGAGTTTCTTTGTTTGTTTTTTAACTAACAAATCTTATGGCTGCAACATGAAACGTTCCTGAAAGTGAACTTATCCTTTAACAGCCAGAGCTATATTTTTGCATTTCTAGCACCGATTTAAAAACACATTTTTAGGGCTGAAGATTACATAAACCCACCAAAACATGATATATTTTCTGAAAGAAGACACCCTAGAACAGCTGTCACTAAATGGTGGTCCGAACACAGACCGAGTGCCGCCCCTGCCTGAACCCCCCCAGGCTGCCAGTGTGGTGCCCCATTTTAGCACACTTTGGTTGCTGGGACTGCCGGTGTCCCAGCAACCCATGTGCGCCCTGCCCCTTGCTTTTCCTAAGGGGATCGCTGATGGGCATATTTGTTTGTGACCATCAGAGTGCCCCTTAACAAAAAATGTGCATATCAGCATACCCCTTATTTTATGTTGAGGGGCATTCTGATGGGCACATTTTTATGTTAAGTTGCACTCTGATGGGCAGATTTTAAGAGGTAAACTGATGCGCACATTTTGTTTTGCCCATCAGAGTGCCTTCTAACAAAATGTGACCATCAGCATGCCCCTTATTTTATGTTAAGGGGTATGCTGATGGGCACATTTTTGTTGTGCCTCTTAATGTAAAATGTGCCCATCAGAGTTCCCCTTAACATAAAATGTGCCCATCAGCATGCCCCGTATTTTATGTTAAGGGTCATGCTGATGGGCACATTTTATGTTAAGGGGCACAACGATGGGAATATCTGATGTAAGGGGGCACTCTGACGTGAATGCCTGATGATAGGAGGCTCTGTGATGGAGACACCTGATGTAAAAGGGCACTGATGGGCACACATAATCTAAAGGGCACTTTGATGGGCACACCTGATGTAAGGAGGCACTCTGATGGTGACACCAAATGTTAAGGGGGCACTGCGATGGGGGAACCTTATCTTGCAGCTCTCTACAGCATCTTGCAGATTTTTCCATGTATAGTTAGGTAGAAACCGATGGCAGGCAAGCACTATCGCATAACTGAGGAAAGGATATCACCGGTCCCCTTTTTTGCTGCCACTGATAATTTCAGTGCCATCTGTGGAGTAAAAAGGAGTGACGGGGGAGCACTGAGAATGTGAGTATAACTGAACTGCTCTCTCTCCCTCCTCACTGGACTAGGTGACAACAGTGGGAGCCATTGGCTCCTGCTGCTGTTAATCAAATCCGGTGTTGGGGGGGCGGCAGCGCCAAGCCTCACTGTGTGTGTCAATAGACAGATACACCACGGTTCAGAATTGAGCCCGTACCTGTACTGTCATATGAAGTGGCACACAGAAAAGAGGAGGAGCCCACAAGGGGAGGATTAGACCGCTCTGTAACACCACAGCTCAGGTAAGTATAACATGTTAGTTCTTTTTTTAGGAACCTTTAGAATCCATTTAAATTATGTCTGCATGCTTGTTGCCAGGTCTGTCACTGTGCGATTATTGAAGCCACTTTTTCAAAAATAGATCAACAATGGCCAATCCTGCATTCCTTCCAGGAAATCTTTTCTTTAATGCTGAGCTATAATTTTTGTTATAGCAGAATGGTATTGTGGTGTTAGTTATCTGCTAGCTTTATAAACTTAGATTATTCAAAAGCAAACGAGAAGAAATAAAAAGGGTAATGACAAGAAAACAATAAAACATTATCATTCTTCTCTGTTTTGTGTTGTAGGTATGATGAATCCACCAATGAGCTAATCAATGATGACCTGGGCATTGCATATCCTATTATAGATGGAATACCAAATCTGATTCCTCAAGATGCACGGATGATTAACAAAGGCCAGAAGCCTGAAGAGATTGATCAGAAATCAGAATAACCTAACTGGAGTACTGTGCAGACCTGGAAGCCATGTTTCTGTCACTCCCCACGCTGACAGTACTTGTCCCTCTGCTGTCATTGGCTGGGATTTTGTATTCTGCCTCTGTGGAAGAGGACTTTCCCAAAGGGTGCACCAGCACAGCCAGTGTTTGTTTCTACAGCCTCCTGCTTCCAATTACTTTGCCTGTGTATGTGTTCTTTCATCTATGGACGTGGATGGGACTTAAGCTGTTTAGGCACAATTAATTACCAAATTGACTGTACACATTGTTATTGGTCATTGTGGGGGATATCTTTATGCTGGCCTGTAGCAATTCTTGATAATAATAAAAGGTGTCCTGCAATGTAAATGGAGAGAGTAACTTTTTTTTCCTACATATTTCAGGAAATATTTTTTTTTTTTTTAAAGGGCTTTTAACTCTTGCTGTCTATTTCCTTGGAGGAAATACTGTAGACAGTGTGTGCCAACCCACCTTTACCTATACCTAGTATATCAGATGACTGTGTTGTACTGTACTTTTGCTGTATGTTCAGATCCAATTGCATGTGCTTTTGGTTAAATGTTTTTATCCATTGTCATCCTATTGGTAGTAAGCAGCTGATGGACTATTCTCTTCAAACCACCTCATAATTTCTATTTTTTTTTGCAGTATGGCAAAGTTTGTACCTTTTTTTTTAAAGCAAACCTATTCCAACCAGTTTCTTTAACCACTTAAGCCCCGGACCAATATGCTGCTAAATGCCCAAAGGCGTTTTTATAATTCGGCACTGCGTCGCTTTAACAGACAATTGCGCGGTCGTGCGACGTGGCTCCCAAACAAAATTGGCTTCCTTTTTTTCCCACAAATAGAGCTTTCTTTTGGTGGTATTTGATCACCTCTGCGGTTTTTATTTTTTTCGCTATAAACAAAAATAGAGCGACAATTTTGAATTTTTTTTTTTACTTTTTGCTATAATAAATATTCCCCAAAAACATATATAAAAAAATATTTTTTCCTCAGTTTAGGCCGATACGTATTCTTCTACTTACTTTTGGTAAAAAAAAATCGCAATAAGCGTTTATCGATTTGGTTTGCGCAAAATTTATAGCGTTTACAAAATAGGGGATAGTTTTATTGCATTTTTATTAATTTTTTCTTTTTTTTTCTTTACTACTAATGGCGGCGATCAGCGTTTTTTTTTTTTTGTGACTGCGACATTATGGCGGACCCCTAGGACAATTTTGACACATTTTTGGGACCATTGTCATTTTCACAGCAAAACATGCATTTAAATTGCATTCTTTATTGTGAAAATGACAGTTGCAGTTTGGGAGTTAACTACAGGGGGCGCTGAAGGAGTTAGGGTTCACCTAGTGTTTGTTTAGTGTGGCTGTAGGTCTGACGTCATCGATTGAGTCTCCCTATAAAATGGATGACTCGATCGATGCAGCCGCCACAGTGAAGCACGGGGAAGCCGTGTTTACGTACGGCGGCTAGAAACGAATAGCCGCGCTCTTGTCCCGGATCGCTCCCCGCGGTTTTCCGACCGCCGCATGTAGCGGGGGGGGAGGGGTGCCGACCCCCGACAAGGCGGGGACGTACATGTACGCCCATATGCCTGTACGTGCCATTCTGTGGACGTATATTTACATGCGGCGGTCGTTAAACGGTTACGTTTAAGTGCAGTCTATAGTACTATTTGCTATGTTTTTATTGCTTCTTACCGACGTCACCGGCGCATGAGCTGTTAGCCCTTATTTTCTGGCAAGTTTATGCTGGCAGTGTTCTGTTGAAGTGCCCGCGCATGCGCAGGACGGAGCCGCACTCCAGCTGGAGTGACTTGCCAGAGCGCAAGTGCACATCATAGGAGGTATCTCTCGATGCGAGATACCATTTCACAGGCACAATTGAAACCTATACAAACAGCGGGGGGGAGACTGTAGTTCTTACATTGTGCCTCGCTGTTGTGGGGCGGCTTTACAGTGTGCTGATGGTCTGGTTTCCCCGCTGTTTGTATAGGTTTAAATTGTGGCTGTGAAATGGTATCTCCCATCGAGAGATACCTCCTATGATATGCGCCATGGCTACGTCAGCCCAGCTGATCGGCAAATCAGCAGTTGTGCTATGAAGAACGGCGCATGCGCCGTTTGTCCTGGGCACTATACGATAGGGGGCACTTCTCGACAGAACACCGGAAAAATGCTGTGTTTATGCTGGGGGTGCGTCATTTCCTAATGTCGATCTCAGCCCCGAGATCCCACGATACTCCCCATTGAGAAGCTGAGCCTAGAGCCCATGTGACTCGCTACGTCACAGAGGTTATGGAGAGGAGTCGAGGCTTGGCTTGAGGGAATAATGCACAAGTGCGGGATTATAGCCACAAATACATATTGCGGGCAGAAATATATTACTGTACAGAAGCAGAAGACAGCAGTAGTAATGGCGGCGGTGAGATACAAGCAGGAGCGTTCACAGAAACGTATATTATATACAGTATTGCGATTTGAAGTTGCATTGTCTAAGTTTACTACTGCTTTAAAGCCTCATGCACTTTAGATGCTTTTGCAGCTGCTTCTAGGGGAGTCAGGTTTTTTTTCCCCTGCAAGAATGAGCTCTGGCGTGTTCGCATAGAACACGTGCAGAGCCCGCCAGGAAGTATGCACGGCGCTGTGCTAATAACAGCCAGGGAGACATTTCACGATCCCTGCAGCCAAGCATCGGGACAATGTCTCCCTGGCTGTGATTAGCACAGCGCCGTGCACACTTCGTGGCTGGCTCTGCACGTGTTCTATGCAAACACGCCAGAGCTCATCCTTACTCCCCTGCATGTTAACCTATGTGTCCATGCATACATAGGGGGAGATTTACTAAAACCGGAGCACTAAGAATCTGGTGCAGCTGTGCATGGTAGCCAATCAGCTTCAAACCTTAGCTTGTTCAATGAAGCTTTGACAATAAAACCTGAAAGCTGATTGGTTTCTCTGCAGAGTTGCACCAGATTTAGTAAATCTACCCCACAGGCTTTTAGCAGCGTTTAGTGGCAGGAAAAAAAACACTGCCAGCGTGTCCAGGAAAAAAAAAACACTTGATGCTGCTAAACGCTATGCAATTCTTGTTCTGGCCAATGAAATGAATTAATACCCAAGCTCTTGACGCAAGTAAAAGCTTGTGACACTTTAAGGCCCCTTTCACATTGAGGCGTTTTTCATGCGGAACAGCGCTAAAAATATCGCTGCTATACCGCATGAAAAAACCTGCCCTGTAGTGTTCAATGTGAAAGCCCGAAGGCTTTCACATTGAAGCAGTGCACTAGCAGGAGCGCTCCAAAAGTCCTGCTAGCCGCATCTTTACCGCGGTATAGGAGCGGTGTGTTCACCGCTCCTATACCGCGCCTTCCCATTGAAATCAATGGGAAAGCGCGGTAATACCGCCCCTTTTTCGGCCGCTAGCGGGGGTTAAAACCTCACCGCTAGCGCCCGAATATCGCGGTAAATACGACGGTATAGCCGCGCTACGAATAGCGCGGCTATAGCGTCACCGCGGCTGCACGCCTCAATGTGAAAGCAGCCTTAGGCCTCATGCACACTGGATGTTTTTACAGCTGCTCCTAGGGGTGTCTTGTGTTTTTTTTTTCCTGCCTATTAAACTCCCCTGCATGTTAGCCTAGGTGTCCATACACACTTATAGGTGGATTCAGAGAAGTTTAGGCCGGCGTATCAGTAGATACGTCGTCGTAACTCTGAATCTCCGCCGTCGTAAATTTAAGCGTATTCTGGAAACCAGATACGCTTAAATTAGGCTAAGATACGAGCTGCGTAAGTCTCCTACGCCGTCGTATCTTAGGGTGCATATTTACGCTGGCCGCTAGGTGGCGCTTCTGTTGAGTTTGGCGTAGAATATGCAAATGACTAGATACGCCGATTCAGAAACGTACGTGCGCCTGTCGCAATTAGTTACGCCGTTTACGTTCGAGATATGCCGGCGTAAAGATAAAGCTGCTCCTTAGGTGGCGCAGCCCATGCAAGGTATGGACGTTGGAACAGGCCTATCTTTTTATGTCGTTTGCGTAAGTCGTACGAATTTACGTTCACGTCGGAACGGCGTACTTTGGAGCAATGCACACTGGGATATGTCCACGGATGGCGCATGCGCCGTTCGTAAAAAACGTCAATCACGTCGGGTCACGAGTAATTTACATAAAACACGCCTCCCTCATCCTCATTTGAATTAGGCGCGCTTACGCCGGACCATTTACGCTACGCCGCCGTAACTTAGGAGGCAAGTGCTTTGTGAATACAGCACTTGCCTCTCTGACTTGCGGCGTAGCGTATATGCGATACGCCGCCTCAAAAGTGAGCCGCCCTACCTGAATCCAGCTTTTAGCAGCGTTTAGTGGCAGGAAAAAAAAACAGCACTACCAGTGTGTCCAGGAGCAGTAGAGTTTGGGCAGAAAAAAAAATCTGCTAAATGTGCCTAAAAGCTAGGCACGTTTAACATTTAAGCATTACAATGGTCAGAATAAATTGTTTATTCTGGCCAATGAAATAAATTAACACCCAAGAGCTTGACTCCTGTAAAATAATTAAAATCTTGTAAAAGCTTTAGACGCTTTTACAGGCGGCTGGCATTCTTTCTGCAAAAAATACAGCTGGCTTCTAGGAGAGTTATTAGGAAAATTTATTCTTACCTGAAATTTTCTTTTCCTGTAGTCCGTAGGCGGCACACAATGGGTTAAGCTTTCTCCTAACCCCTAAAGGAAGAAAGAGTTAAACTAGCAGTGAGACAAGTTAGATTAATTGATTACCCATAGTGGGACCACCTGTCCCTGCCCTATAAACTGCCCCCAAGAACACAGACACACGTATTTTATGCAGCAATAGAGTAAATTTAATGGGAGGGAAAGCTGTGCCGCCTACGGACTACAGGAAAAGAAAATTTCAGGTAAGAATAAATTTTCCTATTCCTGGTCGTCCTACGGCGGCACACAATGGGATTTGCAAAGCAGTGCAAAAAAGAAAAAAGGGGGGGATCAATGGTTTAAAGCCGCCTGAAGCACTCTCGAGCCAAAGGCCGATCCCTCGGACGATACTACATCTATTCTGTAGTGCTTTATGAAGGTGTTCGGTGAAGCCCACGTCGCCGCCTTACAGATCTGGTCCATTGGAATATGATACCTCTCTGCCCAGGACGCAGCTGTAGATCTTGTAGAGTGAGCTTTTAGGAGAAGAGGGGAATCTTCGCCTTCCAAAAGGTAACAGTGTTTGATAGTGTCTCTTATCCACCTTGCCAGTGAAGATTTACTTGCTTTTTTCCCCTTGTTTGGGCCTTGGAACTGTAGAAACAGGGCTTCAGACTGTCTGAACATCGA
This sequence comes from Rana temporaria, assembly GCF_905171775.1. Taxonomy (NCBI): domain Eukaryota; kingdom Metazoa; phylum Chordata; class Amphibia; order Anura; family Ranidae; genus Rana; species Rana temporaria. The sequence continues at coordinate 449,838,771 of NC_053489.1, read as the reverse complement.
GGTTCTCTGCAAGTAAGCAGAGATGATCCTCTTTACGTCCAAAAGGTGCAGGTTATCTTCAGATCTATCTTTGAATACAGGCAACACAATTTCCTGATTGATGTTTGAGGAGGTGGAAACCTTGGGAAGGAAACCCGGCATAGTTCTTAGGACTACTGCGTCCGAAAGTAATCTGAGATAGGGCTCCTTGGATGACAGGGCCTGCAGTTCACTTATTCTTCTGGCGGACGTAATTGCTACCAGAAAAGTGCACTTGAATGTGAGGAACCTTAAGGATGAACTCTCCAGAGGCTCGAAGGGAGGTGATGTTAACCTTTTTAGTACTAAGGGCAAGCTCCAAGCTGGCAACGGTTTTTGGAAGACTGGTCTTATTTTATTAATTGCCTTGAAAAACCTGCTGACGAGAGGAGTTTTTGAAAATATTCCGTTCAGGCAGGAGTTAATAGCAGTCAGCTGGACCCTTAGGGTGTTTGGCTTTAGGCCCTTTTGGAAGCCCTCTTGTAAAAATTGTAAGAGAGATGCTACCTGCTCAGGAGAGGATGAAGTCCTGGCGCACCAGGCGGAGTAGAGGGACCATACCCTGCTGTAGACTTTCAAGGTAGCAGGCTTCCTCGAAGCCAGGAGGGTAGCTATAACCTCCTGCGACAGACCTTGAGCCGCCAAGGATCTGAGTTCAAATTCCATGCCGCAAGCTGGAGTTTCTCGAGGTCCGGATGTAGCATCCCTGATTGGAGAAGAAGGTCCTTCTGGATGGGTAGTTTCCAGACCTGGTTCCTTGCCATATTCAAGGCTAGCGGAAACCATGCCCTCCTGGGCCAGAATGGTAGGATTACTACTGCTCTCACCTTCTCGTCCCGAATTTTCTGCAGCACCTTCGGGATCAGCGGAGTCGGGGGAAAGATATAGACAAAAAGTTTCCTCCAGCTTATCGAGAGAGCATCTAACGCCAGCGGGTCCCCCACACTGGAAAGGGAGCAGAACTGGGGGAGCTTTCTGTTCTGGGAGTTCGCCATAGCATCCACTTCTGGCAAACCCCACTTGGAGGTGATCTTCCTGAAAACCTGAGGGTTTAATTCCCACTCCCCTGGCAGGATCGAGTTTCTGCTGAGCCAATCCGATCTCACATTGTCCACACCCCTGATGTGAGTGGCCGTTAAGGAAAACAGGTTCTTCTCCGCCCAGAGCATGATGCGGGCACACTCCCTTTGCATGGAGGGGCTCCGTGTTCCTCCCTGTTTGTTCAGGTAAAAGACCGATGCCAAATTGTCTGACTGTACTTGAACTGACTTGTGAAGAACTTCGGACTTGAAACGAATGAGTGCCTTCCTGATCGCAGTAAGCTCTTTTAAGTTCGAAGACATCTGAAGCTCTCTCCGAGACCAGGCCTCTTGTACCCAGTGGTCCCCTACATGGGCACCCCAGGCTGAGCCTGAAGCATCCGAGGTGAGGACTATCTGAATCGGAGTCCTGAGGGATCTGCCCTCCCGGAAGCGATGAGGGTGTATCCACCAAATGAGATCCTTCCTCACTATAGGGGAAATGATGATAGTCCTGTCCAAAGAGTCTCGGCTCCTGCCCCATTGGGACAGGATGCAGTTCTGAAGCATTCTGAAGTGGGCTTTGGCCCATGGAACAGCCTCCAGGGACGAAGTCATCATACCTAGGACTTTCATTGCCTTCCTCACTGAACAGTGATTGGATTGCAGGAGATCCTGCACTGCCTGTTGGACATTGGAAGCCCTCTGAGGAGAAAGGAAAAGTTTCATCTGAAGGGTGTCTATCGTGAACCCAAGGTAGGAAATGATTGGAGTAGGGATCAGAGAGGACTTTTTTTCGTTCACAATGAACCCGTGAGAACTCAGCATTCGGAGGGTCTCGAGAAGATGCTGTCTTAACACAATTTCCGAGGGAGCCCTGACTAGCCAATCGTCCAGATAAGGTGTCACGTATATCCCCTGTAGGCGAAGGGCTGCTGTCAGGACCACCACGACTTTTGTAAAGACTCGAGGTGCTGAGGTGATGCCAAATGGTAGGCAAGTAAATTGATAATGGAGAATCTGATGGTTGTAAATTAGAGCTAATCGTAGATACTTCCTGTGCGATCTTAGGACGGGGATGTGCAAGTATGCGTCCTGAAGGTCGACTGACGCTAGGAAGTCTCCCTCTTCTATGTTCGCAATGGCAGATCGAATCGACTCCATTCTGAACTTGCGTTTCACGAAAAACTGGTTTAGGAAAGAGAGGTCTATTACTAACCTCCACCCCCCGGAGGCCTTGGGAACTGGAAATATTGGGGAGTAGAGACCTTGAAATTTCTCCCGATCTGGAACTTTTTCTAGAGCGTGCTTTTTTATAAACTCCTCCACTAACTCTAGAACCACTGGGTTGGAGGGTTTGTTGAGCATAAACCTCTGTGGAGGGAAAGATTTCAGTTCTAGGGAATACCCTCTGGAAACGATGTCTGTTACCCAGGAATCCAATGATGTCTTTTGCCAGACCTGAGAAAAAAACCTCAGCCTGCCTCCCACAGGAGGAGAGGCGTTGATGGCGTCAGGCTTCTTTGGGCTTGTTGAAGGGCTGCTTTTTAGCTGTGGTTGAATCCTGCTTTTTCTTATAGAACGGTCTTCTGCCCCGAAAGGAATAATTCTTCTTCGGGGAGTATCTGGGTCTTCCATAAAATGGTTTATTAGGCCTCCTCTTCTCTACAGGAAAAGAAGCGTCCTTCTCCTCGTTGTAAGATTTGAGGATGTCCTTCAAATGAGGGCCAAACATGGATGAAGGGTGGAAAGGCATGTTAACGAAACTGAACTTTGAAGATAAATCACCCGTCCATTGCTTTATCCAAAGCGCCCTCCTAGTCGCATTAGACAAAGCGAGGGATCTGGATGAAAACTTCAGGACATCTACCGGGGCATCACACAAAAATTCAGCAGCAGACTTCATCATGTGAACATCTTTTAGCAAAGATTCTCTAGACACGCCTTCTTCTATATCTAAGGATAATTGACTCAGCCAGACCCTTAGGGCTCTAGCTACTGGGATTGAGGAAGCTGCAATTTTTGAGGTGGAGGCTGCAGCTAGATAATTCTTTTTGGCTAAGCTATCCGCCTTGCGTTCTAAAGGGTCGGACAATTTGGAGGATTCGTCAGAGGGAAACAGCGATTTTTTTACCATCCGGGCAGCCGCCAGATCCAGCTTGGGTGGATTTTCCCATTCGGACGAAACCTTAGAATCCAACCTATAAGAGGTTTTAAAGCGGGCTCCTGCATCAGTTTTTTTGTCAGGGTTGGGCCAGTCCTTCTTGAACCAGTCAGCAAGAATGGGGTGAAACGGAAACCTCATATCTGGGACTTGAGGAAAGTAATATAATTGGTCTTTCTTTGGCCTAGCCGATACATCTTTGGATGACTCTATAGTGTCCTTGACCGCCGACAGTAGCTTGGGAACTTTGTCTTTGGGTAATAAATACAAATCGTCATCTAGGTCCTCAAATAGTATCTCCGGATCCGAAGAGGAAGCACTACATTCCCCAGAGGAGATAGTTGCAGTGGGGGAAATACCCCTGGAACTTCTCTTCCTTTTCCTGGGCACCAGAGAGTCCTTAATTTCTTTAAAAGTATTGGACATTTCCCCTTTAAACCACGATAGAAATGAATTGGTATTGTCAGATGGGTTTAAACATGATACACAGGTGTCACTTGTATAAGACTCCGGCATGGGCTGCTCACATTTGTTGCAGAAGGTGTGTTTGGACTTTCTCTTGGCTTTACCAGAGGACGCCATCTGGGAAAAACAAGACATAGAGAAGACCCTCTTTAGAACTGCCAAAGCCTCCATACTGGTGTCCCAAAAAAAATCCTGCCAAAACATGCTCTTACCTCTGACCGGCCAAGGGATCTGCTGCCTAAGGCTGAGTGCAGCCATAGCAGATCCCTGCCGGCCAGAAATAGTGTGGACACTCAGACCGGAAGTGACGCGGCCGCGGTATGTGGGAAAACCCCCCAGATGAGACCCCTCTGTTAACCCCTCTGTTAGCCATACACAAGAGCCAAGTGGGTGTAGAGAGGAAAAACGGTCGCCACAGGCGCTTACCTTACCGTCCCTCCAGTCCCTGGACGCGATTTCCGGAACTCCCGGAAGTGCGTCATCAATACGCGCGGTCCACTGCGACGTTTCCGGCCTGTGGAGCGCAAACAAACCTCTGGTATCCATGTAGCCGTTTCTTTGGACGGGGAAAGTATGGCGGCCTCTCGGGAAACACTTCCTACTGCCGAACCAGAGGATGACGGGGCACAGGCTGAGGGACCGGAGATAGCACCCGGTATACAGCCTCCCCTTCGCTCAAGAACCCAGAAGCACCGGGGGTGAGCACTTGCCTCACGTCTTCTTCTTCTCCTTCCAGGTACGAAGAAAGAAAAAATACGTGTGTCTGTGTTCTTGGGGGCAGTTTATAGGGCAGGGACAGGTGGTCCCACTATGGGTAATCAATTAATCTAACTTGTCTCACTGCTAGTTTAACTCTTTCTTCCTTTAGGGGTTAGGAGAAAGCTTAACCCATTGTGTGCCGCCGTAGGACGACCAGGAAAATAAACATCCTGGGGCAGATTCATGTAGATCTGCGGATCTTTAGATCCGCTAGATCTACCTGGTTTGCGATCCGCCGGTGCAATTTAGCGAGGCAAGTGCATGATTCATCAAGAACTTACCTCGCAAACTGCACCGTCGGATCCTAACTCCCCCCGGCGGAATGCAAGTTCCGCGGCTAGGGGGAGTGTACAATTTAAATCAGGCGCGTTCCCGCGCCGATTTAACTGCGCATGCGCCGGGGCAAAAAAGCCCAGTGCGCATGCTCCAAATGACGTCGCTACGACGTCATTGTTTGCGGCGTGTACGTCGTTTGCGGCCATCGGTATTCCCGATCGCGGTACGCAAACGACGTAGAAAATTTTAAAATCGGCGCGGGAACGTCGGCCATACTTAACATTAGCTACCCCTCATAGAAGCAGGGGTAGCTATCCGCCGGAAAAACCCGAACGCAAACGACGTAGAAAACAAGCGACGGGCGGGCGGGCGTACGGACGGACGTGAATCGGCGTTTTTCCTCATTTGCATATGCGACGGGTAAAAAATCGCGACGACACCTAGCGGCTGGCGGGAGATTACAGCCTAAGATTCGACTGGTGTAAGTCACTTACACCAGTCGGATCCAAGGGAGATCTATGCGGAACTGATTCTTATGAATCAGTCGCATAGCTCCGACGGTGGGATCTCACAGATCCGACCGTCGGGTCTCACAGATACGACGGCGGATCAGGAGATCCGCCGTCGTATCTATTGATGAATCTGCCCCCCTGTGTGCATGAGGCCTAAAGCTTATGTCCAGGCAGGCATATAAAAAATAAAATAAAGAACACATTATTGTAGTTTTGTAATCAATAATAACTCGTATGTAATATTTTTTAAATGCAGGCAGTGCAAGTACCTACATTTTGGCATCTCCCCTTTTGCAATCGCTATATACAGGGACAGAACTCTATAGAGGGAAAGATAACACAAAAGCCAAGCAGATGTGCTTTAGTGCAAGGAGCATGCTCATAAGAGGACTGACTGAGCATAAATTGGCTCATCAGTCTGCTGCTTCTCTTATTTTCTAGCATCGGGGCTCGGGTGGGAGGAGACCTATAAGGCCGGGTTCACACTATTGCGAATTGGATGCGGAATCTCTGCATCCAATTCACAATATCAGGAGAATGTGAATGGTTCTCTATGGAGCCGGTTCACATATCTCCGGTGTGGATTTGCACAGGAGCCTTTTGGTCCGAATTCAGGCTGAAATCGGACCTGAAACGGTGAACCAGGATGCACAAGACCCATGCTGGGAGCCGCATCGGCATCCAGTGTGAACCCAGCCTAAGTGAATATCAAACTGCAGCAGAGAAAAATCAGGTCCTCTCATCTGCCAATCAGGCCTGTGTGGTATGACAGAACTGCGTAAATCTCAGGAGTGGACAAACAAATAAAAATACATTTGCAACTCTGATATGTATTTCATGTGTATATTTGACTTTTAGCGTTCAGCTTTAAAAAGATTGCGTGTGTGCATGCCAGCATAGATGACTTTCATGCTTACAGTGCACATTATTTTATATAAACTTTAGGCACAAGTGCAATATACATCTTTAAAAAGTGGTCCTGAAACATGGGGAACAGAGAGAGAATTAATTTATATCAACCTTTAAACATGGCAAGAGAAGAATCCTAAAACCTGAATGAATAAATAATGAGGTTGATTTACTAAAGGCAAATATACTGTGCACTGGAAGTGCACTTGCTCCAGAGCTGAGTAAATGAGGTAAGACGTCACTTTGCAAATAATACTCAATAACATGCAAGGAAAAATAAAAAACAAAATTTTTGTTTTTACATGATTGGATGATAAAAACCAGCAGAGGGGGGCGTGACCGGAAGCCGTCCTGGATGGAAGCCTGAACCTCCTGCTCTCTCTGAGAGGTCACCCCGTTTGGATCGGCACACCCTGCGATCCGCGGAGCATTCCGGAGCCTCGGCCTAGAAAAGTCCCCGGCTTCAGCCTAGCTCTGGAGCGGCGGCCATCTTGGTACACCCGGCAGCGGCCCTCCTCTCTGTTCACACCCACAGAGGAGGAGGAGCCCGCACTCGAGGGAAACATACGCCGCTGTCTGAGGTCTGCACTACTGTGGGGGTTACTGTCTGAGGTCTGCACTACTGTGGGGGTTACTGTCTGAGGTCTGCACTACTGTGGTGGTTACTGTCTGAGGTCTGCACTATTGTGGGGGTTACTGTCTGAGGTCTGCACTACTGTGGTGGTTACTGTCTGAGGTCTGCACTATTGTGGGGGTTACTGTCTGAGGTCTGCACTACTGTGGGGGTTACTGTCTGAGGTCTGCACTACTGTGGGGGTTACTGTCTGAGGTCTGCACTACTGTGGGGGTTACTGTCTGAGGTCTGCACTACTGTGGGGGTTACTGTCTGAGGTCTGCACTACTGTGGGGGTTACTGTCTGAGGTCTGCACTACTGTGGGGGTTACTGTCTGAGGTCTGCACTACTGTGGGGGTTACTGTCTGAGGTCTGCACTATTGTGGGGGTTACTGTCTGAGGTCTGCACTACTGTGGGGGTTACTGTCTGAGGTCTGCACTACTGTGGGGGTTACTGTCTGAGGTCTGCACTACTGTGGGGGTTACTGTCTGAGGTCTGCACTACTGTGGGGGTTACTGTCTGAGGTCTGCACTACTGTGGGGGTTACTGTCTGAGGTCTGCACTACTGTGGGGGTTACTGTCTGAGGTCTGCACTACTGTGGGGGTTACTGTCTGAGGTCTGCACTACTGTGGGGGTTACTGTCTGAGGTCTGCACTACTGTGGGGGTTACTGTCTGAGGTCTGCACTACTGTGGGGGTTACTGTCTGAGGTCTGCACTATTGTGGGGGTTACTGTCTGAGGTCTGCACTACTGTGGGGGTTACTGTCTGAGGTCTGCACTACTGTGGGGGTTACTGTCTGAGGTCTGCACTACTGTGGGGGTTACTGCCTGAGGTCTGCACTACTGTGGGGGTTACTGTCATTGATCATTTTGTACGGCCCCCGAATGATGTTACAAAAATCCAAATGGCCCTTGGCAGAAAAAAGGTTCCCCGCCCATGCTTTAGACCATACATGGATTGAAATGTGGCTTTCTGAGCAGGGACCAATGTATGGGCATGAATGGACATACAAGCAATGTATGGGCAGGGTGGTTGTACAGAAGTCCATCTACCGATTAAATTCTGTACAACTGTTCTGTTGGAATTTTGCCAGTGTATTCTAACGAGGGAAGACTCCTTGCTGTCAGAATACAATTGCACAGCACAGCAGAGTGGATTTAAAAGGACATGTAAACCTTTCTTTAAAAAAAAAATAAAATAAACATGTCATACTTACCTCCTCTGTGCAGTTGGTTTTGCACAGTGTCCCCGATACTCCTCTTCTAAGGTCACTCAGCGGTGCTCCTGGATGTTTTCGAGTGTCCTGTCGGAAAAGCGCTCTCCCTCAGGGCACCCCTGTGTAGGGTTGCCACCTTTTCATCAAGCCAAACCCGAACACGAAAGCCCCTTTTACACTGGCTTTCTGATCAGGCCTGTCAGTTTTTCAGGCGGACCTAATCGGAGCCTTCATTCACCTCTATGGAGCGGCAGATAATATTGGAGACATGTTCGCTAACACCTGCCGCTACGTGATCCGATTCTGTCCGTGAAATCCAGACGGATGGTGACCCTATTTTCCACCCGTCTGGCGGATCGGATGAAAATGGAGAACAGAGCTCTGACAGGTCCATCTCTGCACAGTGATCGGAGACAGACCTGTCACCTGCCTGCTCAGTGGAGATCAGAAGATCGATCCCCCGTTAAGCAAAATGGAGTCTGTTGGCAGGATCTCCCGTGTGAAAGAGCCCACTAGCATATGGCACTGTACCATCACTTAAAGTGGAGATCCCACATAAAAAAAAATACATTTTTTAAAAGCCAGCAGATACAAATACTGTAGCTGCTGACTTTTAATAAATGGAGTCTATTCCCAGAAATGGGTACAAATACCTGTGTTGCACAGGTATCTGCACCCCCTCCCCCCTGAAAGGTGCCAAATGTGACACCGGAGGGGGGGAGGGTTTCTGAAAAGCAGAGGTTCACTTTTTGTGTGGACCTACGCTTTAACTCAACCCATTTAACTGAATGGGGCTGTGCAACAACTGTGTGCAATACCCAATGGCTACAGCACAGTGGCATTGGATTTTAGGGGTTAAAAAGAGGTGGTGAGGAAAAAATCATAATGCTTCTTCACCACCTGTTAAATACTTCTAAGAAATAATCCACTGTGGATCACTCTTCAGAATGCTCTGCGACTTTGTTTACACTTGTGGTTGGGGGACAGTAAAACATAGACATTGAGCTGCAAAGACAGCAGAGGAGGGGATGGGCACACGCAGCAGTCAAAATTCTTTGCATCACAGTGTGGCAAAAATTGAGCTGTAATGCCGGCTGAATGCGGCCCACCCAAGTGAATGGGGGTTTCCTGCATCCCTGTGCAATGCATTCAGTTGCAGGGTGCTGATGTAGGGTTTAAACAAGTGGTGACTGCCTGTCAAAAGCCCTCTGAAGAGCAATCCAAACATGGATTGCTCTTCAGAGGACACCACATGTGTAAACAAGCCCTGAGCCTAGGTTCACATATATGCGATGTGGGAACCAGCGCAATTCCAGCGCCAGGTCCTGCATCACATTTCTCCTGCAAGCAGTTCACATCGCCCTCTGCCAACTGCTGTGGGTGTCATTACGTTGTTAATGACACCCACAGATCGGTTTGCAGATCGCAGTGCGAACTGTGAACTCACACAGGAATCAGAGTGTTCCCACCTATGCGAAACGTTGCCAGTGCGGGGCGGAGGGATTCCCTGCACTATTTCCTGCAAAGCTAATGCAAGTTCGGCCATACAACTGTATACAGCTGTAAGGCTGAACTCGCATTAATTGCACAGACATTGCATGCGGGTGCAAATCACATGCATTGTCTGTTTTTGCACAAGTGTGAACCCGGGGTGAAGCTGTTCAGCCATGCCAGTGTGTTCTGTGTCCAATTATTTCGGTGGAGTGACCTTTTGTGTGCAGAAATTCCAAAAAATGTCTGCTGGGGGGCCAGGAGAAGGAACTCTATTTAACTCCCTGGGGGCTCAAGAAGTGCCGACCTCCTGTGGTGATCCAGACTGTTCTCTGTGATCTGATCTGCTGGAGGAGGAACACGAGTAGTTAAAGGATCACTAAAGGAATTTTTTTTTTTTTAGCTAAATAGCTTCCTTTACCTTACTGCAGTACTGGTTTCATGTCCTTATTGTTCGTTTTTGCTTTGAAGTAGCTGTAATTCTGCTGTGCTCTCCACACTTCCTGGTTGTCTGGCTCCTTATAACCACAGTACTGGGAGCTTTTCACGGTGGTCTAAGCTGTCATTACTGTGTGTCTAAAACTCATCAGAACCAATCAGATTCATTTTAAAAACAAAACACTGCCCTGGAATGGTTTGTTTTTGTTCTGTGGGTCTCTTTACTTCACAGAAACATGAAACCAGTTTAAAACCGAAAGTGAAACTAGAGGCACATTATATGATTGAATTTAATCTATTTTTAATCATTTTTAAAAGGAATCAGTTAACTTTTATGTCTCTATACCCTGTAAACAGTCATTTCAGCAAAAAAAAAAAAATTCCTTTAGTGACCCTTTAATGTCATTAGGGGAAAGTTCTTATCTTTATTCAGCAGTTCCGAGTCCTGACAATCTAATCTCCCCACATCCTCTTCTATACAGATAAGCTGGCTGAGTAATGTAATTGCTGAGAACCTCTGCACAAGGATTACTCCGCCTGAGCCCGAAAACCATCAAATAGTCCCTGCAGAGTAATCCTTGTGCTGCTGATCCCGGCAATTACATTACTCAGTATATCTGTATAGAAGAGGACATTGGGGCTCAGATTAAATTGTCGGAACTGCTGTATAAGGATAAGAACTTTCCCCTAACAACTTTAACTACTAGTGTTCCTCCACCAGCTAAGCCACAGTACAGTTTGAATCATGTGTCCAGGTAGAAGGCGGAAGGAGACCCGGACACATGATTCAAAACCCGTACTGTCCGGGTGAATCCCGTACAGGTGGCAACCCTACCCCTGTGGCCTCTCTCCCATGTCCTGCAGCTGCGTCCATTGACACAGACAGCAGGACCTGGAGAGCGCTGGCAGCTGAAGGAGTGTGGCATAAGGTGAGTAAAAACGATGTTCTTCTAGATAAAAACAAGAACTAACTTTTTCCGGGTTCAGCAGCTGTTCCACAAAATGGGGTGGGGGGTTGTTAGCTCAGTGATGCAGATCACCCAGATTTGGGTCACATGACTTTTTAGACACTGTAATCTCAAGTGTTTCCATTGGAAGAAAAGAATAACGACATGCAATGACCAGCGGTTTTCTGGGAAAAAAAATAATTGAGAGTGGTCAGAAGGCAATAGCTAGAGTTATTCAAGCTGACAGGGAGTTTCTCAGCTTCTCCTAACCTTTTTACAATGGTAGTATGCAGAATAGGGTCTAAAAACATTGTGCACAAATCCTTGAAGAAAAAACAGCAATAGAAGACCTTTTTGGGGTTACTGTTGTATCAGTCATGGACAAGAAATGGAGACTACATGGGTCATGAGATCACCTAAAGTAGACTAATTGCAGATTAACCAAAAGACTGCCTGGTTTGATGAATCTCAATGTCTTCTGCAACATGCATAAATGGTAGTCTCCATTGAGATGAGATGGCTTAAAATGAGTCGGTATTGACCATTAGGGATGAGCTCCGCGTTCGATTTGAACGTGTGTTCGACGCGAACATCATCTGTTCGACCGTTCGAAATACGAACAAAACGGGTCGTTCGCGCCAAATTCGAGTGACACGCCACGGCCCATAATTCACTGCAGCATTGCGCCCTGATGATTGGCCAATCATGCACTATAACCTGCATTCTTGGGCAATCACAGCGCGCAAAAAACGGAGAGCCATAATTGGCCAAAGCCAGGGTGGCTTTGGCCAATTATGTCTCAGGGCTTTAGTACACACCCCACACTATAAAAGGCTGCCTGCAGGGCAGCCTTGTGTAGTGTGTTGCGGCGGTGTTAGTGAATAGATCAGTCCTAGAGAGAGAGAGAGTGTGTCTTTTTCTCTAGATAGATAGAGCAAGCAGGCTAGTCAGTTTAGTTAAAGTTACAGTGTGTAGAGGATATATATACATCCCAGGTGTGTTACATATATTTATACACTGTATAGTTTAGCTAGATCAGTTCTTCCTATCCTAATTTACTGTCTATCAGTTGATTGTGCTAGCTGCAGTATTCTCTTGTGGTGTATTGCCCGTGTTCTCTGTAGTTTGTACCTAAAGTTACTTTGTGTGTACCAGTACTGCACTTGTGCATTGTAGTTTGCACCTAAAGCTACTTGGTGTGTACCAGTACTGCACTTGTGCTCTGTAGTTTGCATCTAAAGTTGCTTTGTGTGTACCAGTACTGCACTTGTGCTCTGTAGTTTGCACCTAAAGTTACTTTGTGTGTACCAGTACTGCACTTGTGCTCTGTAGTTTGCACCTAAAGTTACTTTGTGTGTACCAGTACTGCACTTGTGCTCTGTAGTTTGCACCTAATGTTACTTGGTGTGTACTGCACGTGTGCTCTGTAGTTTGCACCTAATGTTACTTTGTGTGTACCAGTACTGCACTTGTGCTCTGTAGTTTGCACCTAATGTTACTTTGTGTGTACCAGTACTGCACTTGTGCTCTGTAGTTTGCACCTAACGTTACTTGGTGTGTACATCACTTGCGCTCTGTAGTTGGCTGCAAGTGAGGGGACAAACTGGCTGCGTTTGATGGGCACATTGGCTGCGTTTAATGGGAACAGTGGCGGCAATTGATGTTTTTGTTTTTTCAGTTTGTTTGTGCCCCCCCCCCCAAAGATTTTGATCACCAGCCGCCACTGCTAGAGGATAAGTTATAGCGCTCCTCTGGTCATGTGACGATGTTCAGGCTAGCGACTGGCTGCTAGACTTGAGTACTGCCACTTGATAGGAGAACACATTCTGTTCCATGCCAGGAAACATCAGCTATTTTTTACTGGCTTAGGCAGCAGAAAGAGCTGCAAAGGTCCATTGGAAAGATGTGAATCATGGGAAGGGGGATCTTTAAGCTGGCCAGGACTAAATGGGGGAAAACAAAAAAATTAACACAGTACTCCATCTACAGTAGTGAGATGGATGGAAGCAACTTGTCGGTTCAACAGACGTCAATCTAATGATTGGCTTCTGATGAATGGGGAAGACAACACACTGATCAAAATTTGGTTGGTCGCTGCGGATCTTGCTAAATTTCGATCCTTCTATGGCCAGCTTTACACAGTCACTGTCACTTTGCCCTGAATGGAAAAATTGACAGGGACTCTAAAGCCTCGTACACACAAAATCTCTTGTGTGTGTATAAGGCTTAAGTGATATAATCACACTGGAAGCAGGAGACTACCACGTCAGGGGTCCCCAACCCCCGAACTGTGGACTGGTACCGGCTGGTGGTCTGTTAGACACTGGGCCACAGCAGAGCAGTAGGGAAGCAGAAAGGCTTGATGCTTAATTTACAGCCACTCACTGACACAGAGGAAGGCAGGGATGATCTCGGGAGAAGTGAATGGCCTTGTGGACACCTGTTGTGTACATGAATGAGCATTGCACAGCCCCGCCTCCTCTAGTATGAGCCGCCCCAGTGCCTGGCATCAATCTCCAACTCCACCCCTGGTATTCCGCCCAGCAGCTTCTGCCCTTGGTGATTGTGATACACCTGCTGCAGGACAAGGGACAGAGGTTACAGAGAGGAATGAGGAATCCACTTGCCCAACTCTATAGTGGGCGTGTTTTCTCCGGACAGGGTATCAGCAAGTAAGGGCCACTGCCATGGCCCCTACTCAGGTATGGTGTGTGCAGTTTAGCTTCCATGTTAGCGCACACTGGTGACCCATTCCAGTAGTTAGGAAGCTACTAGTCAGCAAAATACTTGCGAGTCCCCCACTCTCATAAGAGAGGAATGCTCTGACTTCACTGGCTGTCTGACCTGGCGGGGGTCCAGGGCCGAGACTGCCACTTGTCTACATGCAGCAGGTCTTGTTCCGATATGCGGTTCCCGGGATCTTCTGTTCTTCACTGGCTGCTTGCTTGTTTAGAAATAAAGGGCCCAATAAATTCTGGGATCTTCCTAATCCTGACACCGAGCCTGTGAAAAAACGTGCAGCCCAAATTGCAGTATCGGCGTAAAACACACACACACACACACTGTGTTAAAAGGCCAATAAATACAGTAATTTCCAAGCAAAGGAATAATGCACTGGCTTACAGAACTGTAATTCATTTTAATGTTTGCAACAGTGAAACTTTTACAAGTATTTATGTTGGTTGTCAGGATATGAGAAAGATCATTAAATATAAACAGTGATAGATAATAGAGCCCCCCATTGTATGATTAGCTGAACATTTTGGCCTCATGTACAGTTAGTTATATTGTGCTGCATTAGTATACCGTTTTGTCTATCATGTATATCAATACGGATAGGATTTTAAGGGGCATTTGCAAAACTGTAGAAACAAGTGTCATTATGAATATAGGTAAAACTGTTCGCTAGGATCTAAAAATAATAAAAAAAAATAAAAAATGTATAGAAATATCCGCTAGCCCTGGCTCGGAGATCCACCCAGTCTTACCATTTCAGAAGTGTCCGTGAAATAATTCTGATTATCTATCAGAACAATACCTGAACATGTATAACACATATACAATGACAAAGCAGGTAAAACATAAAAGTATTTTCTACAGACCTAATGGCAAAAAAACAAAAAACAAAAACAATCTGGTAGTCCTAATATATGGACTAAATACAGATCACCAATTATAAAATATCACAATTATTTAGTCAGAATCTGGGTTCTGAAATCTAGAGATGAAACATATTATAGATTGAAAAACAATGGTTACAGGTTTCTATATTCTGTCGAGTCCTCTGTTGTTCTCTATAGCTAGGAGCAGCTTCTTGCGGAGCATGGCAGATTTGGAGTATTCAGGGAGCAGTAGTAGCTGGGAACATGTCTGAGATTCTGGGAGATAGTCTTCCTTTGGAACACCAAATGAGGTGACTTTCATACATGTGTTTTCAAAACCAAACACAGGGATTTTATCATTTCCAGTCAGGAAATCTAAAAATACATATCAGATGTATAAATCAGGTTAGTCAGCATACCACAAATACTAAATTTATTCATTTTCTTCTGCAGCACTGTATCAAATCAAGACCATGATTTTTTTTAAAGTAGGCAACACAGGAAACAGTAAGGCCCCGTACTCACGACCAAACATGTCTGCTGAAACTGGTCCGCAGACCAGTTTCAGCAGACATGTTTGGCCGTGTGTTGGCCCGAGCGGACCATTTTGGGACGGATCGGACAGGTTTCCAGCGGACAACTGTTTCCCGGACTTGTTTTAAAACAGTCCGCTGGAAACCTGTCCGCCCGGACATGTACGGTCGTCTGTACAGACCTACCGTACATGTCCTGCCGCCCGCATCCCTCGCATGCGTCGAATGACTTCGACGCATGCGTGGAAGCATTTTTAAGGCGGCCCGCCCACGTCGCCGCGTCATTGTCGCGGCGACACCGCGTCATCGACGCGGCGACACCGCGGACACGCGGGCTTCTGTTCGATGGTGTGTATAGCCATCGAACAGAAGTCCCCGGGCAGTCCCCGGCCAGACATGTCCGATGGAAACGGTCTGCAGACCGTTTTCATCGGACATGTCCTGCCGTGAGTACTCGGCCTAAGGGTGAAAACTAAATCTAAAAGGGGATAGTATGTCCAGGAAAAGTAGGGAATATTTATTACAGGTATTTATATAGCAATGACAATTTACGAAGTAAATATATATTGTACATTCATATCAGTCACTGCCCCCATGGAGTCAACCTACCAACATGTCTTTGGACACCTCTGTGAAAGAACGGTTTTCGAACCAGTAATCCTACCTGCACAACTGATGACCCTAGTGTACTGCTAACCCCTGAGTATAAGGCCCCGTACAGACGAGCGGACTGTCCGCTGAAAACGGTCCACCGGACCGTTTTCAGCGGACATGTCCGCTCGAGATTTCTGTCTGATGGTTGTACACACCATCAGACAGAAATCCACGCGTACACGATACGCGGTGACTTGGCCGCGACGATGACGTGGCAATGTGCGCGGCCCTGGAAGGTCAATGCTTTCACGCATGCGTCGAATCACTTCGACGCATGCGAGGGCTTTCGGCCGAGCGGACATGTACGGTGAGTCTGTACAGACAACCGAACATGTCCGACGGACAGGCTTCCAGCGGACATGTTTCTTAGCATTTGTCCACTGGAGACCTGTCCGATCCGCCGGACAATTGTCCGGTCGGCCATACACACGACTGAACATGTCTGCTGAAACTGGCAAACCAGTTTCAGCGGACATGTTCGGTCGTGTGTACAGGGCCTTACAGGTATGTCCAAAGTCCGGCCCACGGGCCAATTGCAGCCCGTGTTTCAGTTTAATACGACCCCGATGGTAATTTGGATAGATATAGATCTATATCTATATATCTCTATATATATATATATATATATATATATATCTCTCTCTATCTATCTATCTATCTATCTATCTATCTATCTATCTATCTATCTATCTATCTATCTATATATATATATATATATATATATATATATATATATATATATATATATATAGAGAGAGAGAGAGAAAAACAATAAATGCGGCGCTAAGAGAAAAAACACTGTGATCCACTATCATATGGAAGTGTAAAAAATGCCACTAGGTGCATACAAAATATGTAATTTAAACATATAAAAAAGGCAAATGTGCATAAAAACCGTATACAGTGATAAACTGAATAGAGTGCTAGAGTCCAAAATCATCACAGTAACACTGAAAAAGATTTATATCTTAGATAACTCTGTGATGCGACTATGTTGAACATATGAGGTGAGTCGCAACACTTCTGAAATTCAAGGCTCAACTGGAATATCCACCATAGAATCCAAAGCCATAAAAGATGTATAAAGAGAATGGGTACTCTTGCCAGACTTCGTGGACACACTCACCAGCGGTGGTGTGTCAATCAGGCATATACGAGATCCTTGAACTGGTACCGTCTGTGGAAGAAACACCAAAGGCAGCCAGGGGAATCCAGAGTCCTCGATCTCATGCGTCCAGGATAAGATGAATAGAAGAGAGGCTCCTCATAGAAGTGAAATCACATGGAGGACATGCAAAAAAATGAAAGAAGGCTCCACATGGTGCAATCTTTTTCAGTGTTACTGTGATGATTTTGGACTCTAGCACTCTATTCAGTTTATCACTGTATACGGTTTTTATGCACATTTGCCTTTTTTATATGTTTATATTACATATTTTGTATGCACCTAGTGGCTTTTTTCCCCCCATTTTTTTCATTATATATATATATATATATATATATATATATATATATATATATATATCTTTGGTGGCCCCAACAAGGGGGGCAGGATGAGTGCCATCAGATCACATACAGGAGTATCTCCTCTTTACTTGGTGGCCTCTGTAATAGGGTCTCCTGGGCTGCCATTGGACGACTGTTCTGTCTATCATAGGAGGCAGGACTTTGTATTATTAGGCTTCATTTCCACTGGCGTTTTTACAGCCACTTTTCTGAGCGTTTTTTACAGCTTAAAAACGCCTGTCCATGTTATTCTATGGCATCATGCCCACATAGGCGTTTTTGAGCTGCAAATGGCATAGGCGTTTTTGAGCTGTAAAAAAAACGCAGGACCAGGGCGTTCTGAAGCTCCAGAGTAGAGCTTTAAAAACGCCAGACGTTAAAAAACGCTCAAAAACGCGACCGCAGCATTTTTAAAGCTGCAGCTCACAAAAAAATGTTTTTTTTTTTTTTTTTTTACAAAATAAACATGGACAGGCGTTTTTAAGCTGTAAAAAAGGCTAACAACAGTGGCTGTAAAAACGCCAGTGGAAATGAAGCCTTAGAGGCCGCTGAGTAAACAGGAGATTCTTCTGTATGTAATCTGTTGGCGCTCGTCCCGCCCCCCATCCCCGTCCCCTCCGAGGCTGCAGACGGGCATGGATCAGGCTGCACTGATAGCAATGGTGAGGCTGCATTCATGGCACTTGAGAGGCTGCATTCATGGCACTTGAGAGGCTGCATTCATGGCAATGGTGAGGGTTCTTTATGGGCATTGACCCTTATTTTGCTTCACAGTTCTTTATTTAAAATGTACGATGTACGTTTTTTCCTGAAACTTCCCTCTTAAAGTGAAGGTGTGTATTATACGCCTGTGCGTGTGTAATACGTCAATAAATACGGTATATCCAAATAACACAAGACAAGAGAATTCTTGTTGGGCAGTGTATTTGTTCATTTGCATTTAATTTTAATGGTTCAAAGAATGTCAGGCAAAACGGTCGTCCCTTACAAAAACAACATAGAATATCCAAGCTCAAACTTACCGACCAATCAGCAACCAACCAAATTCACCTGTCTAACAGTATGCGTTAAAAACAGAGGTTTAGTTGCACGCATTTGAAAATGCATGTGTAAGCTGCAGGCCCCGTCAAGGCTCTCTGTGTACTGCAGTCCTAACTCTAAAATTTAAAATGGTCAGCCCTCACACGTTTACTTCATCAAATCTGGCCCTCTTTGAAAAAAGTTTGGACACCCCCGATTTAGCAGCATTAGTTGTCTGGAGATTAACAGTATATTTATGAGAACATTTCAGAGTATAATATCAGATCCTAAATAATGGATTGTAGGGGGTACTTCAAGCCCTGAAGGTATGGTGAATACCTTATGGAACATAGAGGACCTGAAGCGTAAGTGAAAATTAGTCAATGAGGAGCTCTTAAGTGCTTTGAAAGGGATGGGTGTATATGGAGGAAACTAAATGGGTGATGCCAGAAATGCAGGATTTTATGGGGTGTAAAATATTATATATATATATATATATATATATATATATATATATATTACACAAACAAACATTTTAATTTTTTTTTGTAGTAGATGGGACAAGAAGATAATTTTTTTAGGCCAATTACTGTGCTGGTCAAATGTTTTGCATTGATTTAATGCCTATTTCTAGGTTTACTTAAAATACTGTATTTATCGGCCTATTGCGCGCTCCGGCGTATAGTGCGCACCCCTAATGTGGACTTGAAATTCCTGAAAAAAAATGTTTTATTACTTACTGTTTTGGTGTCTTGCCCGGCGTCCATCGGCGGCCTTGTCCGGTCCGGCGTCCGTCTGCGGCCTTCATGGTGTCCTCCACGCTTCTCCCGCGCTGGTCTCTGAGCCGATCGCCAGTTCCCGCCCTGTGTTTGAACGCCGCCGCCGAGCGCAGTACACTCGGGCACGCTCGGCTCCTCTCGCATAACCGCGAGGGGAGCCGAGCATGGCCGAGTGTACTGCGTTTGGTATACTTCGGCGACCGCGTTCAAACAGTGCGGGAAGCGAGTGTCGGCATATATCGCGCACCCACGATTTTGCCCTGATTTTAAGGGCAAAAGTGCGCGGTATACGCCGATAAATACGGTAGTTTGTTTTCACCAAGCTGACCCAAGCAAACCATTTCCTTGACTAACATATATGCCCATTGGGTGTGCTATGTAAAGTGTATGTAGAATCAGCTGTATACTGTATACATCGCTGTGTTCCAGCAGTGAGATGGGGACTTCCCATTCCTGGAACAAAATACAGTAAAACCTTGGATTACGAGCATAATTTGTAAAAAAATGCTTTGTTTTTGGAACGGAGTATAAAAGAGAAGAGAGGAAACTCTAAGTGTAGCAATAAGTTGCTAAATGTTGTACCTTCATTAAATGTAACCATATTGCTACAATAGGAGGTTCCTCTCATCTCTTTTATACTCTGTTGTGAAATGACGCCACTCTTATATCAAGACATCGCTTGAGTATCAAGGCAAAATTAATGAAAACATTTTGCTCATCTTGCAAAACGCTCTCAAACCAAGGTTTTACTGTATAGTTGGGCTGAGCGCTACTCAGCCATTTAGAAGGATCCTTATATTTTATTTTTTAATCCAGCAGTTAGCAGTCCTGGCTCCCCTGTTTAAGGGAGCGACTGCTGCAGGGAATAAGAGGGAGCGGTGATAACAGCTGGACCATGGGAGCCTATGGATGACATTGTGGCTGCAGGAATTCACAGCCATTGTCAAGGGCGCTCCCATACACAGAGTAGCTGAAGCTGCCAAATCATGTGACCGGACCAAACCAGATTTAAAATAGTTAAGTTCGCAGATGTTTTTTGAACAGTGTATTATGTGTAGGTTATGGACCGTTTAAAGTTAAAATGAGCCTTTACTACCTTTTTAATGAAAATTTTATGAGGACCGACTGTTAGAATGCTCCCTAATTTATACCTCTAGGGGGCACCAACGTTCTCATAATATCAGAATACAATTCAGGGTTTTTCTGTTATTAGTACATATTTATTTTAATGGCATATGACAACCCTTTTGTTGTTTATTTAATATATATTTTTTTTACAAAAGGTCAGAATCGGTGACGATATCTTTGTTTAAAGAGAATGAGTCACATCAAGGCTTATACAAGAATCTGTTCAGTTCAGCTTTCATTACTACAATGGTAAAGGCATAGCTACGAAACTTTTTTTATACCCCCTTCATTAACTATCCATTTCTGAAGATGACGTTTTGACCCACGAGTCAAAAGTTAAGAGGCCCTGAGCTCTGAGCTTCCTTGTCAATTGCCTGAATATCTACTATAATTACAGGACACTTAACGTATATACTCGAGTATAAGCCAAGTTTTTCAGCAGATTTTTTTGTGCTGAAAATGCCCCCTTCTGCTTATACTTGAGTCACATTTTTGCGCCTGATCTCCCGGACTTTGGGGACCCGGTACCAGCACACTTGGCACACATGTAGCCTCACTCTTCCTCTACAAGTTTGCAAAGTTTGTTATCTGGGGGACCTACGGCTGGGGAGCACCGATTTTTCAAATCCGGGCACCCCTTCCATAGACTCCCATGTTAAAGGTAATTTCTCCGGTGAATTGGGGACCCGGTACTGGCCGGTCGTAGGTCTCATGTAACCCTATTTCTCCTCTACAAGTGTGCAATGTTTGTTGTCTGGGGGACCTACGGCTGGGGAGCACCGATTTTTCAAAGCCAGGCACCCCTTCCATAGACTCCCTTGTTAAACGTCAGTCTAGTCATGGACACAGTGAGCCATTGGCATAGTGAGGCATAGTGGGGATCTCGTCCCGGCCGGTCGTAGGTCCCCTGGACCCGGAACTTGGCACACATGTAGCCCCATTTCTCCTCTACAAGTGTGCAAAGTTTGTTGTCTAGAAGACCTGCGGCAAAGGAGCACTGATTTTTCAAAGCTGGGCACCCTTCCATAGACTCCCATGTTAAACGTCAGTCTAGCCATGGACACAGTGAGCCATGGGCACAGTGAGGCATGGGCACAGTGAGGCATACAGATGGACACCCTAGGCTTATACTCGAGTCAATAAGTTTTCCCATTTTTTGTGGTAAAATTAGGTGCCTCGGCTTAGATTTGGGCCGGCTTATACTCGAGTATATACGGTATATGGTATAATACTATTAATGTATGTGTTATTAACACATACATTAAAACAGATAATTGGTAAAGTTGTCAGACACCAGGGGACCACTGATCTCACCGTCATCCTCATACAGAGTAGGTTACATTAAAAAAAAAGAGTCAATATAAATCTCTCATAGTAAGCCTATACATTTACAATAGTTTACCATAAATATTCGGATTCTTGTAAAAGCTCATTTGTGACTGGTTTTGTTAAGATATTGTTAATCAGAATTTTTACAATTATTCAAGTGTGTCCCAAACTTGAATTGTGGTTGCATCAAATTAATAAAAGTAATTATACCAGCTAAAACACTTGATCATTAGAAGTATGAATCTGATGGAAACACTGAAAACTAACAGGAGGTATTCTGACATCTGTATGTCCTCATTTGACAGATGACAAGAAAAAAAAAAAAAAAACATTATTCCACCTACACTCTCATATCATTTCACAAGTCAATAAACGGGCTGCTTTTGAAGACATTTAAGTCTTTTACTTACAGAGAAAGCTCTTCTTTTGTGGTAGTGTCAGTTTATGGAAAACCTTCCAGAACATGATAATGGTTGGGTGATCTCG
Source organism: Rana temporaria (assembly GCF_905171775.1). NCBI lineage: Eukaryota > Metazoa > Chordata > Amphibia > Anura > Ranidae > Rana > Rana temporaria. The sequence goes on along the minus strand of NC_053489.1, from coordinate 449,816,903 downwards.
TGAGTATTTCCCCACATATTGAGTGTTCTGCAGGAAACACAAAATAAGAGTAGACATTTTTAATAGGAACAGATATGTTGTGCTAAGATATACAGTGCATCCAGAAAGTCTTCACAGCGCTTCACTTTTTCCACATTTTGTTATGTTACAGCCTTATTCCATAATGGATTAAATCCATAATTTTCCTCAAAATTCTACAAACAATAGCCCATAATGACAACCTGAAAAAAGTTTGTTGGAAATCTTTGCAAATTTAAATAAAAAATAAAATTACATGTATAGAAGTATTTTTACCATGGCACTCAAAATTGAGCTCAGGTGCATCATGTTTCCACTGATCGTCCTTTACGATGTTTCTACAACTTGATTGGAGTCCACCTGTGGTAAATTCAGTTGATTGGACGTGATTTGGAAAGGCACACATCTTTAACAGTGCATGTCAGAGCACAAACCAAGCCACAAAGGAATTGTTTGTAGACCTCCGAGACAGGATTGTATCAAGGCAGAGATCTGGGGAAGGGTATATAAAGATTTCTGCAGCATTGAAGGTCCCAACGAGCACAAAGGCCTCCATCATCCGCAAATGGAAAAAGGTGTGGAACCACCAGGACTCTTCCTAGAGCGGGCCACCCAGCTAAACTGAGCGATCGTGGGAGAAGGGCCTTAGTCAGGGAGGTGACCAAGAACCCGATGGTCACTATGGCAAGTGTATTTCCAGGCTGGGAAGCAATCAGGAGGGTATACAGGATCTGTAGCAAGAGGAGTTCACTATGTGTGCGTCCTACTCTGACAGAGAGCCTTTTTTTCACTGTGGAGAGGGGAGATACTTCCAGAAGAACAACCATCTATGCAGCACTCCACCAATCAGGCCTGTATGGTAGAGTCTGATCAATATTCCAATAGCACACATTCCTGGTAAAATGGCCCTTACAAAATGTTGGGTGCTGCAACGATTACCAGCTGGGTCCTGGAGACAAACCAAACAATTGAACATATTCGCCAGCACACCAAGGATCGTCCAATTACGTCCAAAAAAGTTTTATTACAAAAAAAAAAAAAAAATCACATAACAAAGGAGCAACGTTTCGGAGTCATGTAGGACCCCTTGGTCAGGCTAATGCCATCCCTACAGTGAAGCATGGTGGTGGCAGTATCATGCTGTGGGGATGTTTTTTCAGTGGCAGGAACTGTGGGCTAGTCAGGATCGAGTGAAAGATAAATGCAGCAATGTACAGAGACATCCTTGATGAAAACCTGCTCCAGAGCGCTCTGGACCTCAGACTGGGGCGAAGGTTCATCTTCCAACAAGCCAACGACCCTAAGCACACAGCCAAGATAACAAAGTAGAGGCTACAAGACAACTCTGTGAATGTCCTTGAGTGGCCCAGCCAGAGCGCAGACATGAACCTGATTGAACATCTCTGGAGAGATCTGAAAATGGCTGACGCTACCATCCAACCCGATGGAGCTTGTGAGGTCCTGCAAAGAAGAATGGGAGAAACTGCCCAAAAATAGGTGTGCCAAGTTAGTAGCATCATACTCAAAAAGACTTGAGACTGTAATTGGTGCCAAATGACAGTGACTGTAATTTTAATAAATTTGCACAGATTTCAAACAAAACAAACTTCTTTCACGTTGTCATTATTTGGTATTGTTTGTAGAATTTTGAGGGAAATAATGAATTTAATCAATTTTGGAATAAGGCTGCAACAAAATGTGAAAAAAAGTGTAGCGCTGTGAATACTTTCTGGGTGGAATGTACAATACAACAGTCCAAAGGACAACATTCCCTTTTGGATTAATTTGGTTCCTTTTTACAAAGAACAAAATACTGATTATATATAGTTCAACAATAGGTTTTATGATGTCAGCAAAAAAGGAGATAGAGCTAGAAATATACATCATATTGTAATTATAAATGATATATAATAAGTATACTTAAGCTTATAATCTGAAAAACATAGAAATGGAGAAGTAGAGGCCAAATATTTGTTAAAAAGGTACATAATAGGTGTATTCAGGAAGTAGGGCAATTTGTACTGGGAGGGGGGCAGTGTGTACGGGAGGTCAAAGTGTGCAGACAAGGAGCGGTGTATACAGGAAGTAGGGCAATTTGTACTGGGAGGGGGGCAGTGTGTACGGGAGGTCAAAGTGTGCAGACAAGAAGCGGTGTATACAGGAAGTAGGGCAATTTGTACTGGGAGGGGTGCAGTGTGTACGAGGGGTCAAAGTGTGCAGGCAGGGAGCGGTGTATACAGGATGTAAGGCAATTTGTACTGGGAGAGGGCAGTGTGTACGAGGGGTCAAAGTGTGCAGACAAGGAGCGGTGTATACAGGAAGTAGGGCAATTTGTACTGGGAGAGGGCAGTGTGTACGAGGGGTCAAAGTGTGCAGACAAGGAGCGTGTATACAGGAAGTAGGGCAATTTGTACTGGGAGAGGGCAGTGTGTACGAAGGGTCAAAGTGTGCAGACAAGGAGCGTTGTATACAGGAAGTAGGGCAATTTGTACTGGGAGAGGGCAGTGTGTACGAGGGGTCAAAGTGTGCAGACAAGGAGCGTGTATACAGGAAGTAGGGCAATTTGTACTGGGAGAGGGCAGTGTGTACGAGGGGTCAAAGTGTGCAGACAAGGAGCGTGTATACAGGAAGTAGGGCAATTTGTACTGGGAGAGGGCAGTGTGTACGAGGGGTCAAAGTGTGCAGACAAGGAGCGTGTATACAGGAAGTAGGGCAATTTGTACTGGGAGAGGGCAGTGTGTACAAGGGGTCAAAGTGTGCAGACAAGGAGCGGTGTATACAGGAAGTAGGGCAATTTGTACTGGGAGAGGGCTGTGTGTACGAGGGGTCAAAGTGTGCAGACAAGGAGTGGTGTATACAGGAAGTAGGGCAATTTGTACTGGGAGGGGGGCAGTGTGCAGGCAAGGGGCAGTGTATACAGAAAGTAGGGCAATGTGTACGGGAGGGGGGGGGGGGGGGAAATATGTGGAAGAAAGGCAGGGTGTACAGGAAGTGAGGAAAGTGTGCAAGAAGGGTGTCAGTCTGTACAAGGGGCCGTTTATACAGGAAGAAGGGCAATGTGTGCAGGGGGTGCAGTGTGCAGTCGGTGAATATAATTTGGAATTCCCAGGTGGTATTAATTTTTTGTTTCTAATCAGACTAGTATGTCACACCCAGTCTTCAGTATTATTTATTCATGCCTGCTTTTTGCAGGTCATCATCTCCATATAGTCTCCCTTATTGTCAGGTTCTTAAGTTAGGGGGTAAGCACAGGCATGATTTCTATCAGTGTTACTGCAAACACCAAAATAGGTCAGAATTTACCTGCTCAAATATATTCCAGTCATATCTTGCATGACCAGCAACAAGATCCATCAGTTCATCTGGTTGGAAAAATGACAGAACGTCTTTGTCACAAACTTTGTGCAGTCCTGTCTTGAACTCCTCAAAAGTCTCGGCCACAGAGGTGTTGAAAATGTAGTCAATGTACTTGTTCACATAGTTGTGCCTTTAAGAGAGCAAAAAAAAAAAAGTAAATCTCAATTTTATTGATTATTATGCATTACAAACATCAATATATCTTTGCTTCTTTGATTTAACTCACACAAGGGGGAGTGATATACTGATTGAGTAGCTCTATTAGTAAACCAGAATGTAAGAAGCCATGTGTTCTGTCGGGGGGGGGGGGGGGGGGGGGGCAGTCCCCCAGTCAGAATACAATAGCTCAGCGGGGGAGATCAAACACTTGAATCATTTTTGATGCAGTAATGCTCCTAAAGTATTCACACACCCGCACGTGTGAAAAAAAGAGATTAAGTTTAACAAACTACCAGTGTTTGTTACCCTATTTTATATTCCTGATATGTGCCTGCTCTATCATGTACTTGTGTGAAAATGTATCCTGCTCTCTTTGTATTGCTTCCTTTGTGCGAAATCCCTGGTGTTCCTGACAGTCACTCTGGTTTCCTATTAAAAACTGACCACACCAAGTACAAGAACACACTGTGGTCAGTTCTCTAGCTATGCTGGGACCTTAATATGCTCTCCTCCAATGATCAGCCTTGTTCTGACACACCTTCCTTGCACAGCCATTCACTGGAAAGCTCCACTGCTTCTCCTCCCCCAGCTCTTATGCAGCTGAGAACAGAGGGAATGTGATTACTTATAAAAAAAAAAAAGGGAAAAAAAAGGTATTTATGTTTTTTTTTTAAATTCATACCACAAATGTTTTGCCCCCCCCCCACCTGTCAACTGCGACCCTCCCCCTTTTATTACACTGCTCCCTACCCGTCATACCACTCCCTTACACTGTCCCCCACCTGTCACACTGCCCCCTTGTCACAATATACCCCCTGCATACTGACCCCTTCCAGTCACACTGCCCCTCCATCATTCTTCCCCCTCGTCACTGCCACCTTCTGTCAAACTTCCCTCTCCTCCTGTCACACTACCCCATTATACTGCCCCCTCCTTTCATAGTGGTCCCTCATCCCACTGCTCCCTTTCTTTCACACTGACCGTCTCCTGTCACACTTCCCAGGTACCCTTATCCGGTCACACTGCCCCCCTCTTGTTACAATGCCCCCCATTATACTGCCCCTTCTTGTCACACTGCCCCCCTCTTATCTCAGTCCCCCCTGCTGTCACACTTCCCAGACACCCTTCTCCTGTCACACTGCCCCCTCTCCTGTCACAATTACTCCATCATACTGCCCCTCCCCCCATCACACTGCCCTCCTCATGTCACAATACTGCTTCCCTGTCATACTACCCCCTTCTTTTTACACTTTCCCCTCCTTTTACAGTGCCCCCCTCCAGACCCTTCCTTTTCTGAATGGACACGGTGAGTAATTGGTACTGCACTCACTGTGTCCATTCATAACTGAAGCATAGTAACTCTGCTTCAGTTTGTAAATGAATAGGAAGCTCTATTGCAGCTGAGGTTGCAGAGATGGAGATTGAGGGCCCTTCATGGTTTCTTGCACCGGGGCCCTGAAGGTTCTAGTTACGCTTCTGACATGCAGTACCTAAATCCCACACTGATAATTATAATCCCATGTAAATGCAATGATCGGTTGAAACTAAAAACTGTTGTGAACTGCGAGAACAAGGATACATACTTTTTTTCACTGGTCACACGCTCTGATGTTCCATTTGGAACGAGTTCCACTGTTCGGTTTTCCCAGGTGATCTAAAAGTACATTTAAATATTTCTGGTTGGTATATTTCAGAGTAACGAAAACATTGAATTATGTCCATCAACCAGCTTTCATTAATTCTGTTCTTAGTCTAGAATGCGGTTGTGAAATGAGAGTACGCAGTGTAGCGAAGAATCTCTTAATAAGATTACATCAATGATGTCATGGAAGACGGAGCTAGCTGAGCAGGCCAGAAGGTTAGATGTGTAGGTATCTGTTACCACTAAAAATAAATTATGCTTACTTAAATCCAGGCGATATTATGGTGCAGCGTCATACAACATTTTCTAACATAGCATTTGTTTGATGAAGGGATTTGGCAGTGTATTAGGTACTATATTTACAATATGCCAACTGCAAATTCTGTTGCAAACCATAAATTTCGACCTAAATAATATACTGAAAAACAGATTAAGTATGTGAACCGCATGGCAAAATGAGCATCGGATCCAAAAAACATAGGCAACTTAAAGCGGTGGTTCACCCTAAAAACTACAATTTTTTTATTCCACTGCCCCCCCACATTACAATTCGATTAAGGCTCTTATTATTTTTTCCATGCTGTACATACCTTAGTACAGCATATTCACCCGTGCATCCGGGTTGCGAGTCCCGCGGGAGTGGGCGTTCCTCACATGTGTTTGATTGACATTTTGCCCAAAAACGAGCTCCCCCCCGTCGCGTAAGCCGCGTCACGGTTGGCGAAAGGAGCCGAACGGCGAGTCGGCGCTATACTGCGCATGCGCATCGCCGTTCGGCTCCTTTCGCCAATCGTGACGTGGCTTACGCGACGGGGGGGGGGGGGGGGAGCTCGTTTTTGGGCAAAATGTCAATCAAACACATGTGAGGAACGCCCACTCCCGCGGGACTCGCAACCGGATGCACGGGTGAATATGCTGTACTAAGGTATGTACAGCATGGAAAAAATAATAAGAGCCTTAATCGAATTGTAATGTGGGGGGGCAGTAGAATAAGAAAATGTAGTTTTTAGGGTGAACCACCGCTTTAAGATACAGATATAACAATGTATCAAAATAAAAGAACTGGTGTTCAAGTGATAAAATCGCGCTATAAAGTTGGGTGTGGTCCAGTGCAAATAAATGAACCTAAAAGCCAGAAAATGAATAATTGTGACAGGTGATCAAAGAAAAGGATGTTCAGAGCACCATACACCGATTCAGAGATAGCACCAATAAGTGGGTCCTGTTATGCCACTTACCATAGATGAGGTAAAGTCAGCATAAATAGCTTCTCTTATGTCAAAACTTTCAAAATCCTTCAATTAGGTCAAGGGGTAAAACTCAATGGAGGCACATATAGGAGAGAAAGGGGAAAGAAAAACTACAATAGTGTAATTCCACCTTTTATCATGTACCCCACAAACAGTTAAAACATCCCATAAGGTAATGCCCGTACAGGAGATCACATATATATGAGCAGAGTAAGGAGAAGATATCACCAGTTCACCGCTGTCCTCCACGTCTAGGGGCCGCGCGCGTGCTGTACAGCGTTTGTATTGATGCACGGTGATTGGTCAGCGGTGGAACGCAATGGAACGCAATCTTCTTCCTTCCTTGTGGCGCCGTTGTAGCTACGCCCTGACGCGTTTCGTCACTTCCGACTTCAGCAGAGGGCGCCCTCTGCTGAAGTCAAAAGTGACGAAACACGTCAGGGCGTGGCTACAACGGCGCCACAAGGAAGGAAGAAGATTGCGTTCCACCTCTGACCAATCACCGTGCATCAATACAAACGCTGTACAGCACGCGCGCGGCCCCTAGACGTGGAGGACAGCGGTGAACTGGTGATATCTTCTCCTTACTCTGCTCATATATATGTGATCTCCTGTATGGGCATTACCTTATGGGATGTTTTAACTGTTTGTGGGGTACATGATAAAAGGTGGAATTACACTATTGTAGTTTTTCTTTCCCCTTTCTCTCCTATATGTGCCTCCATTGAGTTTTAACCCCTTGACCTAATAGAAGGATTTTGAAAGTTTTGACATAAGAGAAGCTATTTATGCTGACTTTACCTCATCTATGGTAAGTGGGATAACAGGACCCACTTATTGTTGCTATCTCTGAATCGGTGTATGGTGCTCTGAACATCCTTTTCTTTGATCACCTGTCACAATTATTCATTTTCTGGCTTTTAGGTTCATTTATTTGCACTGGACCACATCCAGCTTTATAGCGCGATTTTATCACTTGAACACCAGTTCTTTTATTTTGATACATTGTTATATCTGCATTTGAATGGTTTTATTTCCATTTAAAATTTAAATTGCTGCTGTCAGGCTAAATACCCATTAACATTTGCGGGTACTTGCCTATGTTTTTTCTTTCATTTGCTTATCCAATAACTTTCACTATAGAAAAAGTTCATACCTAGTTCCCAGGCGCCAAGAAATGCACTGCAGGCCTTTCTATTTGCACCTTTTTCTATAACTTAAGATACAGATCTAAAGTCTTTCTCCATATTATTAGTTCTTTATTTCTTTATTGTGAAGGGCTGTGTCACTGCACAATAGGAAAGTTCAGTAGTTGGCATCAAGAGCAGCTTGGGGAACCAGGATAAATTTTTCAAGAAAATACCTAATCCACAATCTGTATCTGAGGCTCTGTCAACTTGAAATGATTTTGCTGATGGGAAATATCAAGCTGATTTTTTTTAACAAAGAGGAAAAATTTACAGAAGCTCACAGTAACAGATAAGAAACTGTCTTTACAAGCATATCTGATTAGATGCTTTGCATTACTGCACTATTCTTTCTGAGCCGTCTTAATAGCATCATGGGCCCCTGGGCAAAGTAATGCACTGGGGCCCCACCAGCTTGCCCCAATTTACACACCTACCTTCAAGAAAGAAAGTATAAATAGTTGATAGAATTAAACATATAGGCCCAGATTATCGTAGGAGATACGCCGGCGTATCTCCAGATACGCCGTCGTATCGCCGAGTCTGAGCCGTCGTATCTTGGCGCCTGATTCAAAGAATCAGATACGCCAGAATTTGTATAAGATACGACCAGCGTAAGTCTCCTACGACGTCGTATCTTAAAGCGGGAGTTCCGCGGGAAAACAGTTTTTTTTAAAGAGCTTTTTGTCACGCTGGTGGTACATAGAAAATAGTACTCACCAGTCTCATCCTCGCTGCCGCTAGCACTACGATATCGCCCAGAAAGATATTTTATAAAATTTTCTGATGGACATTGCCATCTTTACTACTGGCACTCTGAAGCCGTCCTGCAGGATCTTCCGGGATGCGGTGAATGCTGTCCCAGCATTCACCGCTCTATCCCGCGCATGCGCAGTGTGACGGCGAGGCGCGCCGTCAACACTGCTGAGTTGCTAGGACAACGGCCGGCAGCGTCCTGAAAAGGACACTCCCCGCTGTGCCTAGCATATAAATTTATGTTTACTATGGGAGAATTGTATCCGCCCCCGGTCACATGACCGTCACCTGACCGCGTGCAGTCAGGTGACGTTCGAAAGATCGCGAGATTGCTTCTCTAGCTGCTGTGTCTCGTCACCGTCCAGAGACACACGTGTTAGCTCCCAAAATCCTTTGCGGAGCTAGCCGACACGCCCATTCCCGAACCCCTACAACCCGGATGTGCCTGCTCGAGATGCTGAAAAGGGGGTATGTAGATTTTTATATTTTTTTGGAACCGCCAAATCGTCAGGCACACCGGGGGGACTGTTATATCAAACAAAGTGACCTAATAGGGTGAACCTCCGCTTTAACTGCATATTTACGCTGGCCGCTAGGGGCGTGTACGTTGATTTACGCCTAGAAATATGTAAATCAGCTAGATACGCCAATTCATGAACGTACGCCTGGCCGACGCAGTACAGATACGCCATTTACGTTAGGCTTTTCCTGGCGTAAAGTTACCCCTGCTATATGAGGCGCAGATGAGGCGTAGCAATGTTAAGTATGGACGTCGGAACAGCGTTGCATTTTTCACGTTTTACGTCATTTGCGTAAGTCGTTCGCGAATAGGGCTGTGTGTCATTTACGTTCACATTGAAAGCATTGGCTTCTTGCGGGTTAATTTGGAGCATGCGCACTGGGATACTTTCACGGACGGCGCATGCGCCGTTCGTAAAAAGCGTCATTTACGTGGGGTCACATTAAATTTACATAACACACGCCCACATCTTCCACCTTTGAATTAGGCGGGCTTACGCCGGCCTATTTACGCTATGCCGCTGCAACTTTGGTTTGAGAATACTGCACTTGCCTGTCAAAGTTGCGGAGGCATAACGCAAATAGGATAACGTTACGCCCACACAAAATACGCGCTTCTAAGTGAATCCGGGCCATATTCATTAGTGCTTTCAATAAAATCGATTTTACCAAAGGAAAACATTCCATAAGTCAAAGACTAGTCAACACAAAGGGCACCGTATAGGTTCTGGGATGCCTCCCGGGATACGACCATATCGGGACAGTTTAGTAAAAAGCATGACTGTCCCAGCAAATCTGGGAAAGTTGGCAAGTATGATGTAATGCAAGATTATTGTGGGGGCCCCCTATATACCTGGGGCCCCTGGGCAGTACCCAGGAGTGCCCTTGCATTTCGATGGCCCTGCACATTACTGTAGGTCCGATGCGTTACTTTTCTACATCAGAAGTCTGTGTATAGCTACTAAAATTTCTCAAAAAAGATGTGTTAGTTGGGAACAGCTGTGAATCCTGTTGGAGAGTGTCAGTATCAAAGGCGTAGTGCATTTCATTTCAACATTACTAAAAAGCATGGTGAGCACCTCTGATAAATATTGTCCCATAGGAAATTAGAACTTGGCTTCTTATGGCCAGTCTAAGGGGCGTGTTTTATTACGTTAGACTTTTTTTTTTTTTAGACACCTTACTTCTTTTACAATAAAGGTCATTTATGCCCAAAAGGATGCCTTTGTTGTCTACTCCTTACCTCAGCCTACATGCTACATTTAAGTATGAGATGTGCTAATATACAGTGGGTACAGAAAGTTTTCAGACCCCCTTAAATTTTTCACTCTTTGTTATATTGCAGCCATTTGCTAAAATAATTTAAGTTCATTTTTTCCCTCATTAAATGTACACACAGCACCCCAAATTGACAGAAAAAAAACACAGAATTGTTGACATTTTTTCAGATTTATTAAAAAAGAAAAACTGAACTCACATTATTATTATTATTATTATTATACAGGATTTATATAGCGCCAACAGTTTGCGCAGCGCTTTACATCAGGGAAGACAGTACAGTCACAATACAATCAATACAGGAGGGATCAGAGGGCCCTGCTCGTTAGAGCTTACAATCTAGAAGGGAGGGTAGTCACATGGTCTTAAGTATTCAGACCCTTTGCTCAGTATTTAGTAGAAACCCCCTTTTGATCTAATACAGCCATGAGTCTTTTTGGGAAAGATGCAACAAGTTTTTCACACCTGGATTTGGGGATCCTCTGCCATTCCTCCTTGCAGATCCTCTCCAGTTCGGTCAGGTTGGATGGTAAACAGAAATTTTTAGGTCTCTCCAGAGATGCTCAATTGGGTTTAAGTCAGGGCTCTGGCTGGACCATTCAAGAACAGTTACGGAGTTGTTGTGAAGCCACTCGTTATTTTAGCTGTGTGCTTAGGGTCATTGTCTTGTTGGTAGGTAAACCTTCGGCCTAGTCTGAGGTGCTGAGCACTCTGGATAAGGTTTTAGTCCAGGATATCCCTGTACTTGGCCGCATTCATCTTTCCTTCGATTGCAACCAGTCTTCTTGTCCCTGTAGCTGAAAAACAGCCCAACAGCATGATGCTGCCACCACCATGCTTCACTGTTGGGACTGTATTGGACAGGTGATAAGCAGTGCCTGGTTTTCTCCACACATACCACTTAGAATTAAGGCCAAAAAGTTCTATCTTGGTCTCATCAGACCAGAGAATCTTATTTCCCACCATCTTGGAGTCCTTCAAGTGTTTTTTTTAGCAAACTCTATGTGGGCTTTCATGTGTCTTGCACCGAGGAGAGGCTTCCGTCGGGCCACTCTGCCATAAAGCCCTGACTGGTGGAGGGCTACAGTGGTGGTTGACTTTCTACATCCTTCTCCTATCTCCTGACTGCATCTCTGGAGCTCAGCCACAGTGATCTTTGGGTTCTTCTTTACCTCTCTCACCAAGGCTCTTCTCCCCCGATAGCCAAGTTTGGCCGGACGGCCAGCTCTAGGAAAGGTTCTGGTCGTCCCAAACGTCTTCCATTTAAGAATTATGGAGGCCACTGTGCTCTTAGGAACCTTAAGTGCAGCAGAAATCTTTTTTGTAACCTTGGCCAGATCCGTGCCTTGCCACAATTCTGTCTCTGAGCTCTTCAGGCAGTTCCTTTGACCTCATTTGCTCTGACATGCACTGTGAGCTGTAAGGTCTTATATAGAGAGGTGTGTGGCTTTCCTAATCAAGTCCAATCAGTATAATCAAACACAGCTGAACTCCAATGAATGTGTAGAACCATCTCAAGGATGATCAGAAGAAATGGACAGCACCTGAGTTACATATATGAGTGTCACAGCAAAGGGTCTGAATACTTAGGACCATGTGATATTTTTTATTTTTTAATAAATCTGTAAAAATTTCAACAATTCTGTGTTTTTCTGTCAATATGGGGTGCTGTGTGTACATTGAGGAAAAATGATTTTAGCAAATGGCTGCAATATAACAAAGAGTGAAAAACTTAAGGGGGGTCTGAATACTTTCCTTACCCACTGTACTGTGATCAAGGCGGTTGTGCCGAAACGTTAGGCCATTGTACCCGTTTATGTGTACCTAATAAACCATTCACCAAGGATTTGGAGTGCTGGCTTCTTCTATTGGAATGTACTTATATTATGCTATGCATGTCTTAGAAGAAAGCCGGGGGAGAGAGTTTCCACGGCTACCTGGAATGCACGGTAGCTAATTTTGGAATACAGCTATCATAGGATGCACCTTAAAATCTATCAAAGCTGTGCAGTCCTAATTATTGGCCTTTACATATGTACACACCTACCAACTTTTTGAGATGGGAACAAGGGACACCTATTAGCAAAAGTATGTCGGCATAGGACACACCCCCTTAAAGGAGAATTATCCCCCCAAAAAAATATTATTTAAACCCACAAGTGCTTTTTTTACCACTACTATTCCTATACTGGCTTTTGAAATTTACAAATGCAGCAATTTAGAAATGAGATGAAAGGTTTAGCACTGGAAAACACTTTTTGAAAGATAAAAAGTGCATTTTATATACAACTATATAGAAAAGACCAAAATTAGGGACAAATGAAGAGGAAAGAGAGACTTTGTTCCAACAGTCCCTCAAAATCAGGGACAGTTGAAAGCCATGTATGTATCCTTAAAGCGGAGTTCCGGACACAATTTCACTTTTTAAATATAAATACCCCTGTAATACACAAGCTTAATGTATTCTAGTAAAGTTAGTCTGTAAACTAAGGTCCGTTTTGTTAGGTTGTTACAGCATTTAGACACTTTATAAAATAGAAATTGACTGGGGCCATCTTAAGTGTGGGCATCATGAAGCCAGACTGTATGACTTCCTGGATTTCAGCCTTGCAAATCTCGCACATGCTCAGTGCTGCACAAGCAGTGTAATAGGTTTCAGATCAGGTTTCAGCACCTGTACTGTCCAAGTCACATGATTCTTCGAGACTGGGGAGTGCACAGACTCCTGGAAAGTTACACCCACTACATTCCCAGGAGTCTGTGCGGTGTAGGTTAGGAAGCTTAAGCACCTAGGTGCAGGAAGTTTGAAGATTAACTATTCTGCCTAGCAACAACACTTTGAAGGCATCTAAAAAAAAAAACATTTTCGTAAAGGACTAATGACATTTTTTTAAAACTACTGATGTAATGTTATATTTATAGGTGGAACTCCACTTTAAGTCGGGACATCTATGAAAAGATCAGTCATTAGAATAAGTAATAAGTCAAGACCAGTTTCTTACAGTAAAATACAGTTCAAGGGCTTCCACTGCATTTTCTTTAGCATCCAGTATGATCTGTAGACTTCTACAAAATAAGAAAACATCATTCCAGATTTGCCTGCATACAATCATAATACTGTAGGTCTAAAATGCAAGAGGGCCTATCAAAAAAAAAACATGCATATTTACCAAATGTCCCGATCTGTCTTACTAGCTTAAGATCCCTGGTGGCTAGAGACATGATTAACCCTTTTATTGCTAACAAATCCTTGCTGGCAGTACATAATTAACCCTTTATTGCTAACAGATCCCTGATGGAAGCACCGGATTGACCTTCTTATAGAACCATGCCTATATTAAAAGAATGCCCCAGACCTACCGTATTTATCGGCATATAACACGCGCCGGCGTATAACACGCACCCCAATTTAAGAGGGAAGTTTCAGGAATAAAAACATTTTTTATTTATTTTTTATTTTACGGTCAGTGTCCATCTGCAGCCTCAATGCAGCCTAATCGGTTCCCATCTCCAGCCTCAATGCAGCCTATGTGCCCATATCCAGTCTAAATGCAGCCTATGCACCCATCTTCAGCCTAAATGCAGCCTATGTGCCCATCTTCAGCCTAAATGCAGCATATGTGCCCATCTTCAGCCTAAATGCAGTCTATGTGCCCATCTTCAGCCTAAATGCAGCCTATGTGCCCATTTGCAGCCTTACCATCTTTCGTGCAGTGAGGGAATCACTGAGCCGTCATCTCCTGTTCACTTGGCTTTCAGTCGCGACGGCAGTCACATACACAGTCCCGCCTCCGCCATCGACATTGGACCAGCTCCTGTGATTGACAGAACACTGGTCCGATGCCGGTGGCAGAAGCGGGACTGTGTGTGTGACGTTAGAGCCGAGTAAACAGGAGATGACGGCTCAGTGAATTCCAGCGGCGCTCGTTCCCCTCCGAGTCCAAGGTACACTATCGGCGTATTGATTTTCCCCCTATTTTCAGGGGGGAAAAGTGCGTGTTATACTACAATAAATACGGTAATTAAAATACATGCTCAGCCTACAGCGTCCATAAAAACGCTTTTGAAATGTTGGCAACTATGCACATGCAGTGTTTAGTGGGATAATAGCAAGGAACCTATACATGAAATGGCTAGCTCTGCCCTAAGTAACTCAAGTTCTGACTTTACACAAGCCCTGAAGATAAGGCTAACAATTTCAAAGCTCAATTTCAAAATCAATATTCTTTATAGAAACGTAAAGAATCCCTGTCACCAGACCTCACTTTTAAATGAAAACCTTGCAGGAGTAGAAGATAATAATAAGCATAGTACTTGCATCCCCAATTAATTTTAATTTTTTTTTCTCACGTTGTGACCTGTGTCATTTTTTGTAGAAATCTGACCACTTCCTGAAAATGTCAATCTCCGTCTGTGCCTGCCCCCTCCCCCTGCTGGCATCAATAATTATGGTTAAATTACATGCACAGGTAATCAGCCAAAAAGGTATATAGTGGCAGTATTTTAATGTAAACAGAAGATTTATAAACTGTGGGCACTGTGTGTGTGTGTGTGTGTGTGTGTGTGTGTGTGTGGGGGGGGGGGGTGTAGGAACCATTTTCATAAAATGGGTTTAGTAACACTTTAAAGCTGAACTCCATGAATACGAGATGGAGTTGTATTCACTGAAAAAAAGGGATTTTTTAATACAGCTTACCTGTAAAATCCTTTTCTTGGAGTACATCACGGGACACAGAGCAGCATATTCATTACTATGTGGGTTATATGGAGTACCTTCAGGTGTTGACACTGGCAATCTCAAACAGGAAATGCCCCTCCCTATATAACCCCCTCCCATAGGAGGAGTACCTCAGTTTTGTAGCAAGCAGTATGCCTCCCAAAATGGTCCCCAAAAAGAGGGGTGGGAGCTCTGTGTCCCGTGATGTACTCCAAGAAAATGATTTTACAGGTAAGCTGTATTAAAAAATCCCTTTTTCTTTATCGTACATCACGGGACACAGAGCAGCATATTCATTACTATGTGGGATGTCCCAAAGCAATGCTCACAATGAGGGGAGGGAGAACATCTCCAAGACAAAAGGATTTAATTTAGAGAAATACTCAAATCATAATAAATCCAACTTAGTTGAGAAAAATAATCTTAAATTTTTAATTTAACTCAAAAAAGAGGAGCCCCCGGAATCCGAGGGTCTCAAACTGCAGCCTGCAGCACTGCCTGCCCAAAGGCTGTATCAGTATTCCTTCTTACGTCCAACTGGTAGAATTTTGTAAACGTGTGGACAGAAGACCAGGTTGCCGCCTTGCAAACTTGAGCCATAGAGATCTGGTGATGTGCTGCCCAGGAGGCGCCCATGGCCCTAGTAGAATGAGCCTTTAATGATACTGGAGGAGGCAACCCTTTCAAGCCGTAGGCCTGAGTGATTAATTGCTTAATCCACCTAGAAATGGTGGACTTTGCAGCTGCCTGCCCCTTCTTGGGCCCATCCGGTAGAATGAACAGCACATATGTTTTCCGGATCTTCTTTGTAGCTTTAAGATAGGCCTTCATGGCCCTGACGATATCCAAGGTATGCAGCAACCCTTCCTTTCTGGAAGTAGGTTTAGGGAAGAAGGATGGTAATACCAAATCCTGGTTCAAATGAAAACTGGATATAACCTTCGGTAGGAAGGAAGGATGAGGGCGTAGAACGACCCTGTCCTTGTGAAAAATAAGATATGGTTCCTTACAGGATAAGGCCGCCAGTTCCGATACTCTTCTTGCGGAAACTATGGCGACCAAAAATACTAACTTCCTTGTCAGTAAAACCAAAGGAATTTCAGCCAACGGCTCAAACGGTTGTTTCTGTAAACCTGACAGAACAAGGTTTAAATCCCACGGGCAAAGCGGGGATTTAACTGGAGGTTTAATACGTAAGACCCCTTGAAGGAAGGTCTTAACCAGCGAGTGGGTGGCCAGCGGCCGCTGAAACCACACTGACAGGGCAGAAATCTGTCCTTTGATTGTGCTTAATGCCAATCCTTTATCCACTCCTAGCTGGAGAAAACTTAAAACTCTATCAATGGTGAATTTGCGAGAAAGCCATCGCTTGGACTCACACCAGCCTACATAGGCCTTCCAGACCCTGTAATAAATCACCCTAGAGACCGGTTTCCTGGCTCTGATTAGGGTAGAGATTACTTTCTGAGACAGACCTCTACCCCTGAGAATCAGGGATTCAGCTTCCAGGCCGTCAAATTTAGATGCCGTAAGGCAGGGTGGAGGATCGGACCTTGCGATAGCAGGTCTGGCCGTAGAGGAAGAGTCCAAGGGTCTCCCACTACCATCCTTAAGATTAGTGAGTACCATGCCCTTCTGGGCCATGCTGGAGCTACCAGGATGACTGGTATGTGCTCCACCCGGATCCTGCGCAGCAGGCGGGGTAGTAACTGGAGCGGGGGAAACGCATAAAGAAGTTTGAACTGATGCCAAGGGCAAACCAACGCATCGGTTCCGCAGGCCATCGGATCCCTTGAGCGGGACATGAACCTGTCTAGCTTCTTGTTGAGTCTCGATGCCATGATATCCACGTCCGGCACTCCTCATCTTTGGCAGAGTGCTTGAAAGGTTTGTGGATGCAGAGACCATTCCCCCGGCAATAGAGTCTGGCGGCTTAAGAAGTCCGCCTGAAAGTTGTCCACTCCGGGAATGAATATTGCCGATATGCAGGGCACATGAGCCTCTGCCCCTAGGAGAATCAAGCTCACTTCTCTCTGAGCGGCCTGACTCCTGGTTCCCCCTTGGTGATTTATGTATGCCACTGCCGTGGCATTGTCTGATTGAACTCTCACCGGGAACCCCTGCAATTTCGACGTCCAAGCCCTGAGGGCTAGTCGAACCGCTCTGAGCTCCAAGATGTTGATGGGTAAAAGCTTCTCTGGCCTTGCCCAAATACCTTGGCGAGTGGAACCATCCACAATCGCTCCCCAGCCCGTCAGGCTGGCGTCTGTGGTCACTATCTTCCCAGCCACTGGGTTGAAAGACTTTCCCTTCAGTAGATTCTGAGGGTCTAACCACCAACACAGACTTTGCCGGACTCTTGATGAGAGTGGCAACGGGATATCCAAGGCCTGTGGCCTTCTGCTCCATGCTGACAGGATGGCTGCCTGTAGGATGCGAGTGTGGCTCTGGGCGTATGGCACCGCCTCGAATGTAGCCCCCATCTTGCCTAGTAGTCTCATACATAGGCGAATAGTCGGTTCTTTCTTGCTTAGAACCAGTAGGATTAATTCCTTGATGGCTTTGACCTTCCTCAGAGGTAGGAACACCCTTTGTTGTTCTGTGTCTAATCTCATGCCGAGATATTCCAACTGCCTTGTGGGCTGGAATGCTGACTTTTCTCGATTTAGGACCCAGCCGAACCTCTCGAGGTATTGGACCGTGAGGGCCACTGCTCGCTCCAAGCCGGGAGACGAGTGGTCTATGACTAGGAGGTCGTCCAGGTATGCTAGGATCGTGACCCCTTGGATCCTTAGCTTGGCTAGGATTGGAGCTAGAACCTTCGTGAACACCCGGGGGGCCGTAGCCTCCATTAGGTTGGAGTAGAAACCCAGCCCCTGTTCCAGGACTGGTACCTCTACTATTACTCCCTGGGAAAGTAGATGATCTAGAGCCGATCTTAATGCGGCTCCTTTCTCCAGATCGTTTGGAATCCTCGACTCCTGGAAATGAGGAGGAGGAAACCTTAGGAACTCTAGCTTGTAGCCTGTGGCCACGGAAGACCGTACCCACTCGTCGGGAATGCTGGCTTCCAAAATCTCCGAAAAGAGTCGCTGCCTTCCCCCCACCTTCGTGGGTGGGGGCGCCCCTTCATGAGGTAGACTTGGGGGCTGGTTTTGCTGGCTTGCGAAACCACTGCCTCTTGCCTCTAACAGCCTGTCCTTCTGATCTGCTGTTGAAGCCGAAGTTTGCTCTTGCAGGAGGCCGTCGATACTGCTTGGCATTAGAGGGCCCCTGCCCAGGGGAGGACTGTCGTTTAAACGCAGGCCCCTGAACCTTCTTCTTAGTTGGCAAGAGTGTACTCTTGCCGCTTGAAATGGTCTGAATGTATTTATCTAGGTCCTCTCCGAAGAGCCGTCCTCCATGGAAGGGGAACCCTACCAGGAGCTTCTTGCATGGGGGCTCAGCCTCCCAGCTTTTCAACCATAAGAGTCTTCTCATATGGATAAGGGATAACGATAAACGTGACGCTTGCTGGATGGAATCCTTGATTGCGTCTACCGTAAAACATATGGCCTTAGGGACATCCGAAAATTCTTCTGCCTGCTCGGCAGGAATAAGTTCAAGCATTTGCTTAAATTGATCTGATAAAGCTTGAGCGACTCCAATCGCAGCCACGGCTGGCTGTACTACTGCCCCTGCAGAAGTGAAGGAGTTCTTAAGTAGTGCTTCCAAGCGCTTATCAACTGGATCTTTGAAAACCTGTACGTTCTCTACAGGGCATGTTAACGATTTGTTAACACATGAGATGGCTGCGTCTACTGCAGGAGAAGCCCATCTCTTGGAAAACTTTTCTTCCATAGGATATAAGACAGAAAATTTCTTAGGTGGTAAGAACACCTTGTCTGGTTTGTTCCACTCTTGGAACAAGACTCCCTCCAATAGAGGATGGATCGGAAACACAGCACTGCTTTGAGGCGCCCTCAGTGAGCCCAAAGCTGAAATCGTCGATACCTGGAGATCTGGTACAGGCAGGTTGAATGCCTTATGGACCAAGTCCGTCAAGCCTTGAATCCACCAGCTCTCCCTCAGGGAGACTGCCCCAGACTCCTCTGTATCCGGATCTTCGATCCCTGAACCTACTCGGTCTTTGTCCAAGAGGTCGTCCAATTCCCCAGAGGAAAGGACCTCCTCTTCCGAGGGTCCGCGCACGGGTGACGGAGATCTATTCCGCTTACTACCCCGTATAGCTGCGGCTATCATTTCTCCCATGCTTCTCCGCATCTCATTTAAAGAGGTGAGCAACACCTCCTCCGTGACCATCTTAGGGTTGGGTTGACTCGCGTCAGCTCCAGCCCCAGATCCCGATGGCCCAAAGGCTCCCTGTGGGGAAAGCAGCGGCATAGCTCTGTCCGAGACCTCAGACTCTGTGGGGGAATCCCCACCTTTTGTACCCTCTGGCTTGTTCTTTGATGCCATGGTACAATACCGAGGTACACCTGCTACTTATTGGTACCTGGGACTTATAAATAGTTAAATGCCCAAACACCTGTTTGGGGAATAAAAAATGTTTCCTCTACCCCAGATGACACTTTTTTTTTTTTTTTTCAAAAGAAAAAAACTTTTCTTCTTTTTTTTTTTCTTTTTTTTTTTCAATCTAGGCAAGAAAAAACATTCTATCCCCCTGAGTAGTATTGCCAAAGAAAAGACTATGAGATGGAAAAGAAAAAACAGCCTATTCCTAGGCTAAACCACAATCTTCTGAAGACTGTAGTATTCTTTCTGGCCACTGTGTGTCCTCAGCGCCCCGTGCTTCACTCCAGTCCTTCCTCCCTCAAGCCAAAGTATTGAATGAGCTGTGGCACTAAGGAAGGGCCGCCCCTTCCTTAAACCACTGACCCGCCCTTCCCCCCCAGCTAAAACGGCGCCAAATGCGCCTATAACACGTGCACGCGCACCGCGCGCGCGCCCGCCGACGGGGGGGGGGGTTGGGAGGAAGGGCCTCTCTGTTCCTGCAGCCGCAGGCCTGGAACACACGAGGAGGTCAGCGTTTCTTGCCTGCCTTGCAGGCATGAGGAAGAGGACTGGATAGAGCATCGCCTGGAGGCTTGCAGGTAAGCATAGCTCTCTGACACACACATACATTTGTACACAAGAGGCCCCACTCACAGCTTTTCCAACACTACCAGGGAGGTCACTTTTTATGGGGAATGATAACATATAGAGCCATCCTATCTTCATGATATGTGACTGGTTTGCCAGATGCAATGCATAACCTTAGGCATGTCCCCTGTGACCTCCCAGAAAAAACTTGCTAAGAGCCAAGTTCCGCAAGTTTTTCCCCTTACTTACCTGCTCCATGCCGCAGGACTTTGCCAAGCAAGAGGCCCAATCTTCCCCCATCTCCGTGGGGATGTCTAGACCTTCAGGCCCTGGGAACCTTCTTCTTCCATGAAGGATCCACTGTCCTGGACCCATACAGCACCCTGGCAAACAGAAAACATTAGGCGCCCAAAGGTTTTCTAAGTTCTGGGCCCAGGGTCCAGCTCTCTTAAAAAGAAAGCATTATGGGCTATACCCCAAGGGTTTGGGGTCCGGTTACTGACCACCTTAGCGCTCAGGCTTTTTTGGACAGAACCGGTAGCTCACCTAATCCCAAGGATGCGGAGGCAAGCTAAACCATGACTAACACCTAAGACACTGGCGTAAAAACTGAGGTACTCCTCCTATGGGAGGGGGTTATATAGGGAGGGGCATTTCCTGTTTGAGATTGCCAGTGTCAACACCTGAAGGTACTCCATATAACCCACATAGTAATGAATATGCTGCTCTGTGTCCCGTGATGTACGATAAAGAAAATAAAATAAATACAATGCATAATATGAATAAGCAGCAGATCTGAGCAAGCAACCCCTTGTGGTCTGTGTGCAGAGAGGATGCTGCAAATTGCTTCACCCTTCTCCCATCTCCATAAACAAAGGGAAAGTGTTCAGTTTTCCTCCGAGATAGCTGGAAACAATGTAACTAATAACAGGGTAGCACAGAGTTATTTTAGTTCACAAGATTTCTGCCAGGATAAACAGGTATTTTGCATACACCAAAAGATATAAAAGAACAGTTTCAAGGTTATATTTAACAGACCAAAAAGGGACTAAATAAGAGAAGTTCATCATTGGGGATTACATATCCTTATTAGATAACTGACTTACTTTCCCAAAGTAGGCTGCAATTCTTTTAAATCATCCAGAGTAAATTTTTTGCCCAGAAGCTTCTTATACAAAGCAAGTGGAAACGGCAGATACAGGACCCACTGATTGAAGATTGCCAGGCCACAAAGTACTCCATAATAATAATACTTTTTCTTTTCTGCCAATGCCTGCAATTGGGAAAAGCTTGACTGTTTATGTAAGACATTGATGTGACCACCATGTCATGGCTACTAAATGACATTTCTAAAGACATTAGAAATATGTAAAAAATAATTACAGGTGCTTTATTTCACACTTTGTTACTCCTTAAAAACGTGGTTACAGTCCTTTCTTTTTTTAAATCAGATTTTATTTATTATTAGGTTTTCAATTTAAGGGTACAAACATTATAAAACACATTGGGACAAGATACATACAAAAAAAAAAAAAAAAAAAAAAAAAAGGAGAATAAAAATACATTCCAATACATTGCTGCAAAATGTATAAGGTTCAATAGAGACACTGGTCCATCCAGTTAAACCCAAGTGTTTATGTCACTACCATTTTCCATAGCTCTGTACATTTTGTTTGCCAAGAAACACATCTATACGTTTTTTTTTTATTTATCCAGACTGACTCTGCCAATTGTGTTCTACATCCTACCTCTGTAACAGTAAAGAATCCTTACTTCATTGTGTGGCTGTGTTTCTTCTTTAGAGACCCAAGATTAATAGTTTTCTCCCAATGATATAGACCACATTGAAAGATTTGTATATTGTGATCATATTCCCCCTTAAGCACCTCATCTGCAGGGAGAGCAAGATAAATTTTTGTAGTCGTTCCTTATAACTGAGGTCCTACACAGTGGCGGCCCATCTATTAGGGGCGCCCCCTCTATCCACGGCCACCACCCCCATGCTCTGTCCACTATTCTGACAGGACACCTCCACCCCCACTTCATGCGTCCGGCCCCTGAATTACAGCGGCGGGGGTGTTTTTTTGAAGCACGTGATTAGAGCCAGAGACTCTAATGCCTTGTACATACGGTCAGACTTTTGACCGTGCAAAAGTCCACCGTGAGTCCGTCAGAAGTCCGACGGAAAGCAAGAGAACGGGTTCTCTAACCAAGGTCCGTTGGACTTCTGGAAAAAAAAGTCAGATGGAGGCTACACACGGCCAGACTTTCCTAGAAAAAAAGCATCTGCTAATGCCATATTAGTATTTTTTATGCTACTTTTTGTCTTATGTACCATGCTGCGTGAACAGGGTCAGGATACTGATCCCAATGGGTATGGACCATGCCTTGTCTTCTTACGTTTTTTGGACGTGGTCCGTTCCAAACCAGCAATAGTTAACATACTAACATATGATCTCGATGAGTTCATGTGATTTCCGCAGCTTTTTAATTAAATAGGTGTGTCTTAATCTGTTGGCCCGCAAGTCTGTTGGGGGCCATCAGACATAAGACACATAGTGTTTTTACTGTTTACCCTTATGTGTGTTTAGGCAGTCTATTCATGACACGTTCGGGTTTTCCCTTTCTTCGTCCATTACTTAAGATGGCGGATGGGCGGCTGACTGGGATTCACTTTGAGGTTGGCTCCGCCGATTGTGTGTATTTATGCGGTGACTCAGAGCGTTGCCTTATCCCGTGACCAAGTCCCAATAGAGACGAAACGCTGGGAGGCGGCGTTCTGACGTCACCGCATTACGTGTCAAGACCCGGAAGAGACGGGTACACGCTTCTGACAGCCGGCCGGCTAATCTGTTTTTATGCTTGAATACCACTTGATTGATGTAATTTCGCATTCTTTTTATCTATCAAAACATCTGAGAGATTTTACACTATGCAAGTCTCCCTTGGTTTTTTTGCATATCCTTGAGTGCTGATATCCCTTGATGATTACTATCCTGGTGAAAACCTGGTGGCTTTATCTACCCTGATGGATGTTCCCATTACATTCTTACTGTGAAATGATGGCTGCTTTCTCATATCTCTGCTGTGTTATCTCTGCTGTGTTTGATCTCTTTGAGATCTCAGGCTCTGGTAAGGGTCAGTGTTTGATGGTGGTGGAGGTTCTTCGTCGTCATCTACTGCACTGTTATGTGGATCACTTGCACACTGGGCAGACTTTCCTAATTTTTGGTCTAATTTTGGACCAATTTTTTCCATCACATAGAAAAAAAGCCCGTCTGACTTTTTCCTCTGAAAATCCGTCCGTGTGTACGAGGCATTATAGGCTTCAAAATAGGGTGGGCTCATGGTGCAGAGCATTGCGCCAAGAGCCCACCCAGGTGTTACTACAGCGAATGAATATTCGCTTTTCAAACACTGATCCTCAATCCGGCAGGTCTGAGAACCGTTTTCTGATTGGCCAAATCAATCACCGATCAATGACACCGCTATGGGATCTGATGATGAGTCCTTGCAGAATGCAGATGACAGTCAGACAGGCATTCAAAGGGGGGCATGTGAGCCTGTGAGAAGTGTACTTAACCACTTAAGGACCGCCTCCTGCACATTTACGTTGGCAGAATGGCACGGCTGGGCACAGGCACGTACCTGCACGTTGCCTTTAAGAGCCCAGCCGTGTGTCGCGTGCGACCCGGTCCAAAGCTCCGTGACCGCGCCCGTGGGACCCGCGGACACGTTCGCCGCCGGTGTCCTGTGATCGTTCACAGGAGCTGAAGAACGGGGAGAGGTGTGTGTAAACACACCTTCCCCGTTCTTCACTGTGGCAGTGACACTGATCGTCTGTTTCCTGATATAGGGAACGACGATGAGTGACATCACGCTTACATCCACACCCCCCTACAGTAAAAATCACTCCCTTAGGGCACACTTAAACCCTTAGCGCCACCTACTGCCATTGTCATTTTCACAGTAATCAGTGCATTTTCATAGCACTTTTCGCTGTGAAAATGACAATGGTGCCAAAAATGTGTCAAAAATGTGTCAAAAGTGTCCGATGTGTCCGCCATAATGTCGCAGTCACAATAAAAAAAAAAACGCTGATCGCCGCCATTAGTGGTAAAAAAAAATTATTAATAAAAATTCCATAAAACTATCCCCTATTTTCGTAAACGCTATAAATTCTGCGCAAACCAATCGATAAACGCTTATTGCGATTTTTTTTACCAAAGATAGGTAGAAGAATACGTATCAGCCTAAACTGAGGAAAAAAATGTTTTTTTATTTCTTTTTTGGGGATATTTATTATAGCAAAAAGGAAAAAATATTGCATTTTTTTCATAATTGTCGCTCTATTTTTGTTTATAGCGCAAAAATTTAAAACTGCAGAGGTGATCAAATACCACCAAAAGAAAGTTCTATTTGTGGGAAAAAAGGACGCCAATTTTGTTTGGGAGCCACGTCACACAACCGCGCAATTGTCAGTTAAAGCGACGCAGTGCCGAATCGCAAAAAGGGGCAAGGTCCTTAACATGCATAATGGTCCGGGTCTTAAGTGGTTAAATAACGGCAACCAATGTCCCTTAAAATATATTATGAATATTACCACAGTCAGCTACCCCAGAGTCTGGGGTAGCGGACTGTGGTAATATTCATAATATGGGTAGCTGACACAGACTGTGGTAATATTCATAATATATTATAAGGAACAGTGGTTGCCGGTATTTTAAGTCCACTCGTCTACAGCTGATTTTTTCTTTTTTAAATTTACCATTTTAAAGAATCGTGATCTTTGTTCTAAGCAAAAGAATCACAAATTTCATTTTCCCCAGAATCGTGCAGCTCTAATGCTGGCTATCTGCTAGCCTTTCTTGCTGCAGCTTGGTACTGCAATCTTTTGCGGAGTCTGTTTATTAGGACAAGATGAACATTGGCTCTCTCCATCCTCTCTCAAATTATTCCTCTGCTTTCTTTCTGCTCTCACACAAGATTCTTTTTTCCTTTTCACAAAATAAGTTATTTCTCACACACATGGTATATGCATACTTCCAATTACACCCCAAAACGCATTCTGCTACTCATCCCGAGTATGACGATACCACATGTGTTAGACTTTCTCACAGCCTGGCCACATACAGGGGCCCAACATGCAGGGAGCGCCATCAGGCATTCTAGGGACATAAATTACACATTTAATTTCTTGACTACCTCTTACACTTTTGAAGGTCCTGGAGCACCAGGACAATGGAAATGCCCAAAAAAAATTCCCCATTTTGGAAAGTAAACACCCCAACATATATTCTATGAGGCATAATGAGTATTTTGAACAGGTCATTTTTTTCCCACAAGTTTTTGGAAAATGTGGAAAGAAAATGAAAACTCATCTACAGGAGAGTGTGTTCTTTGAAAAACGACAGACTTACTGGCTTGATCACCAGAGAAAAATAGAAGAAATCCTACAAAAAAAAAACGAATGCAGCAATTATATTTAAGAATTGGTAAGCTGCAATATAATAAATATTTGCTTTTAGGTATGTAGCGCCTGTTTACTTTCAGTCCAGGTGCTATCTTAAATTTAGAGGGGGATGAGAGAGTTAGTTTACTCTCATCCAACTAATTCATGTAAATTAGGCCTCTACTCTAGCTGGGCTGTACTGCCAGTTCATTCTGTGTTCCGGAGATACCTTTCCATCTTTGGGCGACAGGTGGCAGCAGTGGAGTTCAGTCTGAAGCGCCTCTTGCAAGCAGCCAATCAGAGGAGTTTCTCCCTCGCGGGGCATGCTGGGGGAGACGCCATTTTTGGGGTCGTTCTTCTGCTGGTTCCAGGGTGCGGCACCCACCTTCAGGGTGTGCGCACATCACGGGCTCCAGCGATATAGTCTACCAGGCCGGGGCGCACGTGCTACGCGGTGTCCTTGGTTCCGGGACCACGATGGCCCGGAGCAACTGAAGCTGTGGCGGGGCCCCAGTCATCTACTGGGTCCCCAAATTCCTCAAGAAGATCCCAAGCGAGTTGTGCTGTTCGATGGGGAGTCAGTCTGAGGTGGGCCCGGAGGCAGGCGATCCAACAGGGCCTAGACAATCCATCGGGGATCGAGGTGACTGGACATTGACAGTTTGTTTGATGGCAACCTGTCAGTCGGTGACCATTTGAAAGACTACCTGAGGGAGATTCAGGCACTAATTTACCAAGGAGGATTTACCTCACTACCTATGTTCTGGAGAAGGGAAATGTGGCAGAGGTCCCGTTCTGACTCGTCAGTTCTATTAAGTCTGTGGCAGAGACTCATTTTCTCCTCAAGTTCTGAGTGATACTCTGGCTGCCAGGTCGGTGTGAGAGGCCTGTCCAGGTACACTATACCCACTCTGGCTGGAGTGGCGACGAAGCAAAGTGTTATTTGAAGCAGGACTGCTTCTGTCCTATTCAAGCCTGAATCTGCAACTTCTCCTCTTCACCCATCTTTCTCCATCTACCTCGAGTTCACTGTTTGCCGTGTTGGGCAAGAATAAAAGCACAGAAAAAGACACCTTGCTGTTTGGACATTCCGTCATTGCTCATCATCATCATCATCATCATCATACCCCTGGACGCATCACAGAAAGGTAACACGCCATCCCAAATCTATCTAGCTGCTCCTGCGGGGGTAGCCCTACACGTATAATACTGCTTTAAAGTAAACCTGTCATGAGAGAAATATGAAACTTATCTTCTCAAAATGCTATTGCCTCGTCATACTGACATTCCGAGGGGAAGTGATCAAAACAGGAGCAAACAGAATATGGGGCAGCTGTGCATGACAACCAATCAACTTTTATCTTTCATTTTTTAAAGCGTAACTGGACAAGCTGAAGATAGACACCGATTGGTTGCCATGCACAGCTGCTCCAGATTCTGTCTGCTTCAGTTTTGATAAATTTCCCTCTTTGGCTTACATATGTTAAATCACTAACTCAGAACTAATATGAATGCAAAGACTTCTATAGATCTACAATGTCAGAGAAAAGTCAGAATTGTTCTAGCTCTCTCATGGAGATTAACTCCAGGGATAAAGCGGTAATTCTCCCACTCTACAAGATTCTGGTCCGGCCTCATCTGGAGTATGCTGTCCAGTTCTGGGCACCAGTCCTCAGGAAGGATGTACTGAAAACCGAGCGAGTACAAAGTAAGGCAACCAAGCTAATAAAGGGTCTGGATAATATTCGTTATGAAGAAAGGTTGTGAGCACTGAACTTATTCTCTCTGGAGAAGAGACGCTTGAGAGGTGATATGATTTTAATTTACAAATACCGTACTGGTGACCCCACAATAGGGATAAAACTTTTTCGCTGGAAAGGAGTGTAATAAGACACGTGAACACTCACTAGAATTAGAAGAAAAGAGGTTTAACCTTAAACTGCGTAGCGGGTTCTTTACTGTAAGAGCGGCAAGGATGTGAAATTCCTTTCCACAGGTGGTGGTTTCAGTGGGAAGCATCGATAATTTAAAAAAGCTATTAGGATAAGCACCTAAACTACCGCAACATACAGGGAAATACAATGTAAACTACTGACCTATAATCACACACAAAGGTTGGACTTGATGGACTTGTGTCTTTTTTTTTCAACCTCACCTACTATGTAACTATGTATTGAAGCCCGAGGGTCAATATAACAGCCAGGAACTAGTATTTTCAGAAAGGGTTTGACAATGGCAGCCCCTGTATTTCTCCTTAATGTGTTGTTATATTCACCATAATAAACCAATTAACTGGGGGGTAAAAACATACAGTATATTGGGGGATAATATCTATAAAAAATGTATACAAGTTGTCAGTGGCAACATAATACCTAATAACAAAGAAAAAGGAAAACTTACATGACTTGGAAACCATACGGGCAACATTGGGTTGGTGCAAGAGAATAATCCATAATCAGGATGAACCATCTTCTCCCCCACATTGAGAAAGAACTCCATAAGAGCACCTCTGGGATTAACTGAATTCTCACCATGGAATTCCACCTGTCAGGCCAACATGAATTTAGTATCTTGCCATTCATCAGCACATATAATTAAGGATTTCTATATAATCTAGCATACAATTATTTACCCGATTGCAAAATAAAAAAAAATATATAAAGTACCCGTAATTCCTTCCTGAGATCACAGTCTTCTGCAATACTTAGTTTATGCAAGGTATCTTCCAACAGATGATCACGTCGCAATTTGAGGTGCAACAATGGTATCCTTGGATTTTCACCGATGCCCTGCATTCTATTCATCATCAGCGCTTGTTGAGCTTGAAGCTTGGCATCCTGAGAAAAGAAAATTTGTATATAAACCTGTTTCTATAAAAGAATAATGATGGCGAGATTATATTTTATTAACACAACTAAGAGACTTTCAGTGTGCCATAAAAGAAATCTGCAATTAAAGATCTTTTTCAGCCATTTATCATCAGCAGTGTGATGATGTCAGAATTAAGGGAACAGTTGGCATGGGCAAAGATTACATCACTGGATCACCAGTTCCAACAATAAGAACTAGCGAGGGATAAGGACAGAAGACTCAGGCAAGTACAAAGAGGTTTGGATGGAGTGGTTGAATGGATGTAAGGCCATGCAGTGTTGTATTTAGGCAAGACTAAATCTAAATTTGACCTTTGCACACAAGCACGGAAGGACAGGGACACTTAATTTTTCTATATTCTTTTTTTTTTGGCTACGAGTAAGCATCACAGGAAACATGTCAGCTCTATTTTCCTAATCCACTTCTTGGTTTACTGCATGAATTTTGGCTGTTTTTTCCATTTGAATTTTTTGTTTTTTTTTCATGTTTTGAATAAAGACATCGTTTTTTGAGGAGTGCGGCGATCCAGGATTTTTCTTTCCTCTCATGGTAATTGAGCACAGCCAGCACCCTCTTGGTTTGTTGGGACGGAAGCAATGGAGATTGATTGTTTTTAGAGCGGTATACTTTTCTTCATTCTTTTTTTTTGTACATTTTTACACTGTTACTTTCATATTTTTTTTATCACTTTAATTGCTGTCACAAGGAATGTAAACATCCTTGTGACAGCAAAAGGCATATAAAAGGTACTCTTTATGGAGAGATCTGGTGTCTATAAGACCCCAAATGCACTTAAAAGCATTCAAAACACCAAGATCTGTGTTTTTGAATGCTTTAGCTTTTTAAAAACTGGCACAGATGGTTTCCGAGTAAACCGGAAGTGATGTCATGTCATACAGTAAACCGGCTGGTCGCTCGAGTCTCCTAGTGGGATGGGAGGGCCCTAGAGAGCCGCGGAAAGCGGCGACATCCTTCACACTGCTTGTAATCGCAATCAAGAAGCTAGTAAGCCGATTCGATTGTGATTACAAAAGAGCTGACTTCCGGCTCTATAAAACAATACCGGGGAGATGCCTGCAGCTGCAGGCATCTACCTGGTACAACCACCGAAAAGACAGGAAGTGGTTAAAGAGCCGCCTCTGCCCTTCTGCCTGGGGGCAGCGCCACCCACTTGAAAAATATAATTTAAAGCAAATGCCTTGTTTGCCTCGTGGTAGAAATGCACCTAGAGCTGAACCATATGACCACGTTACCATAATACTTACATTCTTTTTCACTTCTCCATCAAAGTGAAGATAATGAACCTTAGTGGGAAATGTTAAGATATATGGATAGCGACAATATACTACAGGAACAGAACTGTCACCAGCATCCTACAGATGAGATGGAAAAAAATAAAATAACATTGAAAGGCTTACAACATTATACCATCAGTATAACAGCTTATCAGGCAGAAATACAGTATTTCAGTAGATTTTTGCAGTTATTTAATCAGGTGAATATCTGACCAAATAACCTGGGAGTACACCTGCTTACTTTCAGGCTAATTTTTTTACTTGCAGTTGGGGGCAGTAAAAATAGGTGGTTGAGCCACAGTTTTACCCCTCCCCGATCATCGACCCTAAAATAACACACTGGCCAGAGGGGTTTTACACATGCCTTGGCTATGGCAAAAAATATACATTCTGTTGCATTTGGCAGGAAGTGCCACCATTGAACGTGACCCATTCAAGTGAATGCGCTTCACCAGAACCACAAGCCAAATGCTAGGCTCACACTTAAAACATACTCATTTAAAAACCACATTCAGCTGTCAAAAAACAAAAAACAAAACAGACATTCAGGAGGTGGAAGTATCACTGAATGCCTATCAGCCACTCCTGTACCTCTCCCTCTTAAAAGCAGTCCACTACAGATCACTTTTTAGAGACTGCTGCAAGCATAAGCAAGCCATTTTTAGGTGCCGACTGGGTGCCGACTGCTTTCTCATGCAGAGTCAACATCCTCAGTACAGTAGAAGACGAATTTGTCACTATTTGGAGTAACAAAGGATAATTAAAGCATCTAGAATTTAAAAGAAAAATAACAGACTGGTTCACAGTGGTTGTGACGACTAGGATAAAGTGGTCACATCCTTGTTTTGTAGGTGAAACT
Organism: Rana temporaria; assembly: GCF_905171775.1. Lineage (NCBI taxonomy): Eukaryota > Metazoa > Chordata > Amphibia > Anura > Ranidae > Rana > Rana temporaria. The sequence continues at coordinate 449,786,461 of NC_053489.1, read as the reverse complement.
GAACAATTCATATGTGACTGAAGAGAATGGAAATGGGAGTCATATCCAAAAGATGTTAAAAATAAAATTTTCACTTATGTCACAAACTCAATAAAACATTAAGGCTGGGTTCACACCTATGCAAAGCCAGACATTGCATGTGATCCGTACCGCATGGCTGTGCACATCACATGCTATGTCTGTGGGATGGGAATTCAGCCAAAATGTCCTCAGATTTGGTGGCTGCATTCGTTTCCCTTTATTTTTTTTATTTTTTTAGGTGTAACATGTTAGACTTTTTTTTTCTGCTTGTTCCAAAATTTGGTACTCTAAAAACTGGGACCAGAGTGCAGCGGTACCCTCAGCTCAACGCTTCAGTGTTTGTGTGCTCTCTACTTCCTGTCCCTGATGGTTTATTTTCTTATGGAATAAATGTCTACAATTAAAAAGTCTATGGGCCAGATTTTCAAAAGAGTTACGATGGTGTATCTCAGGAAACACCGTCATATCTCTGTTTTTGGCCCCGGGTATCTATGCGAGTGATTCCTAGAATCATTTTCGCATAGATACGGCCAAGATCCGACAGGTGTAAGTCACTTACACCGTCGGATCTTAGATGTAATTCGACGCTGGCCGCTAGGTGGCGTTTACGTTCAGTTCTCATTTGACAATGCAAATGAGCCTGATACGCTGATTCCCGAACGAATTTGCGCCGCGTAGTGGTCGTTTACGTCGTTTCCGTAAGCGTAAGGTTACCCGTGCTATATGAGGGGTAACCTTACGCCAGTCCGCCGTATGCCATGTTAAGTATGGCGTCAGGTCAGCGTCGTCTTTTTCCGTCGGTTACGTCGTTTTACTAAGTCGTCCGCGAATACGACTTTACGTCAATGACGCTCACGTCGGCGTCATTGCCGTTTTCCGTCGTGAGCTGGAGCATGCGCACTGGGCTCTTTTTCCGTCCGGCGCATGCGCAGTTCGATGGGCGCGGGGGCGCGCTTAATTTGAATACAAGCCACCCCCTTTGAATTACGCGGCCATGCGCCGGGCCATTTACACTATGCCGCCGCAAATTACGGAGCAAGTGCTTGGAGAATACGGCACTTGCTCCAGTAAGTTGCGGTGGCGTGGTGTAAATGGCTTACACTACGCCAACGCCGATTCTTTGAGAATCTGGCCCTATGGGTCTAGCCACTGCAGCAACTAATTCCAATCGGAAAAGAGCAGGAACAAGTAAAAAAGAGCACATGGACCAGAAGCAATCAACTAAACCAATGATCTAACTGCGTTTCAATTTTAGGAGAGCCATATGCTAAAAAGACAACAATAGCAGTAGGCATAATTAATCATGTTTTTACTCACAGGTTCCTTTTGCCATATGCGCCAGTTACAAAGATCCAAAGGAACAATGATCACCTCAGAAACCTCGGGAACACAGAAGTGAATTTCTGGAACTTTAAATTGGGCTTTATTGTTTACCTGCATCACAAAAATCTGAATTACTTCAAATAAAACCTATAGAATACAAAAAAATACAATACTTTAGTGGTATCATTCAATAAAGAGTTTATATTAAAGCGGAGGTCCGCCTAAAAAAAATATATATATATATTAAAAGCCAGCAGCTGCAGGATTTGTAGTTGCCGACTTTTAATAACCTGCTCGGCTCCCGGCTGCTGCCGCCACCATCCTCGGGTAAGGGAATCCTGGTTCCCTACTGCGCATGCGCGAATCAAGCTGCGCGTCCTCACGGGTCCCTTCTGTCTTCTGGGACCTGCGGGTCTCCCAAAAGACAGCAGGGGAGGACAGTGTAGACACAGGAAGTGGCGTAGGTCACCACAATCACTGCGGTGATCTATGCCAGGAAGTGGGAGAAAATACCTGTATTACACAGGTATCTGCTCCATCTTCCCCCCTGAAAAGTGCCAAATGTGACACCGGAGGGCGGGAGGGTTCCAAAAAGTTGAAGTTCCATTTTTGGGTGGAATTACACTTTAAGTTGATTCTCAAGTCCAGTAACCTAAGCACACAATTCTGATGTGCGCAAACTTTGCCCACCCTTCCTGCCTCCTATATATTCCCATCAGACAACTCATCATTGTAAAAGGACATAAGAAATGTGTGTGTGTTTGGTAGGGGTAGATGGAAGGAAGTGTCATACTTTTGCATATCAGAATTATCTGGGTGATTTAGCTGTAAAAGCGGGTTATTTGAGGCTGCTACAGGTGTGTACAGGCACATAGGTGCTTATTGAACATGTTGATTTCCCAAGGGCACCACCATGTTTGATAATCTAGTACATGTGCAAATATGCTGAAGCACATCAGAGCACATGCAGGGAGTTACCTGCACATGCGCAGACATGCTGAGATCTGAGGCTACCAAATCCTAAGCCCTGCTTCCTGGCATGTGTGACATGGACAACCCAGGAAGCATGGGTGAATGTCATTTCCACCTAGTATTTTACTGCAGCTCAAAAGGTTTGGAAACCTTTAAAAAAAGAAAGAAGGCGATTGTGGCAAAAACTCTCCCGCGAACACGAGCTTAAGTCGGAGCGTTCGCTGATGACCTTGTTCCTGTGCAACCCTGAGGTGCCGACTAGTCTTACACACCACATGTCGTGGCCCTGGGCCTTGTGGAATCTGTTCCATTTTGGGCACCTGGTGGACCCTAGGTCTCGTACGCTGCTCCCGTTCTCCAAGCTCCAATCTCAACATGACCTCCCCAGACAAGTGTTTTACAGTTACCTGCAGATCCGCCATTATGCCCAAACTATAGCCCCGCGGCTGCAATTCTCTGCTCCATCCCCATTTGAACGCATTATATTAGAAGGCCGCTCAAGTAGAGGACTGATCTCTGACATTTACCAAATCCTGAACAAGCACTCCATGCAGGTCCAGGGTAAGCACCCCTATATGCTCCGCTGGGAGAGGGAATTGGGAGAGGCGATTCCAGAGGAGGCGTGGGGGGCAATCTGGCGTCAGGCGGCCAAGAGTTCCATGTGTACCCTCTATAAGGAAAACTCCTACAAGATCCTCTTCTTTTGGTACCTGACTCCGGACATCCTCCACAAAATTTATCCCTCCTCCTCTGATCGCTGCTGGTGGTGCCAGCAAGCTAAAGGCACGCTCTTCCACATTTATTGGGCGTGTCCCTTAATAGTCCCGTTTTGGACCTCTACGCAACAACTATTGACCCGACTCTTCAAGGCACCCATACCCTGGACCCCCAAACTCTTCCTCTTCGGTCTCTCCCAGCCAAAGCTAGCCAAACCCTATAAAAAACTACTCAGGCACGTTCTCACAGCAGCAAGGTAGCTGATAGCCCTCCACTGGACGAGGACTGCACCCCCATCACAGGAAGCCCTTTATGCCAGGGTCAAAGACGTTGAGATAATGGAGAGAATGACGGCCAGACTGAGAGACAGACTTGACGACCACAACAGTGTCTGAGAGCGGTGGCACTCTTGGGAGGATCCACCCCGATTCGGCGGTCGACATTGGAAGGTACCTCTCCCCCTTATTTTGCTGCTCATTTGGTCCCCCTCCTTTTCCTCTCTTTCTGCTTCTCTTCTCTCTCCCCCCTCTCTCTCTTTTTTCCTCTCTCACTTCTTTAAGTATATTTAAAGTGTGTTACGAAAAGTTGAACAAGGCTTCAGTTTTGAGATACTGTACACTACATATTCTTCCAGAGACATTGTTGCTATTGTTCAGTTGTGGGACACCATGCTTTACAGGAGGATCCCTCTTCCAGGTTCCCGACACTTTGTATACTAGACGATGCTCTAGTTTTACTTCTGCCTATGTCTACTTGCCGTTTTTGTACCACTGTTCTACTGTTTTATTTGTTCTAAAAGATTAATAAAATGTTATTTAAAAAAAAATAAAAAAAGAAAGAAAATTATTGTGGGAACGGGAGGGGAAGGAGTAATTAATACGTTGTTTTATATGTTCAAGGGTAAAGGTCTGCTTTAAACTTTGAAATTTGTCCCCAAAAAAAAAAATGTAGGCAGGACGACAAAGGACTAGTCACCAATATTGCTTGTGGTTGCTCTGCAACTGATCTTCTTCCATTAGAGACCCACCGTGCCTTGTTCTGCACTGTGTTTCTGTGGAGGTGGCCATTTTGGTAGAGGTAGAGCTTTGCTTTCCCATGTACTAGCCTCCAGCAAAGTGAATCTTAAACAGCACAAAAGTTACATCATCAAAACTTACTCCAAATTGCTGGAGACAAGCAATCAGAAGCAGAAGAGCCTTAGTTGTAGAAATACAACTATGAGACTATAGGCTCAGGAATGTCTAGGCACCCTTACAAACCAGGACATGCACAGCTTTATTTCAGGAGGAATTACAGACAAAAAAATAAAATTTCAGCATACTACTTAGTAACAATAGACATTTCTAGATGCCCTTTTTGAGTTCTGTTTGACTTCAGCAATTTTTTTTTAAATTTTCTATTTATTTTTTATTTATTTTTTAAACACTGGTTAACAGGGTTTTTCAGTGAACATGGGGGAAAGCATTTCTGGCACCTCGAGCACTGAATGTATTTAATGGCACTGAATGTATTTAATAAGAAGGAGTGCTAGGGTATGCTGGAGTGTCTAATGATGCTGGTTGCTGGGGTATCTATTGGTGCTAGAGGGGATCTATTATTGTGGGAGGGGTCTATTGTTGCTGGTGGCGGATCTATTGTTGCTGGGGGGTCAACTGTTGCTGGGGGGGGATTTATTGTCGAGGGAAGGGTCTATTGATGCTGACTGCTAGCATATCAAAATGATACCTGGTTCTGTGTTCTCTAAAAGGGATAGTACTGGGAGCTGGGTAGAGGGTGGAACCAAGGGACGGTGCTCAGAGGTGGGTAGGGGGAGGGGACAAGGGGTGACTCAGAAGGGGGGGTACCTGCACCTATTTTGAGAAAAAAAGCCCTGCTAGTTAGGGTTCCAGCACCCTGCATATCATAAGATAAAACATTTGTAACCAAGCAAGTTCAAGAACATCCCAGCCCAACATTTATCCTAAACCACAAATCATCTTCTGGATCAAGTGCTGTACTCTAAATTGGACTCGTACTACTAGTGTAAAATGTAGTCCAACCAGGGACTCTATTTAAGTTTTTAATATACAAGGACACACGGCTCATATTTATTATTTTACATTTCAAGCTGTGCCCTATTAAAGCGGGGGTTCACCCGGAAAAAAAATTTAAACATTAGATTGAGGCTAATTACGTGAAGCAGAATCGGGTGTTTTTTTTTAAAAGAGATAGATGTTCTCTGCCACTTCCGGGTATGGTCTTCGGGACTGGGCGTTCCTATTTTATTGACAGCCTTCCGACGGTCGCATACAGCGCGTCACGAGTTGCCGAACGTCGGTGCGGCTCTATATGGCGCCTGCGCACCGACGTTCGGCTACTTTCGGAAACTGGTGACGCGCTGTATGCGACGGTCGGAAGGCTGTCAATCAAATAGGAACGCCCAGTCCTGCAGCCCATACCCGGAAGCCACGGAGAACATCGATCTCTAAAACGGTAAGTACTGCATTGATTTTAAACAAAACACCCGATTCTGCTTCCCGTAATTAGCCTCAATCTAATGTTAAAAATAGATTTTTTGGGTGAACCTCCACTTTAAGTTTAAAAAAAGTGGTTGCAAGTCCTTCCACTGTAAAAAAATTGCATTACAGAAATAGGACATATATGTAGGAGCTTCATTCTGGGATGTATATAGTTGTCCGTAGACGTATCTCTGGAGCATAGGGTACGTTGAAGCCCAAATCTGTATTTAGGAAGTAATGGATTTTTAACCAATTAGGAATCTGAGGATATGTCCAAAACATACAAATTAGGTTTTTAGGATCGCTTGTCCAATGCAGACACTTTGCATGGTGTTAGAGCCCATTTCGAACAGACGCTAGCGGCTAAGGTGTATAATAGAGGTCTTGAATAAATGTGAATTGTAACGGCATGTCTTTTGTACTCCTTAAACTTAAATATATAGAAGTTGGCAGCCATTGCGGACTTCTCTTTGTAAAAAAGGTTAGTTGTCTGACTGTTACTCTGATGTAATGTTTATATTTTCATCATAGAACTTGATACAGAATAATTAGAGGTCTGATCAGAATTTTTTGGCTATGGATTTTTCAGATGTCTTTTTTCAGTAATGTGAATGTGCAGTAATAAGTAAATCAATAGCAATAACCACAGATGCACAGGTTATCTCTAGTAAAGGTAGTACATTAGTGTTATAGCTGCTTATCTCCTGAAAAGGTAGTAGTCAAAACATACACTAGGAACTGCATACCTTGTATAGCTTTTTTAGAACTTCTAACAAATCTTTAGTACCATCCTTTTGAGTGTGTACCGCTACTATCAAGGAAACTTTGAACATATGAATATGCTTTTTCAGCGAGTTTTCAGGTAATGAATACCACGTTGACTCTGGTAAATGAAAATAAAACGTAATAATTATCAAAATATTAAAAGACACACTAAATCATAAAAAATGTAGGTATATATATATATATATATATATATATATATATATATATATATATATATATATATATATATATATATATATATATATATATATATATATATATATATATATATATATATATATATATATATATATATATATATATATATATATATATATATATGACCAATGTCCACAATACAAAACATAGAAGGATATTTGCCTGCTTTGTGGACTTAAGAAGGCTTTGACTCAATGTGGCACCCAGGCCTGTTTCTCAAACTATTGGAGAGTGGAATAGGAGGGAAAACCATATGATGTTATCAAGAGTTCACATACAGAGAACAGCTGCAGCTTAAACGTGGATGGGAAAAGAGCAGAACACTTCCGGAAGGCCCGTGGAGTCAGACAGGGCTGCAGCCTAAGTCCAACCCTCTTCAACGTCTACATCAATGAACTGGCTACAGCTCTAGAATCCTCCCCAGCACCAGGACCGACTCTACATGACACTGAGGTGACGTTCCTGCTGTATGCGGATGACCTCCTACTTCTGTAACCAACAGAGAAAGGCCTACAAGACAGCCTGGAAGTGCTGGAGAAATATAATGCCACATGGGCACTACCTATTAACTAAAGCAGGGGTCTCCAAAACTTTCTAAACAAAGGGCCAGTTTACTGTCCTTCAGACTTTACGAGGGCCGGACAGTGGTCAGTGAAAAAGTCCCAACATTGGGAAAAAAAGGGATTTTTAATAACAGCTTACCTGTAAAATCCTTTTCTTGTAGTACATCACGGGACACAGAGCAGCATAGCCATTACATATGGGTTATATAGTGCACCTTCAGGTGATGGACACTGGCACACTCCGACAGGAAGTTCCCTCCCTATATAACCCCCACCCATAGTGGGAGTACCTCAGTTTTGTAGCAAGCAATATGCATCCCAAAATTCCCCATAAGAGGGGTGGGAGCTCTGTGTCCCGTGATGTACTACAAGAAAAGGATTTTACAGGTAAGCTGTTATTAAAAATCCCTTTTTCTTTATCGTACATCACGGGACACAGAGCAGCATAGCCATTACATATGGGATGTCCCCAAGCAATGCAAATGAGGGGAGGGAAAAACAACCATGCACAGAAAAAAACAGCGGGTGCCATAGGACAAGAGGATCTTATACTGCGGCCTGCAGAACCGCCTGCCCGAAGGCTGAATCAGCGTTCCTCCTAACGTCCATTTGATAAAATTTAGCAAACGTATGAACCGACGACCAGGTCGCTGCCTTGCAGACTTGGGCCATGGAGACCTGGTGATACGCGGCCCAAGAGGCGCTCACGGCTCTCGTGGAATGAGCCTTGATCGACAAGGGCGGGCTCTTACCTTTCAGGCCGTAGGCCTGTACAATCACTTGTCTAATCCACTTGGAAATGGTGGCTTTAGACGCTGCCTGACCTTTTTTAGGTCCTTCCGGCAGAATAAATAAGACTTCAGTCTTGCGAATCTGGGCTGTGGCTTTTAGATAAATCTTAACAGCCCTAACCACATCTAAGGAATGCAGGAGTCTCTCCTTCTTAGAGGAAGGTTTAGGAAAAAAGGACGGAAGAATTAAGTCCTGATTCAAATGAAAGCTAGATACCACCTTCGGCAGGAAGGACGGATGTGGCCGAAGAACGACCCTGTCCTTATGTACAATCAAATAAGGTGTCTTGCATGACAAGGCTGCCAGTTCTGATACCCTTCTGGCGGAAGCCATAGCGACCAAAAAAACTAGTTTCCTAGTCAACAAGACCAGCGGGATTTCAGACAGCGGTTCAAAGGGCTGACTTTGCAAAGCCGACAGAACCAAGTTTAGATCCCAAGGATATAGGGGAGCTTTAATCGGAGGGTTAATCCGAATAACCCCCTGCAAAAAAGATTTCATTAAGGAGTGAGAGGCCAGAGGTCTCTGAAAGAAAATGGATAGGGCCGTGACCTGTCCTTTGACTGTGCTAATAGCCAGACCTTTTTCTACTCCTAATTGTAGGAATTCCAAGATTCTCCCAATGACATACTTGCGGGGATGCCATCTCTTAGCCTCGCACCATGTAATGTAAGCCTTCCACACCCTATAGTATAAGCCTAGAGACTGGCTTTCTTGCATTAATCCGGGTGGGAATGACCCGGCCAGAGAGGCCCCTGTCTCTAAGAATTAGGGATTCAGCCGCCAGGCCGTCAAATTTAGGGCCTGTAAGGCAGGATGGAAGAACGGTCCTTGTGAGAGGAGGTCCGGCCTTAACGGGAGGACCCAAGGTTCTTCTACTGCCATCCTTATTATTAAGGAGTACCAAGGCCTCCGGGGCCACGCGGGGGCTACCAGAATCGTTGGCTTGTGCTCCACCTGAATTCTGAGAAGAAGACGGGGTAGCATCCGTAACGGAGGGAAGGCGTAGATCAGTGCAAACTGATGCCAAGGACATACCAGGGCGTCCGTCCCGTAGGCCAATGGATCCCTTGTCCGCGACACGAACTTGGTCAACTTCGTATTGAATCTGGAGGCCATTATGTCCACCTCCGGGACTCCCCATCTTTGGCAGATGGCCTGAAATACCTCGGGATGGAGGGACCATTCTCTCGGAGACATCTGATGGCGGCTGAGGAAATCCGCCTGCCAATTGTCCACCCCGGGGATAAACACTGCTGAGATGCAGGGAACATGGGACTCTGCCCAAGCAAAGATCCGGTCCACCTCCTTCTGGGCTGCTTGACTCCTGGTGCCGCCCTGGTGGTTTATGTAGGCCACAGCCGTGGCGTTGTCGGACTGTATCCTCACAGGGGAGTCCTGTAATACATCTGTCCATGCAACTAGAGCCAACCGGATTGCTCGTATCTCCAGAACATTTATCGACAGGATCGATTCTGCTCTTGACCACTTCCCTTGCTGGGTCAATCCTTCCAGGACTGCGCCCCACCCCAAAAGACTCGCGTCTGTAGTCACAATCCTCCATGAAACTGGACTGAACGACCTTCCCTTCAAAAGGTTTTGTGGGACCAGCCACCAGCACAGACTCTGACGGGCTGCCTGGGACAGGGATATGGGAAGATCCAGGGCCTGGATTCTCTTGTCCCAAGCTGCGAGAATTGCTTTCTGCAATTTTCGGGAGTGGATTTGGGCGTAGGGCACTGCCTCGAAGGTGGCCACTAGCTTGCCCAAGAGGCGCATACACAGGCAAACTGTTGGCCTTGCGCTGCTTAGAACCACCTGGATCAATTCCTTTATAGAATCCACCTTGGACTGGGGAAGAAAGACCTTCTGCTGCATAGTATCTAGAATTAACCCAAGATACTCCAACCTTCTTGTGGGCTGCAAGGCCGACTTGTCCTGATTTAGAACCCAACCCAGGGATTCTAGATAATTTACCACTAAGCAAACTGCCTGCTTTAGGCTGGCTGCTGAAAGATCGACGACTAGTAGATCGTCTAGATAAGCCATAACCAGGATCCCCTGGGATCTTAGGTTGGCCAACACCGGGGCCAAAATTTTGGTGAAGACCCGGGGAGCCGTGGCTAGCCCGAAGGGCAAGGCCGTGAACTGAAAATGCCGATGGCCTAAGGCAAACCGGAGGTACCTGAAATGGCCGGGGTAGATTGGCACGTGCAGGTATGCATCCTTGATGTCGATGGATGCGAGAAATTCCTTTCCCTGTAGGGCGGCCATCACTGAACGAATGGACTCCATACGGAAGGAGCGAACCCTTAAATAACGGTTCAGGGTTTTTAGATCCAATATTGGTCTTACATCGCCGTTGGGCTTTGGGACTATAAATAGATTTGAATAAAATCCTTGTCCGCGCTCCTGAGATGGTACTTCCATAATCACTTGTTGATTTAAGAGGCGATCTAGGGCTGCTAGAAGCGAGACCCCTTTCTTTGGATCGCTTGGGAGCCTGGACTCCTGGAAGTGAGGAGGGGGAAACCCCAAAAACTCCAGCTTGTACCCCTGAGCCACTGAGGACAGAACCCATTCGTCGGAGATTCTGGCCTCCCAAAGCTCCGAGAAAAAGCGGAGTCTTCCCCCCACCCGAGAGAGTGGGGGCGTCCCTTCACAGATTCGCTTTAGGGGCAGCCTTAACTGGTTTGCGAAACCACGGCTTTTTGTTACCTGAAGCTTGCCCTTGCGGTCTGTTTGCGGGTGAACGGCCAGCAGGCCGTCGATACTGCCTGGAGGGTGAGGGACCTGGACCTGGAGAGTTTGGGCGCTTAAAGGTTGGCCCTCGAAACCTCCTTTTAACAGGCAAGAGAGTGCTCTTGCCACTGGAAATCTTCTGGATATACTTATCCAGATCATCTCCAAACAACCTCTCCCCCTGGAACGAAAACCCAGTTAAGAGTTTCTTACAGGGAGTCTCTGCCGACCAATTTTTTAGCCATAAAAGTCTTCTCATGTGAACCAGAAATAAGGATAACCGAGAAGCTTGCTGGATGGAATCCTTAATGGCATCTACGGCAAAGCATAATGCCCTAGGCAGATCAGCCAAGTCCTGTGCCTGTTGTGCCGGAAGGTCTCTTAGAACCTGTTTGGCCTGGTCCTTCAATGCCTGGCATACTCCAATGGCGGCTACCGCTGGTTGCACTACAGCACCTGCGGTGGCAAAGGAAGATTTTAGCAGAGTTTCAAGCCTTTTAATCGACAGGATCCTTAAACATGTGAATGTTGTCTACCGGACACGTCAAGGACTTATTGACACATGAAATGGCTGCGTCCACAGTAGGGACAGTCCATTTTTTAGAAAAACTTTCTTCTAAGGGATATAAAACTGAAAACCTCTTAGGAGGAAGAAAAATCCTATCTGGTTTGGCCCAATCCTGAAAGACTAGGTCCCTCAGTAAGGGATGGACCGGAAAAACCGCACTGGATTGGGGAGCTTTTAAGGAACCAAGGGAGGATACGGTAGCCTGAGGTTCAGGCAGGGGTAATTTAAATGCCGTCCGTACCATGTCCGCTAGGGACTGGATCCATAGTCTCTCTGCCTGAGAGGCTGAGAACGGTTCCTCTATTGTGGATTCCTCCGAACCCTGTTCCAGGGGGTCATCCCCCTGCTCCGCCAAGAAATCAATTTCTTCTTGGGAAAGGACCTCCTCATCTGGAGAGTCAACCCTAGGGGAAGGGGACCTAGTCCGTTTCTTCCCGGGTAATGATGCGGTTAATAAAGCAGTCATCCTTCGCTCAAATCCACCTAAGGTGGCGGCTAACATCTCCTCCGTAACAAAGGAGGGAGTTGGTTGGGTAGGGCCAGCCGTAGCACCTAGCAACTCCAATGGCTCAACTGGGCTAACGACCTCTGGTCTGTCCGGGGAGGAAGGCACTGCAGAGGCCTGGCCAAGATCCTCCGAACCCGATGGGGAACCCTTCTGCTTTTTTGTAGCTTTAGCATTTTTGGTGCTTCCCGCGCCCTTAGGAGCCATCTATACAAACCCAAGGTACTCCGCTAAACACAACTGACTGTCTTAATCAGCAGAGACAAAAAAACACCTCTTGAAAAAAAGTGTCAAAAAATTAATAGGTTAGGGTGCTGTTAAATTATTAAACTTCCCATAACCTAATGAAGATGGACAATACAATGCCCCAAGGGCTTGTAACTCACACTAAATGAGCTAAGTAAAGCCACCTTTTATGCTGATCTGGGATAGAGCCGTGGGTAGCAAGGCTCAGACTGCTGCAAGTACACCGGCCTTTTAAACAAGAAACGAGCCGCAGGCTCTTATAGAAAAGTGTACTTCACCAAATCACCACCGGGTGTCACTCTCCCTTCGCAAGGTACTGCTCTCGAGCAGCTAACAGCGCCGCTGCTCCGTGTCCCACGGCGACCCAGATCGACTGCCAGCCTAATATAGGCTCTCAGAGCAGGAAGAGGGACCGCCCCGAAACTCCGCCTCCTCACGCAGCGTCGCCGCGTCTATTTACACCGCGCGCCCGTTCCAGACGCTGCTGGAGGAGCAGAGACACACGTGGAGCTGCAGGGGAGTGAGACGCCCGAACAGGCTTACGGGGGAACACATGTAGCTGCGCGGATGGTAAGACCTCCATGCTACACAAGTGACCCCCCCTAGCGCAATAGCAGCTCTTTTTGTAAACCTTATGGTCATGCAGCCGTCTACCAGAACCAGCCAGGGGAAGCATTAATGGGTACATAGAACCATCCTGTCATTCAGACTTTGTGGAATGAGGCGCCCATGCACAGAGGCATAAAGTGGGCTAAACCCAGAGTCCCCTGTGGGGGCCTGCTGACAAACCAAGTTCCGCAGGCCCCCTCTTACCTTCTCCACGCCGCAGGGTATTGCCATTGCAAGAGGCCCAATCTTCCCCCTAAAACGTGGGTATCGTCATAGACCTTCAGGTACCGGGGTCCAGATTAGGAACACCACACTCCTGGACCTATATAGCACTGCTGGCAACAGGAATTACTTGGTTGCAGGAAACCAGTCCTGGAACCCAGAGTCCAGCTCTCGCAAAGGAGAAGCGTTATAGGCAAAACCCCCTCCAGGACCTGGGGGCCCGGGTACCGTCCACTTTGGCTATGAAGCACCTTGGACGGATCCGGTCAGCTTGCCCTGGTCCAGAGGACAACTATAGGCAGAGCTCTTCAATGTGCACCAACACCTAAGACACTGGCGAAAAAACTGAGGTACTCCCACTATGGGTGGGGGTTATATAGGGAGGGAACTTCCTGTCGGAGAGTGCCAGTGTCCATCACCTGAAGGTGCACTATATAACCCATATGTAATGGCTATGCTGCTCTGTGTCCCGTGATGTACGATAAAGAAAATAATGTCCCGTTGTTTGTTTCAATGGGAGTAACTCTGCCTCATCATTGGTGTCATTGGGCCCCATTGTTGGTGTCATTGAGAGAAACTATGCCCCACTGTTGGTGTCATTGTGAGGAATTGTCCCCCCCATCATTGGTGTCATTGGGAGGAATTGAGCCCCATTGTTGGTGTCATTGGGAGGAATTGTGCTCTATCCTTGGTGTCATTGCAAGGAATTTTGCCCCATCATTGGTATAATTGAGAGGAATCGTGTCCCATCGTTGGAGTCAGTGGGAGGAATTATGCCCCAATGTTCGTATCAGTTGATGAAATAGTGTCCCAAAGGCCGGATAAAAGCAAGCAAAGGGCCTCATTTGGCCCCCGGGCCGCAGTTTGGAGACCACTGAATTAAAGCAAAACAAAAATCATGGTCTTCAGAAAAAGAGAGAACACAAAACACATAAGGAGCCCTTCGTTTACATAAAACAGCATGCTTGATGAAACCAACAGCTACATACCGCAGTATAGAAATAAACAAATCAGGAAGTTTCAAGCCAGCCATAGAGTCACTAAAAGACAAGGCATGCAAAGCCTTCTATGCCATCAGAAGACAACTGTAAACCACCAGTAAGAGTCTGGCTTAGAATCTTTGATAACGTTATCACCCCAATCCTTTATGGCAGTGAAGTTTGGGGTCCTTTCACCTTCCCAGACCAATCCAGATGGGACTCCAGCCTGCCTGAAATATTTTACCTAGAACTCTACCTCCTCCAAGTATATTGGAGCACCTCCAACAGTGTGTGCCAGTCCGAGCGGGGCAGATTTCCTTTACTTCTCACAGTACAGAAAAGGGCACCATCATCTTGGGTCCACGTACAACATAGCAGTCCCATCTCATACCACAATAAGGCCCTACTGACCATTCAGGACCACTCAAAGCCATGTGGGCTGAAACAACTCATCAGTGCCTTGTCTATCGCAAACCCTCAACAATTCAGCATTTACACCGACCACCAATGTAATGGGGATATTTATTCGGACCACAAATAGGAGAGAGGACATTTACACTGGTGACAAATATAGCAAGAGCTATATGTACCAGTGGCATTTAGAGCAGTGTTTTACAACCTATTTTCAGTCAAGGCATCCTTTGGAACTGTGCACAATCCCAGGGCACACCAGTCTGAGGGCTCATTCACACCAGGAGGTGCATCCTAGCATGCACTTTTTTGCGTATTTGAGCATGTCACATTTTTTAATCCCCCCCTCTTAGCACAACTCCCCCAAATTCCTCTTTTTAGCACAAGTCCTCCCCATCCCCCTTCCAGCATAACCCACCCATTTTCAAATCCCACCATCCCCTCTCCCAGCACAATTCTCAAATCCCCCCAACTCCCCTCTCATAGCACAAATGTGGGCTGTGCTTAACTCCTGTGCAGTGTGTGGGCTATGTGTGGTAACTCCCATGCAGTGCGACTCTGAGGATAGAGAGAGCACAGCCTGGACGGCTCTCTCTTCCTCCCTGCAGCTATGTATGCTATGGCCAGCAAAGTAGAAAGCTGTAGGGCTTCCCGACATGTCCTTAACAACCGATGATGTCATTGGTCGGTAAGGCGCAGACGGGCAGCCCGCACAGCTTTCTGCTTTGTCAGGAATAGTACACATAGCTGCAGGGAGGAGGAGTGAGCCGTGCAGGTTGTGCTCTCTCTCTCTCCACGCAGAGTCACACTGCACGGGAGTTAACACAGAGTAGCGCTCAGACCGGGATGTGTCCGCGACACCCCCGAGGACTTTTTGTGCCATCCCGGTTGAAAAACCCTGATTTAGAGAGACCATTAGTCCTGACAAGGAACCAGAGCACCTGGTGTTGGCACTTTGGTCCTCAGACCTGAAAGTTGTAGTACTGGTGTCAAGCAGCAGGTGTCTGAGAAGCCAGCAGGATCCAGGAAAAAGTCTTCATCTAATGCTGGTTGTTAGGAGGGTATCTAGCCCCTCCTCTAGCTTTCCACAGTGCTTCAGTGTTTTTCCTGTGTCCCCATGTGCTAAATTCCTCCTAACCTGTAACCTGGTTTCCGCCTGCTTGTAACTGCTCCTGGGTATTTTTTTCCATTCCGGCTATTCCTTGCTTTTCAGACCAATTCTGTTCTGCCCTATTCATCCTCCTGTCTGTACATAGCTTAGTTAGTTTGTGTAGGTTTGCTCGTGTTTGGTTTAGTTTGATTCACTTCCACTCATTAAAGTGATAATAAAAACAATTAAAAATAAACATGTTATACTTACCTGCTCTGTGCAGTGGTTTTGCACAGAGCAGCCCAGATCCTACTGGCCCCTCCCTCCCGCCAAGTGCCCCCAGAGCAATTGGCTTACTCTGGGGGCACACAAGCAGCCCGCCCCTGAGCCACTGTTCTGCGTGTCCATTGACACACAGAGCTGGGGCTCTGCCCTGCCTCCCTCTCTCTCATTGGCTCACAGCGGGAACCAATGGCTCCTGCTGCGGTCTCAGCCAATGAGGAAGGAGAGTCCCCGGAGAGCCAAGGCTCTTGTGCACATCGCTGGATCGTGATGGGGCTCAGGTAAGTATAATACCTTCATGCACAGAATACATGAAAGTAAAAAACCCTCAGCCTTTACAACTACTTCAAGTTGACTTTTATATAGGTTCACTGGGTTTTGTATTTTACTTTTACTTCGTTTTGAGTCTGGTGTTCTCTGTACATATCCACACATACAGTATCTGGTCACACCTGCTCTACAAGATACTAATACATGGTATTCTAATATAACACTGAGACCAGTAACAACCAGACTGGCTGCACAGGGGATCTGTTACTTTGATTGTATTCACTTGCTTCTTCAAGATGCATCCAGATGAGATGTTTTGTTAACAGTAGAGGGAATTTTGCAGCCAAATATTACAGGAGCAAACCAGTGAACAGTTGTTGGAATGCCTTCGTCTAACTCAGGGGTCTCCAAACTTTCTAACTAAAGGGCCAGTTTACGGTCTTTCAGACTCTAGGGGGGCAGGACTGTGGCTATTGGGAGTAGAAAAGGTCCCAACATCAATTGGGGGGAAAAAAAGTCCCATAATTTGTTTCAGTGGGAGTACATGTGCACCATCATTGATGTATTTGGGATAAATTGTGACCCATTGTAGGTGTCATTGGGATTGGGAGGAATTGTGCCCCATTGCTGGCATCAGTAGATTAAATTGTGCCCCAAGGGCTGATTAAAAGCAAGCAAGGGGCCGCATCTGGCCCCCTGGTCACAGTTTGGAGGCCACTTGTCTAACGCATTCAGGGTAGAATTTCAGCTCCTGATTCAGCTTGCTCTGAGGCTGGTTTACCCGTTTACTCTGGCAGTAAAGATTTTTCTCCTCCCTTTAGTTTGTCTCAGGTTGTGTCTCTCACATAGTTGCTGAAAGATGATAAACCCTACTTTTTAGAACATTATTCAGTAGATTCATATCAAGCCCTGCTGGATTTTATCAATGCAGTACATTTTCCAGACAGACAAATCATGCAATCATCCGCAGGACTCCAGTGTCCAAGTCTAAAAGGAAGCAACGGTTTTTTTCCATACCAAACTATTCTGTCAACTGCCACTCCTGTCTCAACCACTGTTCAGACAGATCCGTGCCATTTCCTGCCTCCTTGCCTTCTGCCTCAGACTAGCCTGCCTCCATGCCCACTACCATAGACCAGTCTACCTCCATGCCTGCTGCTTCAAATCAGCCTTTTCTAGAGCCAGCTGCTACCATTCAGCCTACCTCAGTGTCAGAAACTCCAATCCAGCCTGTGTATATTAATCCTGCCCAGCCTGTTCCTGTGCCAGCTACTCCTGTCCAGCCTGTTCCTGTACCAGCTGCTCCCGTCCAGCCTGTTCCTGTACCAGCTGCTCCCGTCCAGCATGTTCCTGTACCAGCTGCTCCCGTCCAGCATGTTCCTGTACCAGCTGCTCCCGTCCATGTTCCTGTTGCCATGCTAACTTTAAGCCAATCTGCTCTTGAATTAGCCTCTGCTCTGACTGCTGACCACCTGGCCACCAATGTAATGGCATTTACATTTTTATGTGGAACACAATTGCTTGAGTTTGTAATAAATAACCTTCATATAGAAGAACTTACCCAACATCTTCAGGGCATTAGTGCTGAGATTGTTGATAGCATAAGCAATAGGAGCTACTAATGGTAAGCAGATGCTCACATCATACATTATGGGGAATTCTGGAAGTAGAAGGTATATAGACAAAGCCTCATAGAGAGCTGGAATAGATTCAATGCCTGGAATCAGATCATTTTTCAAAACGGAGCATAACTGAAAGAAAGTAGAGACAACTTTATGTAGAATTTTTGTGTTCTGCCAGATAAAGAATCTGTTGTATCTTGAATGTATAATAATTTATAGCAGAACTGCTTACAACTTGGTAGTAAGCTGCTGGGCGATTTATATTTTTACCAATCATGATGAATTGTGCTATTGTTCTCCGAAAGTGTATGTAAACCCTAACAAAGTACTTCCCATATTTTTTCCCTCTTGTTCTGTAATTATAACCACTGAAAATGTTTTCCTATATGTGTTCAATAAGTGCAAAAAAATATATGTCGATCCTGCCAGAAATGCAGTGCTGTCTGGTGTTAAAACTTCAGTGTTATATTAAGACATGTCAAGAGGTAGATTAATGCTACAGAACATTTCCCTATTGTTATAGAGATGAGAAGAAAAGGGGTGATCTGTAGTTCCAACACACCTCAGCACTGGCTTATCAATAACAAATCAGCTAAATTATCTATTTCCCTTAAAATGTCTGGCATGTTCTGCTGGTGCTCATAGATATAAAGTTCTTTGTCTATGGACATCTTTACAAATCACTTTGTATGTCAGAGCTCACATACTTACAATATCCATAATCCATTTGCATTGGCATAATTTTGTAAATAGTTCACTTGCACCATTAAGGTCCACTATTGGAGGAGATGTGTCTAATGGAGTGGCTCTAAAATTTGGAGATATAAAAACTGGTTTAGTATAGACAACTGGGGAATTAAACAAGGCATTGTTTAACCACTTAAGGACCGCCTCCTGCACATATACGTCGGCAGAATGGCACTGCTGGGCACAAGCATGTACCTATACATCCTCTTTAACCTCCCTGGCGGTATGATTCTTTCAGAAAAAACATGCTGAAAGCGGTACCATTATTTGCAAGGAAATTTGGCGTTTTATATTGTAGGTCTGTAATTTTTAGAAATAACTCACTTAAATCTGACCAAACAAGATTCTAATAGGCATCCCGGGTATGACATTTTTTTAAAAACAAAATTATAAATTATAATATAATAAATAATTATAAATAATTATAACAAATAATAATATAATTATAATAAAAATTATTCAATAATGTAATCAAATTAAAATCACTGAAATTTGCTCAGTTGCAGAATTGTTGCTGTCATTATTTTTTTTTTTAATGACGAATTTCCCCACAAATCACTATCGCACAATTCTGCAAGTGATTATAATTTATTATCGCTGTTTTTTAGCTGATCTAAAACCATTTTTGACATAAAGGGACACTTTTGGTTGCTATGGACAATCTACAGTTTGCAGGGAGAAAGAAACGTTTTTATTATATAAAATGACATGCATGACACAGGACAGACCACTAGGGACAAGGGGGGTGTGTATTTTTTACATACAGTACTGTAATCTATAAGATTACAGTATACTGTATGTAATGTGTTTGTTTACGTTTTTGAATTTGGCGCCGTTCTCCGTCCCCGTGCGTCGTAACGTCGCAGGGAACGGAGATCGGCGTCACACGGAGGCACAATGTGAATCGAGCGAGGTCCCGCTCGCTCACACAGCGCGGTGGCATCGCTGGATCCAGGGACAAGGTAAGTAAAAAGTGCCTGTGGATCTAGCGAGGCGAGCCGAGACTGACTCGGGGTAACCGATCGTAGCAGGAAAATCTAACCCCGAGTCAGTCTCGGGAACACCTCCAGGCAGGTTAAAGTGCCCAGCCGTGGGTTGCAGCCACGGTACACGTGGACCCGATCGCCGCCGGAGTCCCGCGATCGGTCCCCGGAGCTGAAGAATGGGGAGAGCTTCCCCGTTCTTCACTGTGGCGCTCATTGATCGTCTGTTCCCTGATATAGGGAAAGGCAATCAATGACGTCACACGTCCAGCCCTGCCCCCTACAGTTAGAAACACATATGAGGTCACACTTAACCCCTTCAGCGCCCCCTAGTGGTTAACTCTCAAACTGCAATTGTCATTTTCACAGTAAGCAATGCATTTTTATAGCATTTTTTGCTGTGAAAATGACAATGGTCCCAAAAATGTGTCAAAATTGTCCGATGTGTCCGCCATAATGTCGCAGTCACGAAAAATTAGTATTAAAAAATTAGTAGTAAAAAATAAAATTATTAATAAAAATGCAATAAAACTATCCCCTATTTTGTAAACGCTATAAATTTTGCGCAAACCAATCGATAAACACTTATTGCGATTTTCTTTAACAAAAATAGGTAGAAGAATACGTATCGGCCTAAACTGAGGAAAAAAAGCTTTTTTTTTATATATTTTTGGGGGATATTTATTATAGCAAAAAGTAAAAAATATTGAGTTTTTTTCAAAATTGTCGCTCTATTTTTGTTTATAGCGCAAAAAATAAAAACCGCAGAGGTGATCAAATATCACCAAAAGAAAGCTCTATTTGTGGGGGAAAAAAAGACGGCAATTTTGTTTGGGAGCCACGTCGCACGACTGCGCAATTGTCAGTTAAAGCGACACAGACTTATAAATAGCAGAATCATAGACTGATGGGAATTAGCCATAGCAGGATTTCACCAAGTTGCAACCATAACAGGTTGTCGAGGGCCATGCTAATTCCCATGGTGGTCCACTGACCTGTTCATAGTCACAAAAGCACATAATGAACTATAGAGGAAATCAAGAAATCTAAGCATTATTTCCTTATGTGTGATTCTTATTATAGACTTACCGGTGTTTCAGAAAACTTGCAGCGAGGCAAGCAGGTGAAGAAAATATTTTATTTATTTGCCTAAAAAAAAAAAAAAATATAATAAAATCCCATTAACCACCACAGCATACACTTGGTCAGGCTACAACCATGTTATTACAGCTAGAACCAGAGCCATAAAACACAAAATAATTCCATTTCATAAAATACATACAAAATAATCGTAGTTAAAACAGAAAAAAAAAACACAACAATTTCCCTGTTGGTTAAAATGGAAAATTGGGACATTTTAGGCAAGCATTTTCATTCTTGAAAAGTGATTGCTTCCAAAGTTTAAAAGGTTGAAGAAGTCAGTGGGCAGTTTAGATTCATTATGCCATTCAGGCTAGTAATACACAGTCAGTCAATTTAATATGTTATGTGTGCAATAGGACTGCAATGTTGCGTTAGAGAATTGCTTGTTAATATATGTACGCTGATAGATGGACTTCTTTGTTATCTACTCTAAAAAAAAAATAACGTTATTTGATTCAATTTTTTAATAGATAAGAAAAGGTGCTTTGTAATAATAATAATAAAAAAAAAGGAAACAACATAAATAATTTTTTTTATAAAAACCACAAGAAATAAGCGAATGAATTTTTTTTGGTGTTTTGGAGTTTAATTTTAGTCAAATAATAATATTACTGTGCAAATTTGTGCAAAATGAAAAACAATGTGAATGTTGCCCCTATATGAGATTTTTAAATATTAGGTACAACACAGTAGCCTATCAATTAATCGGTTCCTTTCCTCAGTCTATAACCTGTAATAATTTTTTTTTTAATGTTTGATATTAGAGTGACCTTTTGGCATCTTGATTCTTCTCTCTTCCAGAAATGGGGTCAGTCCACGCATTTACCATGTCTTTATTAAGTCGACAGATCTTTTGCAATTCGTCAATCAGTGTTGTTATTTTGTGGTTCTATGAAGAGAATATTAGAACTTTACAAAGAAATTCACCTTTTGCAAAGGAAAATTAACGTCAAAGGTTGCATGACAGGCAGGGCCAGATTCCTACATCAACAACATAGTTCATGGCCCAGTGTGGCCAACCTGCAAGGTGAGGCACATAGCAAGTCATATATATTGTTGCTGACAGTCCGTAATCTATTCCCATATATGATAAAATACTCAAAACTGTCTCCTTGGTAGTGCAATCTAGCTGTTCTTCATTGTTAAGCTATACATGTTTAGCATTTCCTTGTTCAGCCGAATGAGGAGAAAGGACTTTATTCCCCCCATCCATTCTAAAAACAGCATAGATGGAGGAATCTCCCCTGTGTGCTATTGTATTAAGACAGCTGACACCTGGGGCTAACTGAATTCCCAAAGAGTGACTGCATCTGATTGGCTACGCTGATTTTTTTAAAAAAAAACTTCAGTGGGTCGGTTGGTGCCAAGAGCCATCCATGGCTCAAATGTTGAAAATATATTTATGACTAGCATCAGGCCCGTCTATAAGAGGCGCAGGGGGCAGCTCCATTCACCTGGCCACTAATCTACATGCAGGACACCGGACGCATGGATTTCAATAAGGTTTTTTTTTCTTTTAAAGCACATGATTAGAGCCTGAGGCTCGAATTGGCTTCAAAAAAGGGTGCGCCCCAAGCCCACTTGTGTGACAGTAGCAAATTAATATTCGCTATTCACATTTCCTGTTCAGCCAGGAGGAGAAGCAGCATCTGGCTCTGCCTTTCCCCTGCCTCCTAAGGCAAGGCCTCCGATCGCTGCAGGTGGGGGGGGGGGGGGTTAGTATCGCCACCTTCCTATCAGTCTCCTGTGGGGGAGGAAAATCGCCACCTTCCCATCCGTCTCCTGCAGGGGGGGTTGATCGCCGTCTTCCCTTCCGTCTCCCGCACACAGGGGAGTGGCGTTCCTGCACAGTTTGCACACTCTTGTTGAAACAATAAAGTTTGGTGTGCATATAGTTCACAGTTGGCCATATGTTTTTGGAATGTTTGTTTGATTTTCTAATGGTCAGTGGTGTGAACATTTAAATTTTGTTCAAAATGACAAGAAAATTTGAAGGAGCAAGATGTGGTTTTCGTACTGGAAAAATCCATTCATACCAAAAACAAAAGTTAAAAGCAAAAACAGGATTTTTATAACAGCTTACCTGTAAAATACTTTTTTTGGAGTACACCACGGGACACAGAGCCATATTCATTACATAATGGGTTGTATGGTCATCAGAGGTGATTGGACACTGGCACAACCAATCAGAGATAGTTGCCCTCCATATAGCCCCTCCCATCAGGGGAGTACCTCAGTTTTGTAGCAAAGCAATAAGGTTGCTTTTAAGAAGGGGGAGGGGGGCCTCTGTGTCCCATGGTGTACTCCAAGAAAAGGATTTTACAGGTAAGCGGTTATACAAATCCGGTTTTCTTTATCGTACACCACGGGACACAGAGCCATATTCATTACATAATGGGATGTCCCAAAGCAATGCCCTATATGAAGGGGGGGGGGGGGGACACAGATCAGGCAGACCGCCATGGACAAGAAGCTCTATACTGCTGCCTGCAGTATACTTCGCCCAAAGGCGGCATCCTTATTTCCACTCACATCTATCTGATAAAATTTGGAAAATGTGTGGACTGAAGACCAAGTTGCAGCCTTACAGAGTCCTATTCTTTAAACCCTAGGCTTGAAAAATTGTCTGTCGGATCCACCTGGAGATAGTGGATCTTGACGCCGCTTGTCCCTTCTTGGGACCATCTGGCAAAATAAACAAAATATTTGTCTTGCGTATCTGAGCTGTTGCCTGCAGATACACCTTTACACCTCTCACAAGATCTAGAGAGTGTAACAACTTTTCCTCCGGTTTCGCAAAGAAAGAAGGTAGGACAATGTCCTGATTTAAATGAAAAGCCGACACCACCTTAGGTAAAAAGGCAGGATGGGGTTGCAGTACAATTTTGTCTTTATGGCAAACTAAATATGGCTCTTTACAGGAAAGAGCTGCTAATTCAGAAACTCTTCTAGTCGAAGAGATCGCAAATAGGCCAACTTCCTGCTTAAAAGAATCAGCGGAATGTGGAGAATAGGTTCAAAGGGTTGTCTCTGCAACACTGATGGCACTAGATTCAGATGCCATGGGCACAAGGGAGACTTGCCTGGTGGATTGATCCACAGTACCCCCTGAATGAAAGCCTGCACTAGGGAATGAGATGCCAGTGGTCTTTGAAAGAAGACTGATAGAGCTAATATTTGACCCTTAAATGGTACTAAGGGCTAATCCACTCCTAGCTGGCAAAAAGCAAGAATCCTACTTATGTCATATCCAGGGCCGTCTTAATGAGCGGGCACACCTGGGCAAGGACCAGGGGCCCCTGCACTTTCCTGTCCCCTGGTAACCATGTACTACTACTCCTTCTTGCTTAGGGGGTGAATTTATATATTTTCTGGGCCCCGTCAGTTTAATAGCAGGGCCCAGAAGACAGGAGCTGAGGGAATGCTTGTGGGTCTGACACGTCTGTGGCTTGAGGTGAGCAAGTTCAGCTCTTTACTCCCTCCGGTGGCTAAACTTGAGAAGACACCTCTCTAAAACATTTTTGGAAAAGGTCCTAATAAAGCTTAGGCTCCTTTTCCCTTACCTTATCCCCGCTGCAAGTTTAACTGCTGTTTTTACAGACAGTACCAATCTTCACCCATCTACGCAGGCTTTGTGTGCCAGCCTTTAGGGGTATGGGTTCCTATTTAAAAGGATACCTCTTCCCTGGGCCTTGTAAAAGACTCTGAATAGGCCTTTTAGCTGCAATAGCGAAAGTGCTGGAACTTCAGTGCCCAGTCCTCAAAAAGAGAGACATTACAGGCAACGCCTCCTACGTGAGGCCCGGATCTCATCCAATTTTGGACTAATAATTTAGCGTCCTGGATGGACCCGACGATCTAGCTCCTTTAGCCCTCAAAGGGTTCTTTGATCGAGCTTCCCTTAGCACTTCTCCACCCTGATGGGAGGGGCTATATGGAGGGGAACTGTCTCTGATTGGTTGTGCCAGTGTCCAATCACTTCTGGTGACCATACAACCCATTATGTAATGAATATGGCTCTGTGTCCCGCAGTGTATGATAAAGAAAACGGAAAATGTATTATCAAATACTTACCGTAAATTTCCTTTCCTGATAGGTTCCATGGCAGCATACGTGTGGGTTGGCCCCACCTCCATAACTACCCAATAGGACCCCTCCCTATAAATTTCACCTGTGGGCTCTCAGCCGTGTTCTGTAACTAGCCTACTCCAAGCATTGGGAGGGACTCCTGCTGCCATGGAGCCTATCAGGAAAGGAAAATTACGGTAAGTATTTGATAATACATTTTCCGTTTTCCTGACATGCTCCATGGCAGCATACATATGGGAAATAACTTGCCAAACACACCCGGGCGGCCAAAATGCTGAAAATAAATTAATTTAACACTGTCAACTGACAGCACTTGTAAATTAAAATTCAGTGAAGATAAAGCAGCCGGTTCAACACAATAGTGGGAAACATAACATATTAATAGATGACCACGAAGCCGCTCTGCATATAACTTCAGGTGCGACATGACGTGAGGCTGCCCAAGAAGTCAAAATGCTCCAGTTTGAGTGCGCAGACACTGCCTCTGGAGGAGCCAAGCCCTTGGCTTTGTATGCCCTCTGGATGGTCTGAACTATCCAAGCTGCAATGGATCTGATTGAGGCCCGTTTTCTTTTGTTCTTTCTATGAAGAAAAATGAAAAGAAAATCTGTTTGTCTGAAAGATTCTGTCATTTCCAGATATTGACTTAATGTGTGCCCCACATCAAGGGGATGAATACGATGATCTTCAGATAACCCAAAAGTGGGCAGTACGATTTCCTGATTTTCATGAAAAATGGATGTAACTTTAGAAAATTAGACCAGCATAGGAATTAATACTGCTCTATCTGGAAAGAAGGTCAAGAATGATTCTTTTGAAACCCAGATTTCTGATGTCAGACTCTTTTAGCTGAAGCGACTGCTACTAGAAAGATGGTCTTGAGAGTAAGATCCTTAGCAGATAGTGGTTTATCCGGATCAGAGCTGATCGTGGTAAGATAGCCCAGGACAAGAGGCAGATCCCATTTAGGGAACCTTGATTTTCTCTGGGGTCTAAGCCGGATGGCACCCTTAAAGAATTGGCGAACCAAGGGATGATTGGCACAAGAGATTCCAGTAAATGCAGAGATGGCTGAGATTTGCACTCGAAGAAAACTGATTGCTAAAGGGAAGTCCAAACCGGTTTATAAAAAACTGAGTATATCTTGGACCTCTGGGGAACTGCAAGGGTTAGTTCTGGAAGACATATGATCTGTACATTTTGACCAGATACGCTCGTAAACTTTGTAGTGCTATTTCTTCTAGCATTAAGAAGAGTTGAAATGGCTTATTCTGGACATCCTAATGCTTCAAGCCTTCCCCTCTCAAGAACCACACCCTGAGGTGCAGATGAGCCGGACATGGGTGCAACGTTGTGCCCCAAGAGAGGAGATCCGGTCTGAGAGGAAGAGGGGTCGAGTCCCGGTAAATGAGAAGCGTTAGGAGGGAAAACCATGGCCTGTTGGGCCAAAATTGAATCACTGCTAGGATTTCTACATCCTCTGATCTGAGTCAGCGAAGAAACTGAAGAATTACAGGTATTGGTGGAAAGGCATATGCTATGCTGAATTTCCATCGATCTATGAGAGCGTCTATCCCATAGGCTTGGGAATCCCGGAACCTCAAATAATACTTGATCAACTTGTGGTTGTATGGGGACGCAAACAGATCCACTTCTGGGGACACTCCCAGTGTTAGAAGCCAATTAAACAATTCTATGTGCAGAGACCAATTGTTGTTGTTCAATTGGATTTGTGATAGAAAGTCCGCTTGAACATTCTGGACCCCCGGAATGTACACTGCCAAGATGTTGGCTAGGTTCTTCTGGGCCCAATTCATAATTGGCTCCACCTCTCGGAGTAAGGACCAGCTGCGGGTTCCACCCTGCTTCCTTATGTAAGCAACAGCGGTTGTGTTGTCCAGCCTGGAGCATCACAGAGGAATCCATTAATAGATAGCGGAAGGATATGAGCGCCTGAAAGGCAGCTCGCAGCTCCAGTATGTTGGATACAGTTCCTTGAGAAGGTGTGCTCCACCTGCCTTGGGCTATTTCTCTCAGGCAATGAGCACCATAGCCCTGATTGCTGGCATCTGAGGTTATTGTAACCCAAGTGATGGGACGGATCGAATGACAGTTGCGGAGATTCTTCCCCTGAAGCCACCACAGAAGAGACTTTCTCATGGGTTGAGTGAGCATGATGAGTTTACTCTTGCTGTGGAAGTCCCATTGCTGGAGAAACCCTTTTGGAATAGGCGAGTGTGTCACTGAGCCCACTTCACCATAGGAATGGTGGCTGCCATGGTGCCAATCACCTTCAAAACATTGAAGAGCAGATAGGTGAGGAGCAGCAAGTGTTGCGCGTATCCTGTCCCGGATTGTTGCAATTTTCTCTTCGGGCAATGAAATGGTGCCTTCTATTGTGTTGAAGAGGGCACCTAGAAATATCAGAGATTGTGTTGGAACAAGATGACTCTTCTCCAAATTCAATAGCCATTCGAATTCTTGGAGAGTGGCAATTACTAGGTCCCTGTGTTCCAGGAGTTGACTTCTGTCTTGAGCTAGAAGTAAGAGATCGTCTAGGTAGTGATGATGGCAAAATCCTTTCACTCGGAGGAGAGCCACAACGGCTAACAGAACTTTGGAGAACACCTGAGGTGACGTTGTGAGACCAAATGGTAGGCAGGTGAACTGTAAGTGTTGATTGCCTAACGCAAAGCGGAGATACTTTTGATAGTCTGCCGCCACTGGAACGTGGAAGTATGCATCTTTCAGGTCTATTGACACTAACCAATCTCCTGGATGGACTGACTGCTGGATTGTCAATAGTGACACCATTTTGAATTTCTTTCCGAATAAATCGGTTGAGATGAGTCAAGTCTATAGGATTTGTTTCTTTTCTTCTGTACATGGAAGATTTGTAGGCATGAATCTGAGCCTGGGGTTGCTGTTGAAGACGCAGGTGTGGCCTGAAGAGACCGTCTTGATGGTCCAAAAATCTCGAATTGAGGCCGCCCAATTTCAGAAAGACTTTTCAGTAGACTCCTGATTACTAGAAGGAGTACTCTTAGTTTGCTTCTTGAAAGAAGACTATCTGGATTTCAAGGGCCTTGAAGATTCACGACCAGGCCTGTAGCCGCGTGCTTCCCTTGCACGGTCTGTATTCTGTGCTCTAAAAAAAAGTGCGTTTCTGATTTTGTACGCGCCTGTACAGAGGAAGGAACCCCGACTTACCACCTGTGGCCCGGGAAATGGCACTATAGAGTTTATTGCCAAAGCAAGAAGAGCCCTTAAAAAAGGGAATGCGGCACCAAGCTTGCTTTGAAGCTGGATCCGCCGACCAGGGACGAAGCCATAAGGCACGGCGGACAGTAACCGCTGACAACATTACTCGAGCGACTAGGCGAATAACATCAATAGAGGCCTCCCCCAGAAAGGCCGATGCTAGCCTGATTTCCTGAATAGGAGAGCTCTTGGCCATTTCTTCAGAGATACTTCTGAGGGAATCATTCACATTGTCTGACCATGCCTCTAAGGCCCCGTACACACGACTGAACATGTCTGCTGAAACTGGTCCGCGGACCAGTTTCAGCAGACATGTCCGGTCGTGTGTATGGCCGACCGGACAGGTTTCCAGCGGACATTTGTCCAGCCGACCGTTTTGCAGCGGACAAATGTTTCTTAGCATGCTAAGAAACATGTCCGCTGGAAGCCTGTCCGTCGGACATGTTCGGTCGTCTGTACAGACTCACCGTACATGTCCGATCGGCCGCCATCCCTCGCATGCGTCGAATCACTTCGACGCATGCGTGGAAGCATTGTACTTCCAGGGCCGCGCACGTCGCCGCGTCATCGGCGCGGCCTCGTCATCGTGTATCGTGTACGCACGGATTTCTGTCTGATGGTGTGTACAACCATCAGACAGAAATCTCCGGGCGGACATGTCCGCTGAAAACGGTCCGGCGGACCGTTTTCAGTGAACAGTCCGTCCATCTGTACGAGGCCTAAGGCTTTTGAGACAGCTGCTAAAGCCAGAATTGGTTTACAGACTGATCCTGCTGTCAGGTAGATTCTCTTCAGGTCTGAATCAAGCTGTCTCTCTAGAGCAGTGTCTCTCAACCTTTCTAGTGCCGTGACCCCTTGATAAAACTTCCCAGGTTGTGGGGACTCCTAACAGTAAAATTATTTTTGTAGTGTGGGTTGTCGGCACCCAAGGCAAGACAAGTAATTTGCACCCCAAACCCACGGAAATTTAGCGCTCCCCGAGTCCCTTCACAGTATTAAAACCCCTTATGGTACATTTTAGGATGTACCACTCTTTCTTTGTTCTTCTTTTATCTCTCTCTATTCTAATTTCTTGTTCCCCCCATCCATCCCTCTCTCTAGCCCTCTTTCTTGTTCTTTCTCTTAATCTTTCTCTTCCTTTTTCTTTGAGATCGGTGTGGGCTTCAGGAACAGCCCAGGATTCAGTGACCCCTGGCAAATAGTCATTTGACCCCCGAGTGGGTCCCGACCCCCAGGTTGAGAACCACTGCTCTAGAGGATCTTTGAAAGAAACCGTATCTTCCAGGGGAAGGGTTACCTATCTCACCAAACGCATCAAAGCTGCATCAACCAATGGAGCAGAGTCAAGATGTTTCACGTCTTCCTCTTTAAAAGGAAATAATTTAGCAATTTTTGACTGCATAGAGCCTTTTTTTTTTCTTCTGAGATAATGGCATCTATTTCCGTGACAAACAGAAAATAATGTCGCTCCTTATTGAGCTGTTTAAAACGTTTTCTTTGTTTGGGAGGAGAGATAATTGGATCTTCCAAATTCAAAACTTCCTTGACTGCTTTCAATAACGCAGGAACTAAGGCATAATCAAAGCCTATCCCCATATCATCCACTTCTGAACCACTTTCTGAGGGGGGAGCTGAGGGATGGCTGGTTTGAGCGACTTCAAAAGTCTCATGCATTTGTCCCTGATCCAACAAGGGAATCATTGGGTCTGGAGGACAATCATGCTGCACTCTGGAATTTCTCTCCTGTAGCGACTTGTTCATGACCCGCTTAACCAATGCTTCTAGGTGTTTGTCTGCACCTTCCCTTTCATTGGCTGCCTTTGAAAAACAACAGTCGCAAAGGGACTTGCTAGCAGAAAACCGGAGCCTTGCACCCCCAACAAAATCTCTCTGACCTCTTGCTGTGAGATGAGGGGGGGGGGGGGGTTGAGGAGTATCCCAACTGGGATGTCCGGATTTAGAAGGATTATGGTGTCTAGAAGATGAGTGCCGGTGGTGCGATTTAGAGGACCCGCTGCGTCTGTGGGACTCGCTGTGATGTTGAGGAGGAGGAGGGAGGAGGGAGGAGGGAGGGAGGAGGAGAGAGACAAGCATAGTCATGACAATGTCCTATACTCCACTCTCTTCCCCCCCAACAGGAAAAAGAAAAACATTGTTTTGCAACCTTACCTGCTGAGAGAGGGCTGGCCACTAGGGGGCAATGAAGCATCCATAGTAGAACAGACACATTGCAGGTGGGAGAGTCAAACACCAGATCTTAAATGACTAAAACACTGTGATACTCGGGCGCATGCGCAAACCAAACCTTGCTTTTATTCCCGGGTCCGTCTGTTCGTAGAACGCAGACGGGAACCCGGAAGTAAGAGGGAGCGGCGGCTGGAACGCACGGGAACCAGCCGCTCACTGGGCAAGATGCAATCATGAAAAAACAGCATATGGAAAAACAGAGAAAACAAACAACAAACAAACACTGCTGCCATGAAGGCGATGCTGCTTACCACCACCTACGATCAATTCGGCCAGGGACACCGCATCCATACACAGACAACAGGCTTTCAGCAGATAATGGCCACCTGCACATTGCTAGGTATTCAGGCCTGTGCGCTCTCGTCTCTCCAGTGAAAGACATAATCCAGCTCTTCAGCGCTACTCTGCAATACACTCCATACCCTGCTTAACAGTCAAGGCTTATCGGAGGGATGAGACACCATATCATCGGCCGATCTTGATCGTAGGAACAATCGTCTTCAGGTAGGAGAACCAAAAACACATGGTCCTACGGAGGAGGACAAAAAAGAAACACGGCTGAGAGACCACAGCTGAAATTTATAGAGAGGGGTCCTATTGGGTAGTTATGGAGGCGGGGCCAACCCACACGTATGCTGCCATGGAGCATGTCCGGAAAATAAATTTTGAAGTACTTTTGAATGGCATTCATCAAGTCTCTGATGGCCATATCAAATGTGCTGCCAATGTATTTTGTAATATTCATTCGAAAATTTACCAATATATGGCTAGCTTAAGGCAGCAGTTTGTCTACTCTTCTAGTTTTTTTTAATCTAGGTGCACTGGTAAGGAGTAGAAGTTCATTCTAGTATTTTCTATTTAGCCCCATTTATATATTTTTTTTAAAAACAAACTGTTAAATTGTACACATTCATTGCCATTGGAATCTGATTGTAGAGTTGATAAGAGCACCTAGACCCAAGAAGCAAATGGCACCAAGACATGGCTCAGCTTCTGTGCCCATCTCTTTTCTGAATATTTCTTTCAAGAGAGGAAGATCAACAGTGCAGCAAACTGTCAATAATTAATGAAACAGGTGCTCTGCTTGAGAGCTGCTATTGCACACAACATTGTTTTGTACTGTATGTAAAATTCTAGTTTTTTTTACAGATAAAAAAGTGGCTACAGATCTCACACTGAGAATGACAACTGGCAAGGAGGCTGCTTGTTTCCGAGCTTCTACTGTGGTGTATTTATAGTTCAAGCTACATTCCTACAAAGTGAATGAGCCCTGATCAGTCAGATTTTACCAACACTTCCAAAACTCAAATATTGCTTTGGAATTAAAAGATAAGGTCCATTATCAATAAGGTCCTGTTCACATTTCATGATTTGGAATCACGGATGATTCCAAATTGTGTCAATGAGTGTTTTTGTTCAGAAATCACTAAGGCCCAGATTCTCAAAGAAGCGCCTATCTTTAGGCGGGCGTAGCGTATCTCAGATACACTACGCCGCCGTAACTTAGAGCGGCAGGTCCCGTATTCAGAAACAACTTGCGCTCTAAGTTACGGCGGCGTAGTGTATCTGACACGGCGTAAGCCCGCCTAATTCAAACTAGGCTGGTAGGGGGCGTGTTGTATGTAAATGTTTCGTGACCCCACGTAAATGACGCTCTTATCGAACGGCGCATGCTCAGTATCACGTCGAATTTTCAAAGTAAATTACGCCCACTCAATGCTTAGGCGACGTGAACGTAACCTACGCCCATCCCCATTCACGGACGACTTACGCAAACGACGTAAAATACGAAGCTGTTCGGACGTTTCCGACGTCCATACCCAACATGACTTACCCCTGCTTTATGAGGGGTAACTTTACGCCGGTCCGACGCCTTATGTAAACAACGTATCTTGATACGCCGGGCGCACGTACGTTTGTGAATTGGCGTATCTAGCTAATTTGCATATTCCATACGGAAGCGCCCCTAGCGGCCAGCGTAAATATGCACCCTAAGATACGACGGCGTAAGAGACTTACGCCGCTCGTATCTAGGCAACTGTGAGGCGTATGTGATTCTATGAATCAGGCGCGGAGATGCGACGCCTCACACTCAGAGTTACGACGGCGTATATGGAGATACGCCGTCGTAACTCCTTTGTGAATCCGGGCCTAAGATTTTTACTGCAGAAACTCTGGGGCATATCAATATTTGTTTAAAGGGAACTCATGTTTTAACTCATACATGGTCTAGATGTCAAAGGTGAAGGTTGAATTGCAATTATATGGCTATGTATGACAACCCTAAATCAAGAAATATTTAAAAGAAAACATTTGAAAACAAAAACCTGTGGTTGCAGTGAAGAAGTTGCAAAGCCGACATAGTTTCCAGCAAAGATCCGTTTGATATGGATGTTCGTAAAGTCTGAAATAGAAACATTACAATGTCAATGCAGTCATATGCACTGAGGGGACTGTGCTGGGGGGGGGGGGGGGAACTGTACTGAGCAGTTTGTGCTGGGGAAGTCTGTAGTGAGAGGGTAGGCTGGGGAGGGGGGGTGTAGAGATGTGGGGGAGATTTGTACTGTAAGGGATATGGACTTGGGGATGAGGGTGATTTGTACTGGGAAGAGGGGGCCATTTTGGTTGTACTCTTTAATGTGGCATATGGATTACGTACTCATGACCCCTGCACTATAGATACAGAGGGGAATTTATAAAAACTGGGGCAGCCAGAATCTGGATCAGCTGTGCAGAAGCTGATTAGTTGACATTAATGTGCTGAGTATAGAAGTAGGCTTCGGTTTTATTTATCTATGCCCACTGACATTGTCAGTGGTCAGGCAGACACCAGTAGCTTTAGCAGTAGAGAGGTTCCCACCGACCAGCTGGATAAATGAACAAGCAGGTCACTGTGGTAGATGACGTGAGCTCGCCCAAGGTGCGGGGTTCAAGTACTAACTGATATTCACCAGAGCTCCTGATGGGTTTTGCTGCATGTTCGAACCAGGTCATGATCCTCAGGATTGCGACCCTCCAGGAAGTGAGCATGCTGGGGTGCAGTAGCAAATATAGCAAGTAGGGATTAAGCAGTAGCATAGTCAGTAAACAAACCATATGTCGATAACAAGTTGTTGTAGGTTGGGATCAAGCAGGATTAAGCAGTAGCATAGTCAGTAAACAAACCATATGTCGATAACAAGTTGTTGTAGGTTGGGATCAAGCAGGTGTGTAGTTGAAGAACAAAACCAAAGGTCGGTAACAAGTGGTAGCGGATGGCAGCAGGAGTGACAAAAGCAAGATATTTAACATTTAGATTTATAATGATACATAAATTTGACACTGAAAGCAATGGAGTTGTACCTTTTGGACATATTAGGCAACTGATATCTAATGTCCCTGGTTCCTGTGGAGGTTGACTTTTATCAGTGGTGGAAGTTTTCGGTTTTGCTTGCAGCCCACGACCAAAGGACACAATGGAGTTAGATGTGGAGATATACAGTAGTGTGTGGTAGCTGCAATCATAAAACATAGTTCTGCTCAACAATGTCATTGCTTTACTTACATATAAAACAGAAGAATAGTTAAAAGGTACTTTTTTTAAATTAAAATAGCAACACACTATACTTACCTGCTCTGTGCAATGGTATTGCACAGAGTGGCGCCGAACCTCCTCTTCTGGGAATCCCCTGCAGGTGCTCCAGACTACTTTTCCTCTCAGGGTACCCCCTCGGGCTTGCTCCCAGGCTGTGTATATCCACTGACACATACAGCGTAGATCATGCATAC
This sequence comes from Rana temporaria, assembly GCF_905171775.1. Taxonomy (NCBI): domain Eukaryota; kingdom Metazoa; phylum Chordata; class Amphibia; order Anura; family Ranidae; genus Rana; species Rana temporaria. Next base: position 449,752,806 of record NC_053489.1, on the reverse strand, counting down.
AATGCTTGAAGTTGAAAAACCTTGAGACTTTAGAATCACTTTAATAAATGAAATGAAGCTCTGCTGACCATCATCCAATCATGTGCAAGCAAAAATGCAGTTTTATTTTATACATTTTTTTGCATTTGGTTGTGTTTCCCTTGCTAGGTAAATTGTTACCACATTCACTAGGGACTGGAGAAACTTCCCTTTCAAAGTGCAACTTCCATTGCAAAATGAAAAGCCCATCTGTCTTTAGCCCCTTAACGCCCGCCGCACGACTATTTACGTCCGCACAATGGCACGGACAGGCAGAAGGACGTATATATACGTCCTTGCCTTCCCGCGGGTCGGGGGTCCGATCGGGACCCCCCCCGCTGCGTGCGGCGGGCGGATTCCCTCGGGGAGCGATCCGGGACGAGGGCGCGGCTATTCGCGATCGCTCCCCGGAGCTGAAGAACGGGGAGAGCCGTATGTAAACACGGCTTCCCCGTGCTTCACTGTGGCGGCGCATCGATCGTGTCATCCCCTTTATAGGGGAGAAACAATCGATGACGTCAGACCTACAGCCACACCCCCCTACTGTTGTAAACACACACTAGGTGAAGCCTAAAACGTTCAGCGCCCCCTGTGGTTAACTCCCAAACTGCAACTGTCATTTTCACAATAAAGAATGCAATTTAAATGCATTTTTTGCTGTGAAAATGACAATGGTCCCAAAAATGTGTCAAAATTGTCCGAAGTGTCCGCCATAATGTCGCAGTCACGAAAAAAATCGCTGATCGCCACCATTAGTATTAAAAATTTTTTTTTTTATAAAAATGCAATAAAAATATCCCCTATTTTGTAAACGCTATACATTTTGCGCAAACCAATCGATAAACGCTTATTGCAATTTTTTTTACCAAAAATAGGTAGAAGAATACGTATCGGCCTAAACTGAGGAAAAAAAAAATTGTTATATATGTTTTTGGGGGATATTTATTACAGCAAAAAGTAAAAAATATTGAATTTTTTTCAAAATTGTCGCTCTATTTTTGTTTATAGCGCAAAAAATAAAAACCGCAGAGGTGATCAAATACCACCAAAAGAAAGCTCTATTTGTGGGGAAAAAAGGACGTCAATTTTGTTTGGGAGCCACGTCGCACGAGCGCGCAATTGTCTGTTAAAGCGACGCAGTGCGGAATTGTAAAAACGCCTTTGGGCATTTAGCAGCATATTGGTCCGGGGCTTAAGTGGTTAGTAAATCAACCCCTAGGTGTTCAGCAAGATTAGTGTTAGGCTCATGTGTACATGTCAGTGGTGGTAGTGGAGGGAGGTTGAGTGTTACGGACTTAAGAATACAAAAACATTTAAAAGACTATAGACCTATTGGGGGAAATTAAAGCGGTAGTAAACCGCAGCCTTTTTAAAAAAAAAAAAGTTGTATTTTAACCACTTAAGGACCGCCTCCTGCACATTTACGTCGGCAGAATGGCACGGCTGGGCACATGCAGGCACGTCCTGTGCTAGCGCCCGCGACCCGGTCCGAAGCTGCGGGACCCGCGGACCTGATCGCTGCTGGAGTCCCGCCATCGGTCCACGGAGCTGAAGAACGGGGAGAGCGGTGTGTAAACACAGCTTCCCCGTTCTTCACTGTGGCGGCGTCATCGATTGTGTGATCCTTTTATAGGGATACACAATCTATGACGTCACACCTACAGCCACACCCCCCTGCAGTTAGAAACGCATATTAGGTCATACATAACCCCTTCAGCGCCCCCTTGTGGTTAATTCCCAAACTGAAATTGTAATTTTCACAGTAAACAAATGCATTTTTTGCTGTGAAAATGATAATAGTCCCAAAAATTTGTCAAAATTGTCCGAAGTGTCCGCCATAATGTCGCAGTCACAAAAAAAAAAACAAAAAAAAAAAAACTCTGATCGCCGCCATTAGTAGTAAAAAAAAAAAAATGTATAAAAATGCAATAAAACTATCCCCTATTTTGTAAACGTTATAAATTTTGCGCAAACCAACCGATAAACGCTTATTGCGATTTTTTTTACCAAAAATAGGTAGAAGAATACGTATCGGCCTAAACTGAGGGGAAAAAAAACGTTTTTTTATATATTTTTGGGGGATATTTATTATAGCAAAAAGTAAAAAATATTGCATTTTTTTCAAAATTGTCGCTCTATTTTTGTTTATAGCGCACAAAATAAAAACCGCAGAGGTGATCAAATACCACCCAAAGAAAGCTCTATTTGTGGGAATTGTCTGTTAAAGCGATGTAGTTCCGAAGAGCAAAACCTGGCCGGGTCCTTTAGCTGCCTAAAGGTCTGGGTCTTAAGTGGTTAACCTGCAAGGCAAAGGCATATTGTGCTAGTATGCAATGCTTACCTTCGAATGAAGCCCTCCAGTGGCGAGCTGTCACCGCTAACAGAACTTCCAACTTCACCATCTTCCAGGTTTGCGCTCTCCGGCCTTCTGATTGGCCTTGCCGCGCTGACGTCACTGACCACGACATGGAGCCCTGAAAGGACGGTATGGTATGCCGTCTCTTCAGAGGGCATGTGCCAGTGACATCACCTGCTTCATGCAGTGTGAATATGTCCTAAACTGTGTATGTTTAGGAGATATTCAACGTACCTACAGGTAAGCCTTGTTATAGACTTACCTGTTTTTTTTTTTTTATAAATCTCTTTATTAAAATTTCTCTTTTTTTGTTTCATATCCAAATATGTCTTTCACATTTATCTCTATAAAATCATACATAAAATCATACAAATCATTTCATTACAATCACATACATTATGTTCATACATTCTATACATTTAACCTCTTTCTTAACCCTTTCTTCCATTGGTGTAGTTCCATCCCACTTCCGTACCCCCTACCCTGAAGCCGTTGTCACATTCTCTATCCAATTTGCCCATAATTTTTTATATTTCTCCCCATTTCCTCTATTATAGTAGGTCTCTTTATACAATGACAAATTACTGTTAATCAAGTTTTTCCATTGCGCCACCGAGGGAGTTTACGCCCTCTTCCAATTTAACACTATTGCCTTTCTTGCATAGAAGAGCAACAGACCCACCTGTGTTCTTCTTTCTATAGGGGCCATATTTTCCTCTACTAGTCCCAAAAGGCAAATCTCTGCCTCTAGGTCCAGTTGGACTGATGTCACTTTATCAATTACTCTCAAGACCTCTCACCAAAAACACTTTATCTTCGGACAGGTCCAGAAAACATGTATAAAGTTCCCTGGAATACCTGCACATCTCCAACAGCTTTGAGGATTTGATGGAAATATTTTAAACAATTTATACGGTGTATAGTAACTCCTATGTGTTATTTTAAATTGAATTAATTTGTCTCGAAGTGAGACTAAAATCTGGAATGGAAATCTATATACCTCCCCCCAATTTTCTGATGATAATTTTGGGACATCTCTCAACCAACACTCACATATTTTACCTGTAGTTACAAGTTCACAAACAGGGTTTACTTTCACTTTATATAATGATTGCACCACTCTTAACATGAGAAAATAGAGCAGATGCTGCTGCTAATTAACAAAAGGGGTACAATCAGTTATCTGTGCTGTCATGACAGGACACAGCACAGAGACCAATAGAGCTGGAGCTGCATGCTCTGATTTCTCAGCTCAGAGCGGGTAGGAGGAGGAGATTTGTTAAGTAGTGTAATCAGTGCGTGGGCAAATAGAGGTATATGAGCGGTTTGACAGCTCGCAACCAGTATGCCAGGCCAGACCTGATGGAAATCTGCGGCAGATTTCTATAGTTAATTTGGTGCCGACCTGTGGTAGTTTCTTTTTCACTCTGAAATAAAAAAACAGACACAGGTGGCACAAATAGACCTGAAACAGGTTTAGCTGCTAAAGCAGGCCATACACGGTCGAATTTCGAACAAATTTTCTTTTCAAAATCAGAAAGTTCGTTTTTTTGTGATCCGATGATGCCACCATTGATTTTCGAAATTCGGCCGACCAAACCATCATGTTGCCGGGAATATTCTTTTCTCTCCAGGAATATTCGTTTCTCTCCGGGAATATTCTTTTCTTGCACATGTGCGCTTTTTTTCTATTACATTTCTCGCACGATTCTTCCATCATTGATCAGAAAATCGTTTGTTTTTCAAAAAATTTCCAACATGTCGGATTCCTCAAATTTGATTGCCGCACGAAAATCAGCTGTTGCTGCGCCCACTAACGGTGCGAAATTCGTACGGAAATTCTTTGATAAGATTTTCGAAAGAAAATTCTTTCGAAATTCGAACCTTTAGTTAATGTGGTGCACACCACTCCTGAAAGTTTACAATGGCGCACGAAGCATAGGTAATTTCCCAGTTTGTCTCCAAGAACTTAGTAAAAGAAGAACCTAGCGTAAGAGAAACCAGTAAGGCTCACCACAGAAACTTTTTTTTTTCCAAAATGTATCAGTTTTTAACAAAATATGAATCTTATAATTTGCTCCACACCTTCCACAGGCTATCTGTGAAACCTGTCCTTCATATTCGTCAATCTTCTGAGGTTCTGCTGTGTTACCCTCCACAACCTTTCCTAGTTGTCCAAGGCTGCCATTACCAAATGTGTACACTGTACCATCCTAGAAAAAAAAGAAAACATAATACCAAATTATCATCTACTGTCTGCAATTTTTTTTTCTAGTTTTTAAGAAATAAGTACAGGAAGTTACAGGTTTACAAATAAGATAGGGTCTGTAGGTTTGTTCTTAAGTTGAATTTGTATCCAAGTCGGGAACAGGTACATTTTTAAAGTGCAATTCCAGCCACAAAAAATATTTTTGCGTAGTCAGAAGATTTCACCTCACTTTCTGTACCTATGACAATTGGATTTAGAAAATTTTGGGTTGTTGTAGAAACAAGGATTGGTGATAAAGCTTCATTAGAGACACATTTTTCCTACGATAACCCTTACAGTAGTACATTTTCCTTCCTAGGGGTAGATTTCCTCTCACTTCCTGTTGTCTCCCTCCATTTGTAAGTAGGAGTCATATGGACGTTGGATGTTTGTAAATCTGGGACTGCCTGTAGTGTTTGAGGCAGTGCATTACCAAACACCATGAAATGCCAAACTGCACCTTCTGGAGCAAGAGAGATACTTTCTTATTGAAACCTCATTCCAATTATGTAGTGCTTTTTTTTTTGTAAAACGGTGCTGAAAACTGAAAGATTGTAAACGTGTGGAGATGCACAATTAAATTAAAGGGGTTGTAAAGGTTTGTTTTGTATCTTCTAAATAGGTTCCTTTAAGCTAGTGAACATTCACAGCGTCTCCCCGCAGGGATGTAGTCGCTACGGAGGGGGCGAGCACGCTGACTAACCCCCAGCCAGAACAGCTCAGAATGGGGGCAAGCTTACTGAGGAGGAACAGGAAGTGAGAAATTCAGACAAAGAAAAAAAACATTTAGAAGGGAAATCTAAGGAAAAGGTAAGTGAACCAACAATGCACTAGCTTAAAGTAACCCATGTAGAAAATAAAAAAAAAACCTTTACAACCCCTTTAATAAAAGAAGATAAGATCTCCGTTATGGAGGCGACTAAACTGAATTTATTCTCCCTTAAGAAGAGACAATAAAGGGGGTCAATTGAACTTGTTTTTTTCAGGTTACATGATCTTAGTACAATGTTGCATAAATAGTTAGAACTCTTCCTACTAGGACCAAAAAGAGGACATATACCTAGTTAGGTCACAAAAAGGAATACATTCTTGACCAAGGTTTTAATTCCTCCTTTATGTATTGGGGTTGAATGTGTCTACTCCTTCCTGTTCAGTCTGACACCCACCAAATTTACTGGAAGTGAGCGGAAATTTCCCAAATGGAGACACAGGCAGTGCTAAAACTAACTAACTAAATAAATAAATAAATAAATAAATAAATGTCCAGTATCTGAACACCTTCCAAGCCCTATTGTTTCTGATAGTTTTCTTTCTATCAAAGCGAACTATTCAGGTTATAGCTATATGCTTTTTCTTAAAGTAGAACTAAACCCACAAATTAACGGTTTGCCAAAACAGTTACTTTCAAGGCATGCCTCTGATGATATCCTTTAAGGTTCTCAGTGTGCTTATGCCAGACCTCAACTTTGAAGCCAACACATGGCTGGTGTCATAACTAATTAACGTGCAGCACCATGGCAACTGTATATCAAACAGATAAACTAGCAATAATACACCACCACAGGATGGTACTGTGGGTGTAAACAGTGGTAAAAAGTGCCACATACTATTAACTGAGATTGGATACATAAGGAAAAATCATTGGATTTTATAGGCACCAATATATTATATATATAAAAATGTACTTAGAACACATTTACAAAATATCATAAAAGCATATAAAAAGTGAATACAGACTGTACAAACAATAAATCAACACAGCCAACTCTAACCCCTGGGCCAGGGTCGGTAGATTTAACAACCACTGGGAATATCCCTTAGCAGAGTGGAAGCAGAATAACGTTTTGGAGATGCAAGCTCTACATGTTTCACGATGCAATGCTTCTTCAGGAGCTTATCAATATTTTACACTGAATAAATGGAAGAAATAAATTTACAAAATTGTCAAACACAATATATGCATTTTGTTTTGTAAAGGAAGAAGTTATAAGAAAAAAAAACAGATTAAGACTGAATTCAGGATCCCAAAACTAGGAGCAGGCATACAACCAGGGCAAGGAAAGATGTGGGGCTACACCCATTATCAATAGGTTAAAAGAAAGCCTGATAACTGTGCATATGTATTTCTAGATTGTAAGCTCTAACAAGCAGGGCCCTCTGATCCCTCCTGTATTAAATTGTATTGTAACTATAATGTCTTCCCTGATGTTGTAAAACGCTGCGTAAACTGTTGGCGCTATATAAATCCTGTATAATAATAATAATAATAATAATATGAAGACTGAAATGTGAAAATAGGCAGACACCAACTTCCAGTGTCTGGAATGTACATTTATGAAATAACATAGCTTACCATGGGTAAGTATGTATATTTCTAGCGGCCCGAGGATAGGTTCCTCATTATGAGCAGTCCAGCAGACACATAAGAGGTGGATACTAATAACAGCTTGTAATAAGCTTGCAAAATTGAGGTGGTTTAATCTGGGGGTATAGAAAAATATATATCCATAAATGGTATACAATAAATCAGGGACCATATACCTCCCTATCTATAGTCATTGTTAATTGAAAAGTAGATATATCATACTAACCTCAAATAATAAGCATGTATCCTTGCCCTGGTTGCATGCCTGTTCCTAGTTTTGGGATCCTGAACTCAGTCTCAATCTATGTTTTTTTTCTTATAACTTCTTCCTTTACAAAACAAAATGCATATATTGTGTTTGAGGATTTGTATATTTATGTATTTTTGACCTTTATTCAGTGTAAAATATTGATAAGCTCCTGAAGAAGTTTTGTATCGTGAAACATGTAGAGCTTTATTCTGCTTCCACTCTGCTAAGGGATATTCCCAGTGGTTGTTACACCTACCGACCCTGGCCCAGTGGTTAGAGTTGGCTGTGTTGATTATTGTTTGTAAAAGTCTTTATTCATTTTTTATAGGCTTTTAGCAGTGGTGGAATTATCGTGGGTCGCCACAGTCACACTTGCCACTGGTCCCTGCAGATCCGCCACTTCAGGGGGGCCCGCCGCTCTGCCAGTGTGAGGGGCTGTCGTTATGGCTATGCCGACTACCGGTAGGTCCGCTGCAGCTGCGCCACCTGGCCGTTCGTTCCGCCGCGGGGAGGGGGGCTTTCGCCCGCTGAGCGGAGAGAAGACTGGCTGAGAGAGACTCTGCACCACCCCATCCCACCCTACCTATCCAGAGAAAGACTGTAGGGAGGCGGGGCAGACACTGAAACATGAAGTCAGCTGACACCAATCGAGTGAAGGGGAGGGGCTCTTCCCATGAGGAAAGACATGCCTGGAGGCACGGTGAAAGAAGGTGAGGAATCGATCCATCCCAACCTCCACCACCTCTGCTCCTTACTGATCCCATCCCTACCCCCCCCCCCATCACTTCTACAACAGAGGTGATGGGGGGGATAGGGATGAGATCAGTGGTGGGGGATGGGATCAGTAAGAGGTAAAAGGTGGTGGTGGTGGGAGAGGATGGCACCACCATAAATAAATAAATTAGAATATATATATATATATATATATATATATATATATATATATATATATATATATATATACAGGGAGTGCAGAATTATTAGGCAAATGAGTATTTTGACCACATCATCCTCTTCATGCATGTTGTCTTACTCCAAGCTGTATAGGCTCGAAAGCCTACTACCAATTAAGCATATTAGGTGATGTACATCTCTGTAATGAGAAGGGGTGTGGTCTAATGACATCAACACCCTATATCAGGTGTGCATAATTATTAGGCAACTTCCTTTCCTTTGGCAAAATGGGTCAAAAGAAGGACTTGACAGGCTCAGAAAAGTCAAAAATAGTGAGATATCTTGCAGAGGGATGCAGCACTCTTAAAATTGCAAAGCTTCTGAAGCGTGATCATCGAACAATCAAGCGTTTCATTCAAAATAGTCAACAGGGTCGCAAGAAGCGTGTGGAAAAACCAAGGCGCAAAATAACTGCCCATGAACTGAGAAAAGTCAAGCGTGCAGCTGCCAAGATGCCACTTGCCACCAGTTTGGCCATATTTCAGAGCTGCAACATCACTGCAGTGCCCAAAAGCACAAGGTGTGCAATACCCAGAGACATGGCCAAGGTAAGAAAGGCTGAAAGACAACCACCACTGAACAAGACACACAAGCTAAAACGTCAAGACTGGGCCAAGAAATATCTCAAGACTGATTTTTCTAAGGTTTTATGGACTGATGAAATGAGAGTGAGTCTTGATGGGCCAGATGGATGGGCCCGTGGCTGGATTGGTAAAGGGCAGAGAGCTCCAGTCCGACTCAGACGCCAGCAAGGTGGAGGTGGAGTACTGGTTTGGGCTGGTATCATCAAAGATGAGCTTGTGGGGCCTTTTCGGGTTGAGGATGGAGTCAAGCTCAACTCCCAGTCCTACTGCCAGTTTCTGGAAGACACCTTCTTCAAGCAGTGGTACAGGAAGAAGTCTGCATCCTTCAAGAAAAACATGATTTTCATGCAGGACAATGCTCCATCACACGCGTCCAAGTACTCCACAGCGTGGCTGGCAAGAAAGGGTATAAAAGAAGAAAAACTAATGACATGGCCTCCTTGTTCACCTGATCTGAACCCCATTGAGAACCTGTGGTCCATCATCAAATGTGAGATTTACAAGGAGGGAAAACAGTACACCTCTCTGAACAGTGTCTGGGAGGCTGTGGTTGCTGCTGCACGCAATGTTGATGGTGAACAGATCAACACACTGACAGAATCCATGGATGGCAGGCTTTTGAGTGTCCTTGCAAAGAAAGGTGGCTATATTGGTCACTGATTTGTTTTTGTTTTGTTTTTGAATGTCAGAAATGTATATTTGTGAATGTTGAGATGTTATATTGGTTTCACTGGTAAAAATAAATAATTGAAATGGGTATATATTTGTTTTTTGTTAAGTTGCCTAATAATTATGCACAGTAATAGTCACCTGCACACACAGATATCCCCCTAAAATAGCTAAAACTAAAAACAAACTAAAAACTACTTCCAAAAATATTCAGCTTTGATATTAATGAGTTTTTTGGGTTCATTGAGAACATGGTTGTTGTTCAATAATAAAATGAATCCTCAAAAATACAACTTGCCTAATAATTCTGCACTCCCTGTATATATATATATATATATATATATATATATATATATATTCTAAAGTGGTATATTAAACAGAGGCTAAGATGGCACCTTCCGTGGCAGGAAAGGATAGGAGGGTTTAGTTTCATCTTAACAGCAGTTTGTGAGGGGGAGAGTTCACTGTTTATTCAAAATAAGGAAAAAGTTATCACAATTTGTAAATGTAACATTGTCATCCTAGGAACTGGCCAACAAGTGCCATTAAAATAAATACATTACTGACAAATGGTATACCATCCCTAGGATGGACAAAATAATTGTGTGTATCAGTTATAACATCTACTACCCTTTATTTCTTCTGTTTTACGCTACAGTAATTACATGACTAAGCAGCACTAATGTACCTTGCTTAGAACAGCTGTATGTTCATCCCCACAGCTTATGTAAGCAACGCTGAGGTTTCTCAAGGAGGTCACTGCGTATGGTTTAAATATTCCTGCTGAAAAAAAAAAAAAAAAAGTACAAATTAATTTGCTTTTCATAAAGTTTCACATATACCCTGGTACCACCAACTGCAAATTACCTCTCTGGGGAACCATTTTGAATCCTAGTTGTCCGGCATTATTCTTTCCCCATCCAAAGACTATTCCCGACATAGACAATGCTAAACTCTGGGAACCACCTGCAGTGATCTGGACGAGCGGGACTCCTCTAAGGGACTTCACAATTTGAGGACTTGCATTATCTGATGTTTTATAACCCAGGCCAAGCTGACCAGCATCATTCTTTCCCCACGAGAACACACTGCTGTCTAGAAAGGAAAATCAAGAACATGTCTCAGCAATAGCTTCCTACAAATAACGCATAATGTCAAATTGTCAAATCATGTGTACGGGGCCTAAGATGGAGGTTGTCAATTGAAACTATAATGATTTTGGTCAGTTGTATGTATATTGTTTAAGTATATCCAAACCAAAAAGGATTTCTTTTTTCATTTTGGATAGAGTGAAGGAAGGTTAATGGATAAAGCTGCAAAAATAGATTAGGCACCCATTAAAGTATATCAATCAGTTATTTATGCAATTTCAATCCTGTGGATCATAGCCACCGGGAATAAACTCCTGGGGAAGAGTATAGAAGCAAAAGCTGCAAAGAATTGTTCCAAATAGCGCTTGGATCCGAAATACAATAACGTTTTATGGATGGCTGAAATATGAATGATTGAAATCTAACGATACAAAACCTTCCAAAAAACTATATGCAGGTTTATTCAAAAAAATATAAATGTAAATTAAAAACCAGTGTCTCCAGAATGAGGGCCAGATTGAAGAACAAACACAGTGGCTATGCCTGCTTACTGCATTCCTGCAGAGAAAGGTCCAGGGTGTGTATCGCTGGAGATCCTCAGGCAGGTATCCAAAGTTGTCTGTCTGTGCTGGGAAGCCGCTTAAGGGACAGGGGGTGCTGCCACGGGAACCACAGTGCCAGTATATGGAACCAGGAAGAGAAAGGGACAGGTGGAATAGCCGTAAGCGGCGCCCAGCGATGACGTCAATCGCAGCGCCGGATGGTGATGCGGGCGGAAGACACTGGAGTGTGGGCGCTGGTGAGGGAAGAGTAAAACCACTGCAGCTGTCAGAATACCTGAACAGTGGCTGTATCCGATTGGATGCAGCATCTGTTTGGCCAACAATTTTCCACCCGTCTCCTTTGATTTTTCAATCAAAGTACTGTATGTCAGTAGGAGCTGGCAAACAGGGACACTCGCATAGCAAATTTTGTATGGTTCCTCAGGAGACCAACTTAACCAGTAAACAGACAGCAATAGAAACCTGACAGTGGTTCCAACCCCTCACCACATCTTAATCTATAAAATAACTTTTAATACATGACAAAACATTACTAGAGCATTATAGGTGTATCTAAAGAAAGAAAGAACATGGCAGAAGTTATTTAATTTCAGATAACAGCGTCTCTCATTAAATCCTTGAATGCATTTGTATTAAGAGATGGAGATGAGTCCCCACTGTGACGCATGAAATTGCTTGTACTTTATAGTTTGAGCTATTGGGCTCTGTAAGCAATAGGCTTTTTCACAACAGAAGAAACATGTAAAAAATAAGCCTCACCTACTAGTTTTATATCTGAATACATGATATTTATATCATGTAGTCATATTAACTTAAACATACTTTTTACATTATGTTCTTTCTTCCCAACCCCGGTGAAGTAAGAAAATATTTGCAAAGACTCTATCCATACCCTTAAATTTTGACATTTGCTGTTGGTTCATTCCCTGCCTATGCCCTTCAGATTACCTAAATACTTTTGTAGATCTTATTGTACGGTATACAGTTAATATGGCCTACTGTATATCTGACTATAGCACACACTGTAAAAATTATCTCTACCTTCATGTACTGTTTACCTTCTGAAAGAGCAACCGTATGGTAATGTCCACAAGCTACTTGTATGATTTTTACGTCAGAGAGCCCAGTGATCCTTCTGTAATATCAAAGAATAAAAGCGTTAGTACCTGGAACTTGTCCTCTACAATATAACCCCTTGCTATGTTATCATTTCATGACAAAAATCTAATTTACAAAATTCTCGTTAAATGAATCATGATGAAACACTGCTGTGTAAAAATAAATAAAAACATAAATCTCCAGAAGATTGCATGCTAGATAGCTTGTAATTTGGGCAGGTTTTTCTCAACAACAATCATTCAACTATCAATAAATCTGCATAAACATAACTTACCTTGGGATGGGACTTTTTTGGGGCACCTGCCCTGACCCAAGTTCTCCATGCAATCCATTGCCCCAAGTAAATATGTTTCCTTCACTACATATTGCCACAGAGTGGTTTGACCCACAACTCATGTCAATAATAGTTTGTGCTTCCAGAGCATGGATTGGTTCTGTCAATAAAACAAATTTAATACAAACACTTAAATTAATGATTCTCATTGAGATACGAAATACAGATGCTAACATTCCAGTAGCCATTTTCTAGTACATGTTGTAAAACAACAACACTTGTCTCATGGTCTTGAAATCCAACGCCAGGATCATAATCAGTGATCACTTTCTTGCTCTCTTTGGTAAACTGATTTAAACCCTTTACATTACTGTTGTAATAGCTCGCTCACCTTCCATTACATCTGTGACATCATCAACCAGTGCTCAGTGCATTCAAGAGTATCCCCAGGCCGGTAGGAGGACAAAACAACGTACATCACTTCCAACCAGATATCCGATTCTCAGATCAGACTACTTTTCACAGGAGATCATGGGATTCTAGTGAGATTTATGCTTGTGTAGGGGCATTTCTTCTCTGCCTCCTTATTGACAAGAGACACACCCATCTAGCCAGTAGTACACCGCTGGAAGTGAAGGTATAGGAAGGCAAAGACATGCTGATGAGAAGGGCTAAGTTAAAGTGAACCTGCTACTTTGCTCTGTGTGTGTGAAACACTGGCTCACTTTAAGGGCCCATTCACACCTACAGTATGGTAATGTGTAGTAAAAATTGGATTTCTCTTCCGTTCATGGACGGACACAGCAGCCTTTGACCTTAGGGTTATATCCGCTTCCTTAAGGAGAGTTAGGCAGAAAAAAAAGCACTTTAAGTGTTAACACTTTCCTCAGTGCAGCTCCTCCCAGGGGACGTGGTTCCCCGGGTATAACCCACACCCTGCCTTAGCAGCCCCAGTTTCTCTCTGCCTAATGTCAGGAGAGGACAGGCACTCTGGAGTCCCTGTACTCTGGAGATTTTTTGCGATTTTTTTCGCTTTTTATTGTTTTATTCCTGCATTTTTGAATCCTGGGACTCTTCTATCAACTGCCGACTGGGTGACAGGCTGGGTCTTGACTCTTGTAGTCCCCCCCCCCATGTTCAGCCATCGAGCATGTGCCGGCCCTCAGCTCAGCTTTAGGTCATCCACGACAGGCCCCATTGCTCCAGGGGCGGCCAGGGAACTACATGTTCCAGGACACACATATGACCGGTCTCTATGGCCTTGTCACAGTGTGTCTGGCCGACAGCCATGCCGTTAGTGGATGTTGGTTTCGTCTAGGATACCTCCAGCCGGTGCTCGCAGGACGGGTAAGTAGTGGCCCCTTGCCCTGGCAAGGTGGTATGGCTGGTGTTTTCCCTGGGGAGGTCGACTGAGGGTCCGCCCTGCCTTCCTCTTTACCCTTTTCCTCTCCCTCCTTCCCCACACTGGGTAGCGGCTGTGAGGGGGGCCTCCTGGGGTCTCTTATTGCCACCGGGGTCTGTGTGTATGCGTGGGGCTGTGTTTTTTACTGTGCAGGTGTTACTGTGTGCTGCGCTGTGTGCTGCGTCACTGGGGGTATTTTAAACTGCGCAACGGCCGCCATTTTGCTGTGGTCACGATTTACATAGCTCGGCAGCCATTTTCTTGTAGCCCGCTGGTGTTTTTTTCCTCAAGCGGCAGCCATCTTGGATTTCTCTTGGCCTCGTGTGGCCGTTTTAGCGCTGCAAAAGACCGCGAATCTCCCCGACAGACGCAGCGCAGCCAGCTTCAAAGCACACCTCAGGTTTTTTTCAGCTCACACTGCACCGGGTGGGGTGGCGAGTTCTCTGGGGGCCTCTACTTCTGTTTTTAGCAGCCAGGAGGTGACCGGTGGGTGGTTCTGCCTTGCAGTACCGGGTGACACAGCGGTGGGGCATTATGGAGCCTGAACCTGGTACTTCTGCCCCAAACATGCCCGAGTTAACCCTTGATGCCCTTACCCCTGCCACATCTGTTGAGGCAATGTCGGCTGTTCTGGAGGCGTTTCTCGCCAGGTTTGAAGCGGCTAGTGGCCAGAAGGGGGGTAAAAAGCGCCCCCTCCCTGAGCCTGCTTCTGGGGATGTCTCTGACTCAGAATCAGGCCCTGCTATTGCGTCTGGCTCTGGTTCTGTCATGTCAGAGGATGCGGGCTTAACCCACGCGGACAGTGAGGATGATGACTCTGCTTCAGGGTCAGTTGCTGATAAAGTATTTGTTGGGGCTCTTATTTCTGCGGTGCGTGATACTCAGAAACTTGAGGATCTGGCGAAGACACCAGATGTGCCAGTCCCTTTTGGGTTCCGCAAACCGCCGCGCACCACTAAAGTGTTTCCTTGTGTTCCTTATTTGGACAAATTATTGTACAAGGAATGGGATACGCCGCAAAAAGTTTTTGCCGTTCCAAAATACTTTGCGACCCTTATCTTTTGAGGAGGATTTTTTTGAAAAAAATGGGTCTCTCCTCCGTCAGTGGACCCTCCCGTTTCCAGATTGAGCAAAGCCACCACATTGCCTGTGGAAGGGGCTCCTGCCTTTAAGGACCCCGCAGATAGGAGTGTGGAGACTGTGGCCCGCTCCATGTTCACAGTAGTGGGTTCGACTGTGAGACCGGTTTTGGTCGGGACTCTGGTGTCGCAGACGCTGACCGAACGGGCAAAGCTTTTGCGGCAGGAGCTGGAGGCACAGGATGCTTCCGAGACCTGTAAGGACCTGGCCGAACAATTGGTTCAGGGTCTGAAGTTCGTCTGTGAGTCGGTCCTGGATACACTTCCCTTGCTTTCCAGGGCCTCCGCCTATGCGGTGGTACTGCACCGCCTTGTGTGGCTGACATGCTGGTCTGCGGACCAGTCCTCAAAGAAGGCTTTAGTGGATTTGCCCTTTAAGGGTGAACGGCTTTTCGAAGCATCCCTGGATGACATCATTAAAGCGGTGGTTCCCCCTTAAAAACAACTTTTTTTTATTCCACTGGCCCCCCACATTACAATCGAATTAAGGCTATTATTTTTTTTTGGCTGCTGTACATACCTTGATACAGCATCTTCACCCGTGCATCCGGGTTGCGAGTCCCGCGGGATTGGGCGTTCCTCACATGTGTTTGATTGACATTTTTCCCAAAAACAAGCTCTCCCCCCGTCGCGTAAGCCGCGTCACGATTGGCGAAAGGAGCCGAACGGCGATGCGCATGCGCAGTATAGCGCCGACTCGCCGTTCGGCTCCTTTCGCCAACCGTGACGCGGCTTACGCGACAGGGGGGAGCTCGTTTTTGGGAAAAATGTCAATCAAACACATGTGAGGAACGCCCACTCCCGCGGGACTCGCAACCCGGATGCACGGGTGAAGATGCTGTATCAAGGTATGTACAGCAGCCAAAAAAAAATAATAGCCTTAATTCGATTGTAATGTGGGGGGCCAGTGGAATAAAAAAAAGTTGTTTTTAAGGGGGAACCACCGCTTTAAGGATGCCACGGGTAGTAAGAGCACGCTGCTCCCACAGTCTGGGAAGGGCAAGGAGCCTCGCCGTAAGCAAGGGCCCTCCTTTACTACTCCCAAGCATTTTTTTCGTGCGCCCAGTGTGGCGGGAAAAAGTTTGCGAGGTGCTAAGACCCCCGCTGCGGGGCAGAAACGCACCTGGTACCGCAAGCCTAACAAACCTGCGGACAAGCCTGCTTCCGCATGAAGGTCTGCCCCCGCCCGTGTCTCGGGTGGGGGGCCGACTTTGCTGCTCGGTGGAGGTCTCTTCTTTCCGACCGTTGGGTTTGCGAAGTAGTTTCCTCGGGGTACAAGATAGAGTTTCTCTCTTGTCCGCCAAACAGATTTTTTCCTTCCAACCTCCAGCTTCCTCCGGATCGCCGGAAGGCTCTGGCAGGGGCTGTCCAGGACCTACTGGACAGGGGAGTGATTGTGCCAGTTCCCTCGATGGAACGGTTTCAGGGGTTTTACTCCAATCTGTTTGTAGTCCCCAAGCAGGAAGGAGTCCGTCCAATCCTGGACCTCAAGGCCCTCAATCGTTTTGTCAAGGTGCAAAAATTCAGGATGGAGTCGATTCGCTCGGTAATAGCAGCGCTCCATCAGGGGGACTTTCTGTCATCCTTGGACATCATGGACGCGTACCTACATGTTCCCATATGCACAAAGCACCAGAGGTTTCTGCGATTTGCGGTCGGAGAGGACCATTTTCAATTTGTGGCCCTCCTGTTCGGCTTGGCGTCGGCACCACAGGTTTTCACCAAGGTGCTTGCCCTGATACTAGCCCTGCTGAGACAGCGAGGGATCGCTATCGTGGGATACCTGGACGACCTTCTCCTGCGAGCTTCTTCAGGCTCAGAATTAGAAGAGGACGTGTCTATCACGTGTCAGACTCTCCAAGAGTTTGGCTGGCTTCTGAATGTCAATAAGTCAGTGTTGGTTCCGTCTCAGAGACTGGAATACCTGGGACTAGTCCTTGATTCCGCAGAGGCGAGAGTTTTTCTCCCAACGGAGAAACTTCAGACACTGCAATCTGCGGTGCAGCAGGTGTCGACCCAGAAGTGGTTATCTCTTTGATTCTGCATGAGGGTTCTGGGTCTGATGGTGGCGGTTCCGTATGCCCAATTCCACACCAGGGAGCTACAGAAGGAAATTCTGTCACGTTGGGACAAGCTCCCGTCATCACTGGATTACCAGATTCAGTTGAGTCAACTGGTCAAGGCCTCCCTGGTGTGGTGGCTGACGTCTCCGGTGCATCGAACCGGGAAGTAATTTCTGCCGTGCCACTGGACAGTGGTCACGACGGATGCCAGCCTCTCCGGTTGGGGGGGCGTTTGGGGCACCCAGTCAGCCCAGGGACGCTGGACTCAGGAGGAGTCCCACCTTCCAATCAATATACTGGAGTTTCGAGCAATCAAGCTGTGCCTTGCCAGGTGGTCCCAGGATCTGCAGGGCCTATCGGTCAGGATCCAGTCCGACAACGCCACGGCCGTGGCGTACGTCAATCATCAGGGAGGCACACAAGTTCAGCTGCAGCGACGGAGGTCGCGCACATCCTTCGGTGGGCCGAAAGGTCCGTTCCAGCTCTGTCGGCCGTGTACATTCCGGGGAGTACAGAATTGGCAAGCCGACTTCCTAAGTTGCCAAACACAAGACCAAGGAGAGTGGTCACTTCACCCGGAGGTGTTTCAGAGTCTGTGCCGAAAGTGGGGCACTCCAGACGTGGACCTTCTAGCGTCCTGTCTCAATCGGAAGGTGCCACGGTTCGTGGCCAGGTCAAAAGGACCCGTGGGCGGATGCGTCAGACACGTTGGTGGCGCCTTGGGGTCACTATCGCCTAATTTACGCCTTCCCTCCTCTGAAGCTTCTTCCTTGCCTGCTGTGCAGAGTGGAAGCCGAAGGGATTCCAACAATCCTGATTGCGACCAGATTGGTCACGCCGCTCCTGGTACACGGACCTGGTGCGTCTGGTGGCAGACGCCCCTTGGCGTCTACCCCTGAGAGAAGATCTTCTGTCGCAGGGTCCGATCTTCCACCCAGCTTTACAGTCGCTGGCTTTAACGGCATGGCTGTTGAGAGCCAGGTGTTGAAGGACCGGGGCCTACCGGGCTCAGTGGTTTCTACCATGCTGCGTGCACGGAAGTCTACTTCACGGAGGATTTACCATCGTACGTGGAGGGCCTACATCTCTATGCGTGAGGAGATGAGATGGCACCCCCGTACATACGTGGTGTCCCGGATTCTGCAGTTTTTACATCGGGGAGTGGACCAGGCTCTCGCCTTAAGTACGGTTAAGAGTCAGATTTCAGCTCTGGCTGTTTACGTTCAGAGACCCTTGGCAGTGCACTCCTTGGTGCGCACGTTTGTGCAGGGGGTCCGGCATGTGGCCCCTCCTGTGCGCCCTTCACTGCCCCCATGGGACTTGAATTTGGTCCTCTCGGTGCTTCAGGACGCTCCCTTTGAGGACATTCGGAAGATCCCCTTGTTGACTCTGTCACAGAAGGTGTTTTTTCTGGTAGCGATTACATCGATCAGACGGGTGTCTGAACTGGCGGCCTTGTCCTGCAAGGCTCCCTACTTGGTCATCCATGAGGATAAGGTGGTGCTGCGGCCGCAGCCGTCTTTTCTCCCAAAGGTCGTTTCGGCTTTTCACATTAATGAGGACATTGTTCTTCCATCCTTATGTCCTCGGCTGAAGAACCCGAAGGAGGCCACTTTACATTCCCTGGATGTGGCTCGGGCCCTACGAGTGTACTTATCGGCTACGGCTCTGTTCCCGTAAATCGGACTCACTGTTCGTGTCGCTGAATGGTCCTAAAAAAGGTCTGGCAGTCTCGTCGGCCACCATTTCTAGGTGGATCAGACAGGTTGTGCTTCAGGCCTATGCCCTAAAGGGGCGGGCGCCTCCCTTTCGGGTTACGGCGCATTCGACCAGGGCGATCGGTGCCTCTTGGGCTTTCGGACATCAAGCCTCTGTGTTACAGGTGTGTAAGGCAGCGACCTGGTCGTCAATCCACACTTTTTCAAAGTTTTACAAGGTGGATGTGAGTGCATCTTCTGATGCCTCCTTCAGCCGCAAGGTGTTACAGGCGGCAGTTTAAGGTTAGAGTTCCTCCGTTGAGTAACTCCGGTTTTGTTTGGGGTGTAAGCTTGGTTTGCTGTGTTGTTTTCCCACCCCTCAAATTTTTTGACACTGCTTGGGGACGTCCCTAAGGTCAAAGGCTGCTGTGTCCGTCCATGAACGGAAGAGAAAATAGGATTTTTGTACTCACCGTAAAATCCATTTCTCTGAGTTCATGGACGGACACAGCACCCACCCCTCCTTTGTTTGTACGGCTTGTTACGAACTGGGGCTGCTAAAGCACGGTGTGGGTTATACCCGGGGAACCACGCCCCCTGGGAGGAGCTGCACTGAGGAAAGTGTTGTTAACACTTAAAGTGCTTTTTTTCTGCCTAACTTTCCTAAAGGAAGCGGATATAACCCTAAGGTCAAAAGCTGCTGTGTCCGTCCATGAACTCAGAGAAATGGATTTTACGGTGAGTACAAAAATCCTACTTTTTTGTACTCACTGTAAAATCCTTTTCTCTGTCGTCCATGGACGGACACAGCCTTCACAAGTCTTGACATATGGGTTATGTTCCTGTTCATAGGAGAGGACTAGGCAGAACATGTTAGATATTTAAATACATGTTACTTTAAATGTTACTTTAACAGAGTTGAACAGCCCCGCCCAGGGGGCAGTCCCTCCGGACATAACCCTCCGCCCTGTAGCATGCAGCCTCAGTTCGTAACAAGCAGTACAAACCTAAAAAGGAGGGGTGGGTGCTGTGTTCGTCCATGGACGACAGAGAAAAGGATTTTACGAAGAGTACAAAAAATCCTATTTTCTCTTTTCGTCCAAGGACAGACTTATCCTTTGAGGACCAAGTATGGCGACTAGCAAGACAAGGCCGCCAACTCAGAAACACGTCTGACAGATGTAATGGCCACTAAAAAGGCCACCTTTTGAGATAGTGTCAAGAGAGGAATCTCTCTGATATTTTCACAGAGAGGTTCCTGCAGAACCGAAAGCATCAGATTCAAATCCCATGGAGGAAGAGGTGGTCTAAAAGGGGGGGGGGGGGGTACATGATGAATCATCGGGATCCCCTCGGTCTCCACTCCACTTGAGGCAAGACGCCCAGGAGATCCACGTCTGGTGTGCCCCACATCCTGCAAAGGAGTTGAAACACCTCCGGATGCAATGACCATTCGACCTCGGACGCTTCAGCCGAGCTCCGTGTTCCCCCCTGATGGTTGACATATGCCACAGCCGTGGCGTTGTCCGACTGGATCCTGACTGGGCGACCCTGCAACCTCCTCGACCACGAGGAGAGGCACAGCCTGATCGTCTGAAGTTCCAGGACATTGATCGGCAGACGGGATTCTTCAAGAGTCCAGCGACCCTAGGCCGACTGGACCCCCCCAGACACCCCCCCCCAACCTGTGAGGCTGGCGTCCGTCGTAATCACCATCTACTGGAAGGGGGAGAAACGTCTTCCCGGACCAAAGAGCCGGGGATCTCAGCCACCAATTCAGAGAGACTGACTAGGTGACCTACCTGAATCTGGCGATCCAGAGACAACGTAGATTTGTTCCATTTGGACAGGATCTCCCTCTGCAATACTCGGATCAACCCTAAGGTCTTCCAAAACGCTGAGTCGGCACCAGGACCGACTTCTGGATGTTTAACACCCAACCAAATTCTCTGAGGGTCTGGCTGGCTATAGACACATCTACCTCTAATACTGATCCAGAAGCTGGTCTCAGAAGAAGATCGTCTAAGTAGCCCACGATGGCAATGCCTCGCTGTTTCAACAAAGCTAACATCGGGGAGAGCACCTTAGTGAAAACTCTTGGTGCTAACGCTAGGCCAAAGGGAAGAGCCACAAACTGATAGTGGTCTTCGCCGATCGCAAAACGCAGAAACCTCCGGTGTCCTGCGCAATTGGGACATGCAAGTATGCGTCATTGATGTCCAAGGATGCCAGAAAGTCCCCCGGATGGAGCACAGCCACCACTGAACGAATTGATTCCATACAGAACTTCCGTACTTTTACAAAGGCATTTAGGGCTTTGAGGTCCAAGCTACACTGTTAGGCAAATTAGTTTAGCGCCCCCATAAATCGGCCGCACTGCTTTCAGTATGTGGGCGGTTGTCATTCTCCAACTGTGGGGGGGGGGGGCTTCGCTTCAAATTTTTTACCATCCCTGTCCCATTGCAGAGATTTCCCTTCACTTCTTGTCCCATAGCCAAACAGGAAGTGAGAGGAAATCTATGCAAATTAAAGAAATCCATTGCCCCCCTCCCCCCCAGGCCATCAGGACTAGTGTCCCCACTTGAAAATGTCAGGGTGGGTCTTAAACCGCAAGGGGTGTTGTCTTGACAGGAAGGGGTGGGTCATATTTAAATTAGGGGGTGCACAAGTTTGGTCAGGCCTAGGGCAGCACAAAACCTAAATACATCCCTGGTTCACACCTCTGTTTTTTGGTGCTTTTTGCAGAAACACACTACAGTTCATTTACCGTATTTATCGCCGTATATCGCGCACTATTTTCCCCTTAAAATAAGGGGAAAATCGTGGGTGCGCGATATACGCCGATAGCCGCGTCCCGCGCTCTGTTTGAAATCCTGCGCCGACATATACCGAGTGCAGTACACTCGGGTACATTCGGCCAGGTTCGGCTTCGCTCGTGCTCACGCATAAACGTCACAGAGCGTGAGCGCGAGCTAAGCCGAGCCTTGCCGAATGTACCCGAGTGTACTGCACTCGGTATATGTCGGTGGAGGCGTTCGAACTGAGCGCGGGAAGCGGGGACTCGACGTGAGGCGCGCGCTGGAGAAGCCGGGAGGACACCATCGAGGCTGCAGACGGACGCCGGACCGGATGATGGACGCTGGAAGACACCAAAACTAAGTAATAAAATCATATAACTTTTTTTTACAGGAATTTCGGGGGCAACATTAGGGGTGCGCGGTATACACGGGAGCGCGTTATACCGCGATAAATACGGTACATGTTTTCCTATGGGACACATTCACATCCATGATTTTTTTTCAGCTGCTGCATATTTGGAAAGGGCAAGGACTTTTTAACGCAAAACGGTGCTATTTTGTTTTTTTTGGTTCAATTTACTTCAATGGGGAAGCTGCAGAAAAGCATGTAATGTGTTTTTGCGGCAATTTGTGTTTTGTAATCTGCCCAACAACAAATTGGCCCAAAAAAAAAAAAAAATTACAATTTTTTTTTTAAGGCCATTATCCGATTAATCAAAACAATAATCGGCCAACTAATCGATTATGAAAATAATCGTTAGTTGCAGCCCTAAGTGAGAGTCTGAGACACCAGAGTTGCAGCCAAAATAGGCCTCAACGCAGACCCCAGCATGGTAAACATGCAGCGGGTCACTGCCTCGGACCTCCTATCAGTGTGGTCCTTAAATGCAGGGGTCCCCTCTACTGGAAGAGTGGTGATCTTATTAAACTGCAACCACCGGAGGAGAAGCCCACTTTTTCACACCCTTTGGGAAAAATAACTGAAATCAGTCGCTTCCTATAACCATCAAGCTTCTTACACCTCTCACCCGAAATTTTGGACCACTCTTCCTTTGCAAACTGCTGCAGGTCTCTCTTACTGGAAGGGTGCCTTTTCCCAACAGAAATTTTAAGATCTCTCCACAGGTGTTTAATGGGATTTAGATCTGGACCCTTTGCTGGCCACTTTAGAACTCTTGTTGCCATCCATTTCTGGGTGCTTTTTGACGTATGTTTGGGGTCATTGTCCTGCTGGAAGACCCAAGATCTCGGAGAGCAAACCCAGCTTTCTGACACTGGGCTCTACAGTGCGACCCAAAATCCTTTGGTAATCCTCAGATTTCATGATGCCTTGCACACATTCAAGGCACCCAGTGCCAGAGGCAGCAAAACAACCCCAAAACATCATTGAACCTCCACCATATTTCACTGTAGGTACTGTGTTATTTTCTTTGTAGGCCTCATTCCGTTTTTGGTAAACAGTAGAATGATGTGCTTTACCAAAGAGCTCTATCTTGGTCTCATCTGTCCACAAGACTTTTCCCATAAGGATTTTGGGTTACTCAAGTACATTTTAGCAAACTGTAGTCTTGCTTTTTTATGTCCGTGTCAGCAGTGGGGTCCTCCTGGGTCTCCTGCCATAGCGTTTTATTTCATTTAAATGTCGACAGATAGTTTGCGCCGACACTGATGCTCCCTGAGCCTGCAGGACAGCTTGAATTTCTTTGGAACTTGTTTGAGGCTGCTTATCCACCATCCGGACTATCCTGCCTTGCAACCTTTTATACATTTTTCTCTTCCTTCCATGACCAGAGAGATTAGCTACATTGCCATGGGTTGCAAACTTCTTGATAATGTTGCGCACTGTGGACAAAGGAAAATCTAGATCTCAGGAGATGGACTTGTAACCTTGAGATTGTTGATAGACAGTTGACAGACAGTTGACAGTTGACAGACAGTTGACAGACAGTTCTCTATTCCTCTTTCTGTTGTCCATGCTTAGTGTGGCACACACAGACACAAAATGCAAAGACTAACTTGAACTGAACTTCTCTCCTTTTTATCTGCTTTCAGGTGTGATTTTTATATTGCCCACACCTGTTACTTGCCCCAAGCAAGTTTAAAAGGTGCATCACATGCTTGAAACAATCTTATTTATCAACAATTTTGAAAGGGTGGCAAAAATTTTGACCAGCCCATTTTTGTGGA
This sequence comes from Rana temporaria, assembly GCF_905171775.1. NCBI lineage: Eukaryota > Metazoa > Chordata > Amphibia > Anura > Ranidae > Rana > Rana temporaria. Next base: position 449,729,029 of record NC_053489.1, on the reverse strand, counting down.
GTTTTGTGTGACATTATGTCAATTTGCCTTTTTTCCTCCTTTTTTTTGTTTTGTTTCAATACACACAAAGGGAATAAACATGTGTATAGCAAAACATGTGTTACTGCAATACTTTTCTGTGAGAAATACTTGATTTTCTGGAAAACAATTACGGCCATGACTGTATGAACTTATCAAACACTTTTAGGCTCCATTCACACTAATGCATTTTTTGATGCCTTTTGCAGAAATGCAGGGAAATTTCCTAACATGGTTTCCTATAGAACATGTTCACATGAATTCTTTTTTGTGCCTCTGTGTTTTTGAAAAGGGTCGGGGACTTTTTTTCCTGCAAAAAGCAGCGTTTTGCATGTAATAGAATCCAATGGACCCGCATCAAAAACGCAAGTACCGCGTTTTTATCAAGATTTTTTTTTTTTTGTGTCCATGGGAACCGCAGGGGCACCAGCTGCCACCTCTGGCACGTTTGGGGAAGAAGGACCAGATACTGACTCCATAACACCACAGACAGCTCTAAGGATACAATTCAAGACCTGAAAAGTCCACCCTCCTTTCTGCACTGACCGAGGGGGTTACCCAGGGGACTCACAAACCCAGCAAGAAACTGCTCAGCACCGCTGCTCGCCCGGAGAATTGTGCCGTTCAGGAAGCCAACACTAGAGGCCAAAATCCACACCAAAATGGCTACCAGAGGCCTCAGAGAAAAAAAGGCATGACCACAAGAAAATGTCCGCCCGCAATATCAACCTGCGCCACAGCGCGGTGTCGACAAAATGGGCGCCAATGGGAAAAGTCAATAAAAGCAGCAGGCATACTAATAATGGTGTCGGAGCACCGCGATGTGAATGAGAAGGCTGAGGTAGGGACTTACCTGAGGCAGAGCACCTCCCCCTAGAAAAAAACGGGCCCCGACACCCCACAGTCCCCCACTGGGACCCGGAGTCCCCCCACAGGTCGCAGTGAGCCCTTTAGGGCAGAAGGGGAAATGAGACAGAGAGCAGGGAAAGGGAGGATCGGAGAACCCCCTAATCCCAGGAATGGCCAGCCGCACCAACCCGCTGAAGCAGGAGGAACCGTACTCACCTGTCCATACGAGGAACCGCTGGTGCGTTCCTGACAGACCTACAACCGAGTTGGAGTAGCTGTCGGCCTGGTCCACTGTGAGTGAGACAGCAAACAGCCCAGTCATATGTGGACCCTGGAGCAAAAAGCCCACCGGCCACCCCTGGAGCCATAGGGTATGTCGTGGCTGACCCAGCGCCTAGCTAAGGTCTGCTCACGCTTGCTGGCCGGACTGGGGAGACTACAAGGATCTATATTATCCAGCCTGTCATCCAGCCGGCAGTTGATAGAAGAATCTCAAAAATAAAATACAATAAAAAATGTCTTCAGGGCACTGGACTCAAAGGGGGCCACGTCCTTCTCTGCTAGGCAGGAAAAAAAAACTGAGGCTGCATGCTGCAGGGCAGAGGGTTATGTCCGGAGGGACCGCCCCCTGGGCAGGGCTGTTCAACTCTGTTAAAGTAACATGTATTTAAATATCTAACATGTTCTGGTTAGTCCTCTCCTATGAACAGGAACATAACTTATATGTCAAGCAGTGGCGGCCCGTCCATAGGGACGCACGGGCGCCGCCCCCCCCCCCCCCCCTCCCACAGTCACAAAAAAAAAACGGGCCCTTTTAGAACTTTTATTCGGCTAAAATGTCATTTTGACATTTTAGCCGCAGTTCTGGCAGCCGTCTATAGAGGGCGCTGCAGCGCCACCCCCTCTCGCAAATAACACACATTCGTGCATTGTATGTTATTGTTGGTTGCCAGCGCTGCCTGGTCTATTCAGATAACCGGATGCGGGACGCCGGTTACCCGAATAGCGGCAGCTGGTTGGCTGAGGGGAACTGCCTATCAAAGCCAGCGGCTCTGATAGGCTTTTCTCCGGCTCTCAGCTGTCTATACTCTGAGCGCAGGCAATCTGCGCTCATTGTATAAGACAAACGGCCGTTTCAGCCAATCAGGTTCCCGGATTCTGGTTATCAGGAACCTGATTGGCTGAAGCTTCACCACAGTGGCAGAAGACATCAAGGGAGCACATGGAATCCTCAGGTAAGTGCTTTTTACAGGGAAAGGGGCACAGTGGCATCATGGGGCACAGTGGTGACAAAGGGCACAGAGGTGACAATTGGCACAGTGGCATCATGGGGCACAGTGGTGAGTGACAATGGGCACAATGGCATCATGGGGCACAGTGGTGACAATGGGCACAGTGGCATCATGGGGCACAGTGGTGACAATGGGCACAGTGGCATCATGGGGCACAGTGGTGACAATGGGCACAGTGGCAACAGTTGAGGGGCACAGTGGCTGCGTTTGATGGCATGGCACAGTGGTGACAATTGATGGCACAGTTGCTGTTTGATGGCATGGCACAGTGGTGACAATTGATGGCACAGTGGCTGCGTTTGATGGCATGGCACAGTGGTGACAATTGATGGCACAGTGGCTGCGTTTGATGGCATGGCACAGTGGTGACAATTGATGGCACAGTTGCTGTTTGATGGCATGGCACAGTGGTGACAATTGATGGCACAGTGGCTGCGTTTGATGGCATGGCACAGTGGTGACAATTGATGGCACAGTTGCTGTGTTTGATGGCATGGCACAGTGGTGACAATTGATGGCACAGTGGCTGCATTTGGTGGCATGGCACAGTGGCTGCATGTGATGGGCACAGTGAGGCTGCAATTTTTTTTTTTCGTTTGCGCCCCCCCAAAAATTTTGAGCACCAGCCGCCACTGATGTCAAGACTTGTAAAGGCTGTGTCCGTCCATGGACCAAAAGAGAAATGTGGATTTTACTACAAACTGCCTCCCCAAATGGCTTACTATGATGGGCTAAATGTGTACACATAACATCTTTTGATTGCAATGAAAAAATAAACCTTGAGATCTAAAATGTAAGCTGCATGCCAAGTAACATAACATACAACTGCACAGTGAAAGTGTTGCCTGATACAAAGGATGAATGTCCAGGTGTCCAGTGTTTACTGCTGCTGTAAGTGGGGACTCAGAACCTGCTGTCTAGTGAAAACACAACATAATGACCGATCCATTAGTAGGAATAGATTTTTGTAAGCTGAAGAAAGTGTACCATGCCAAGTGCACCATGATGCTTCACTGATTGGTGGGCATGTGAAAGGGGGGGGGTGTTCATAAAGGGCATGGCTTATTTGACAAACCTTTTCCCTTTATTTTCAGGGCATCAGATATCTTAGTGGCTCTTAGCACTGCAAAGGAAGTTGGCACTGGAAGACTTCCATCTGCCAGATGCTTTGAACACCAGGCTTAAAGCGGGGGTTCACCCCAAAAAAAATGTTTAACATTAAATTCATCCGAGTTGTCAGAATGAGAATAGGCTGTTTTTTTTTTTTTTATTGCCGTACATACCGTATTTTTACCGCCGCTTCCGGGTATGTAATCTGCGGGACTGGGCGTTCCTAATTGATTGACACCCTTCCAACCGGCGCATACAGCGTGTCACGAGTTGCCGAAAGAAGCCGGACTGCGAGTCGGCTCTATACGGCGCCTGCGCACCGACGTTCGGCTTCTTTCGGCAACTCGTGACGCGCTTTATGCGCCGGTCGGAAGGATGTCAATCAATTAGGAACGCCCAGTCCCGCAGATTACATACCCGGAAGCGGCGGTGAAAATACGGTATGTATGGCAATAAAATAAAAAACAAAAAACAGCCAATTGTCATTCCGACAACTCGGCTGAATGTAAAAATTTTTTGGGGGTGAACCCCCGCTTTAACAGGCAGCAGGGTCCTGCTCTGGTCGAATAGTGAAAGCCCACAGCCCAATAGTCTCCAGCCTGAGGTTGGAGGCCTTGACATTAGATGCAGGGATCTACCTACTATCTGCTCTGACTAAGCAGAAGAGGACAGAGTCCCCCTTTAGGTTTTTTAAGATTGGACCCACAGATAATCCATAGGGATGAATGGACCTTCTGATCAAGCAAAAACAGGCGGGCCCGATCAAAATGCCTGCGTGAAAGGGGCCTTATTTATCGTGTTTTACATTCATAAACCTTTAATCCAAATGTTTTAATTTGTAAATCTCAAAAGGAAAAGAGGCGATAGGTGACAAGTAGATTGTGATCTGGGCTTGAAGACCCGCCATTCCAGAGCATCAAACAGAGTGCAATGCAGAGGAACTACTTGTAAAGTTGGAACTGCAGTAGGTGTAGCACCCCCTAGCAGTGGCGGTGCGTCCATAGAGGGCGCAGGAGCGCCGCCCCTTCTCTCTCTCCTGCACTGCCACTGAAAAACAATACATAGATTCATGCATTGAATGAATCTATGTATTGTCGCCGCTGCCCACCATTCAGATGGCTGGCCCCCTGGTGAACGCCGGCCATCTGAATAACGGCAGCTGGTTGGCTGTAGAAGTGTCTATCAGAGCCAGGCTGAGGGCTGTAATCGGCTTCCAAATAGTTAACCTGGGGACGCACGGGGTGTGCGTTCCCCGGTTAACACTGACACGCATCTCAGCCAAACAGGTTCACCGGATCTGGTTACCGGTAACCTGATTGGCTGAAGCGACAGCGAGGGCAGGACTACTTCAAGGGATCGTGGAGGAGGATCTGAGGATTACTAACCGAGAAAGGTAAGTGCCATTATTTTTTTTTATCAGATATGTTTTATAGCAGAAAGTAAGAAATAATTTTGACATCAATCTTGTTTGGGTACGATAACTCACGGCCGAGCAATTGTCAGTTAAAGCGATGCAGTGCCGTAACGAAAAAATGGTCATTAAGGCCCCTTTCACACGGACCGTTCAGGTCCGCCTGTCAGTTTTGTCGGCGGACCTGAACGGCCGCTCCATGAAATCCTATGGAGCAATAACAAAAAAAAAAAAAAGGGGGGGATAATATACTGAGCCAACCAAAATAAACTAAAAGTAAGCTGCCAACACAACAATAAGACAAAACTGTTGTGAAAAATTGTGAACAAAACATATGGTATAAAGTGTGGCGCTAGTGAGATATTGGGTGACTGGTGTCAACCAAAAAATCTGTAGTGAAATAAATGAATACTACAACAAATTTAAGAAGGGAACACACTATATAAAGTGTGATCCCTAAGCATCCAAGGAATAGCGATATCTCTAAAGTGTGCCAAAAAGACACACAGTATTATAAAAATGTGACAATGAATAAATGATAAATAAAAAAAAAACACTTATGCAGTGATTCAATAATCAACCTTGAAAGATGACTATTAATGAATGATAACAGTCTTTAGACTACTGCAATAGACACATGTATAGTCCATATACATGTACAAATGCACAGTCCATGCAGCCGCAGAGGACACACACTGAATTTAATTCAATCACAGATGTCTTGAAAAGCAAGAGCGGTGTGCAGTCATAAATGGTCACCCAGGAGTGCATTTTGGTCAAATGAGGAGAATAAAATACTCTTACCAGTGGATGAGGACCCGACTAACCTTACAGTTGCGTGTTAACTGAACTTGTATCCACCGGTAGTGGAACTCAAGATGTGAGTCTTCCAATGGTCTCCTCCTATTAGCACTAGCACCAAGGGGGACGGTAACTCCAGGGAGCAGAAAAATCTTGAGTACTGAACGATCCAATGACTAGGCCTATCCCAGGGAGGGAGGGCGGAATCTTCCCAACGTCGTCTGCCAGCAGATTCGCCGTGTTGACGTCACGCCAGCTGATCAACATATCAGCTGGAGAGATGTTGGTTACTGCGCTTGAGCACACCCATCGGAGGTATTTCTCGATAGAAACTGGCTCTCTATGGAGCCGGTTCACACATATTACTGGTGGTTTCGGAGCAGATTATGCAGGGGTCGTCCTGTACATCTTTGGCCCTGTTTCAGGTCCGAATTCAGGCAAAAATTCAACCCTGATTCGTCCCTGAAACAGAGAACAGGGGCGCACTGGACCCCTGCTGCGAGCCTCTTCCATCATCAGTGTGATCCCAGCCTAATTGTAATGCACCTATGCACACAGGCCCGTAAATAAGCGGCATGCATTCATTAAAGTGGTTATATTAAGGCTTACCTGTAGGTGTTGGAAATATCTCCTAAACCTACACGGTTTCTGAGATATTGAAAATGTCCCCAAACGCAGTCGTCTTCAGCGCATTCTGGAAAGGGCGCGCTGTGCCGTTTCTAGAGGGGGGTAATGCCGTGACTGGCGGCTCCCGCGCGCAGCCAGACCGGTCACAGAGACGGAATCCGTGGCCTCGGAAGGAAGAGAGCTGATAATGGAAGGCTTTCAGCCAGCGGGGACATCGCAGGCTTCGGTTTTAGGTAAGTGACACATAATGGTAGGGTGACCAGACCTCCCCAGTTTCAGGGGACAGTCCCCAGATGGAGGATTCTGTCCCCGGTTTTGTCCCCGGATTGGATAGAGGCTGGGGCTGTTTCAAAGACAGTCAGTGCAAAATAAAAAATAAAAAATCTGAATTACACACCTCCGATCTGCCACGCCTACTAGCTTAGTGAGGTGTATTTTTTTCCCCCATTATCTTTGCCCCTTTCTGATGATTATGTGCTGGTCGGAACGGAGAGGATAATTCATCAGCTCCGCTTGCATGTTCTTCTGCCTTGGCTCATGTCTCGGCCAGCCGCCTGCCTGCTTATGTCCTTGCCTTTCCGGGTGGAGTGATCTTCTTCTGCCCCCCACCCAGTAGGGCCCGGAGAGTAATGCCGCGTACACACGATTGGAAATTCCGACAAGAAAACTCCAATACAAGCTTTTGGTCGGAAATTCCGACCATGTATAGGCGCTAACGGAATTTTTCTGCCGGAATTTCCCCAAGATAAATTTGAGAGCTGGTTCTCAAATTTTGCGACGGGAAAAGTTCTTGTCGGAAATTCCAATCGGAATTTCTGACGGAGAAAAATCCTACGCATGCTCGGAATCAAGTCGACGCATGCTCAGAAGCATTGAACTTAATTTTTCTCGGCTCGCCGTAGTGTTGTACGTCACTGCGTTCTTGGCGGTCAGAATTTGGTGTGACCGTGTGTACAGGGCCGGCCTTAGGTGTTCAGGTGCCCTGTGCGAGCTAATCCTGTGGCCCCCCCATCTTCACCCCTCACCCCCTGGTCACCTAAACATACACAAAGAGGACAAAAATATTTGTAACAAATAATTTGTTTTAATAAACAGACAATTTAGTGCATGTGCAAACAATCCATGCATCTCAATGGACCCTTTCAAACTGAGTCCTGCAAGCAGCATCTTTGGAGCAGCTTTCGAGCGCTGAAAAAAAAACGCTCCAAAAATGCCCCTCTCCATTGAAATGAATTGAAAGCGCTGTAAAAACACCTTACCCTTTCACACTGAGGCACTGCAAAAACGCCTTAAAACGTTAGGGTCTTAGCGGTGCTTCACCAGCAGATTGGGATTGCAGATGAGGCTTCGCTCTAATCTCTTCCCCTAATAAAAGCAGCACATACAGTACACATAAAACACTGGTTAGGCAACACAGTTAAGCCTTTAATTGCCCTAGATCAGGGGTCTCCAAACTGCGGCCCGGGGGCCAGATGTGGCCCTTTACTTGCTTTTATCTGGCCCTTGGGGCAATATTTCATCTTCTGACACCAACAAAGGGGCACAATTCCTCCCAATGACACCAACAAAGGGGCATAAATCCTCCCAATGACACAAAATGGGCACAATTCCTCCCAGTGACACCAACAAAAGGGGCACAATTCCTCCCAATGACACCAACAAAGGGGCAGAATTCCTCCCAGTGACACCAACAAAGGGGCACAATTCCTTCCAGTGACACCAACAAAGAGGCACAATTACTTCCAATGACACCAACAAAGGGGCACAATTCCTCCCAGTGACACCAACAAAGGGGCACAATTCCTCCCAGTGACACCAACAAAGAGGCACAATTCCTCCCAGTGACACCAACAAAGAGGCACAATTTCTCCCAATGACACCAACAAAGAGGCACAATTTCTCCCAATGACACCAACAAAGAGGCTCAATTCCTCCTAATGACACCAACAAAGGGGCACAGTACCTCCCAATTACATCAACGATGGGTCATTACTCCTCTTACTGACACCAAAAAATGGGGCATTGTTTACTCTTGCTGATACCGGAACATTTTTCTATTTCCAGTGGCCACAGTCCGGCCCCCCTGAAGTCTGAAGGACAGTAAACTGGCCCTTTGTTTAGAAAGTTTGGAGACCCCTTCCCTAGATGATTAACCCCTTGCCAGCCAGTGTCATTAGTACAGTGACAGTGCATATTTTTAGCACTGATCACTGTATTCGCGTCACTGGTTCCCACAAAGTGTCAGATTGTCAGTCGCAATATCGCAGCCTCGCTATAAGTCGCTGATCTCCGCCATTACTAGAAAAAAAAATTTAAATTCCATAAATATCCCATAGTTTGAAGACGCTTATTGGGATATTTTGTACCAAAAACATGGGCCTAAATTTATGAAAATAACGTAAAAAAAAATAAAAATAAAATGGATGTTATATGGCAGAAAGTAAAATGTTTTATTTATTTTTTTCAAATTTGGTCTTTTATTAAAAAAACAAAACAAAAATAAAATAACGCAGAGGTGATCAAATACCACCGGAAAAAAAAATACAAATTGTATTTGTGTACAGCGTCGCATTGCTGCGCAGTTGTCAGCTTAAGTTATGGCAGTGCACATCGCAAAAAATGGCCTGTCATGAAGGGGGGGGGGGGGTAATCTGTGAAATTTCTTTGCCCAGAGTTTATTTATACTTCAGGCAATAAACTGACAAACATGAAAGGGACATACAAACTCCATGCAGACAAGTGTAGGGAGGGATCAGATGGGAGATGATCAGCAGGCTATGGTACAGACAGAGCGATCATCTGTAAGTGCCAGGCTCACATCTGTTATGGTGCCCACCCCCCCCCTCCCCATTGGAGTACAGGCGAGGGGGGAGGCGGGAAGACAGGTGTGAAGATAGACACTGACAGGTGTGAATATTGTCAGCCTGGGCCTGCTACATAAGGGGGAGGGGACGGACGGCCTTACTGTAACTTTTCTTCAGAGTACGGCAGTCTGGCAGTCCCGTCCCGGTTTCAGTGCGAGTCCGAGTGCCCTCTGCTCCTGGCGCCTTTAGGATTTAAAGCTGCATTACGCACGACGCACGCACGCTTTACGCAACGGCGCTATCCACTGGGCTGAGACAAGGAGAAGGAGAGGGAAGGAGGGGACCAGTGTACGGCACTTCGGCGCGACGGCGCCCCCCCCTCTGCAGCGCTGGGGTGTCGCGCTGCTGAGAAGTGCTTCGGCTGCCCGGATGAATGATTCAACATACTAAACTGACTGCGAGCTGTGACGGCCGCACGGCGCCCCTGGTGGCTATGGCGCTCTGTGCGGCCGCACAGCCCGCACAACGCAAAGTCCGGCCCTGCGTGTGTATGCAACACAAGCTTGACCCAAGTTTTTCTTGTCGGAATTTCCGATCTTGTGTACGTGGCATAAGACTTGACAGGCTGTGAGGTGGACGGCAGCGGTAACGGGCAGAGAGTTGCTGATTGCCACCATTACTAGTAAAAAAAAAAATATGTCCCCAGATTTAATTTAAAAAATCTGGTCACCTTACATAATGGGCTACTATGCGATGCATAGTAGCCCACTATGCTTTACCTTTGCAAGGAAATAAAGAGGAAGTAAAACCATCCACAGAATATCTGCCTTCCATTCAAACCTATCTGTCAGGGTTTACTTCCTCTTTAAGAAAAAAAATATATATATATTTTTTTTTGGTCAGTAATTTATGCCTCATGCACACAAAAATAATTTAAAACCCTTTATAACTGCTCCTGCACCTTTCTGTTGTATGAGGTAAATCAGCCTATGGACATCCATTGTTTCACAGTAAATATATTGGTGTGTCATGCTTCAGGAGTCTTTAGCAGTAAACGAAAGTGAAACCAAAGTCACTGCTGCTAGGAAATGAAACTCACCTCGCCCTGGGCTTAGCAAAGTCATTAATGGGAAAAAAAACCTTCAGGGAAATATGAGCATTGTTGAAATCAACGTGCACAAACAATAACAAACTATACATAAAAAAAAAAAATGCACGTTGCTTGTAATTGCATTAACACCACATGTTTCAGATCAACTCCTTCAATTAGATTTACCAAATATAAGGACCTGTATCCAATTAAACAGGCCCTTGCACTACATAGTTTTTAGTAGATCTAAAGTAAATTGTACAATCAGATTTTAAGGTGTGTGTGTTGAGATTAAACATATCTTGTGGATGCAACTATTATAAGCATTCTAAAACTAATGATACTTTTTTAATGAATTGCCTTGCTACATCAGGAAAAAATATCTAATGAAATCAATATTTTATCAATATTAGTCCTTACCCAGACCGCTTTCAGGAGACTTTCGGCCCAGCTGCCCACAGAAGTTTTGACCACAAGAGAGCATGGTGCCATCCTGCAGGAGAAATAGGGTGTGCACCTCACCACATGCCACCTTCTGCACCCCTGCATATCCATCAAAGCCATCATTCTCAGTAAAGTGAATCTTTTCATTATCTTGGCCAGCAAGTCCCAGCTGGCCAGATTTGTTGTTTCCCCAGCAATACATGAGTGCCAGATAGACAGATCTGATCCATGAGAAGCTTGTCTAGGTACTGAGAGGAGTGTATGTGTGACTCAGCAGGCTAATATCAAGACTCCACCTCACAGGGCTAAAGTTTACAAGTTACTTTATGAAAATGCCTGATGTGTGACTACAGAACAAACAAGGATAGAACACAGTGAGAGGAAAGAAAGAAGTGCAGAGACATTATTGCTTTGGTGACATGCAGGATTTTAAAATGAGGATTTTTGTGTGTGTGTGTGTGTTTTTGGTGTAGTTTTGTGCATTTTGTATTTTATTTAACTGGAAAGTTTCACTGTAACAGGAAAATCTGTGTGAGCAAAATGATTGTTTACAGATTTGATGACTGCTGTACTTCCTCAAAGCATCAAGCGCTGATTGGAGCTTCGGCTCAGTAAGCCCTCGTTCACATCGGGCCAATTTGACATGTCAAATCGCATGCCAAATTGGAGCCTATTGCCGGCAACGGCACCGTTCAAATCAGTGCGACGCTGACTTTTGGTGGCCCTGGGGGGTGATTTGAATAGACATATGTGCATGAACCCGCACAGATTTCTGTCAAATCGCCCCTGAAGTAGAACTGAAATGCTGGTTCGAAATCATGTGAATTCAGCTGAACTCGCACGATTTTAAACCTGACCCCAGTGTGAGCGAGGGCTTATGGATTGTATACACTGGAATTTGTTTGCATTCAGGGCTGTATCTACAAAAAATAGCAGACAGAGTGGATGAACCGGTACAACAAACAAAATAAACAGAGGGAAAAACATACACAGACCCTGTGGATTATAAAAATGGGCAAATTAACAATGTGATCAATGAAACAATCAGTGACTAAACTGTGATTAGGTGTAAATCAAATGAAAGACAAAACAGGAAGTGCCGACCTAAGTGTAGTATTAGGATGTAAAATGTATTCACTGGATTAAAAACATTCACCGAAGCAAGGGGGATATAGTATGCTCATCTGGTGCTTGTGGGAGCCTATCCTGTCCATCTCGCAGACATTGCGCTGCTTTTGGGGACCACAGGTGTAATAGTAGCTTGGCGTTCCAGGAACCAGGGAGAACCAGCATGAACCACCAGAGCGGATGTGACGTCACAAACCATTTTCAGATCTCTCCAGAGATGTTTGATAGGGTTCAAGTCTGGGCTCTGGCTTGACCACTCAAGGACATTTACAGAGTTGTCCTGTAGCCAGTACTTTGTTATCTTGGCTGTGTGCTTAGGGTCGTTGTAATGTTGGAAGATGAACCTTCGCCACAGTCTGAGGTCCAGAGTGCTCTGGAGCTTGTTTTCATCAAAGATGTCTCTGTACATTGCTGCATTCATTTTTCCCTCGATCCTGACTAGTCTCCCAGTTCCTGCAGCTAAAAAACTGGCTGACTAGTCTCCCAGTTCCTGCAGCTAAAAAACATTGTCACAGCATGATGCTGCCACCACCATGCTTCACTGTAGGCATGGTATTGGCCAGGTGGTGAGCGGTGCCTGGTTTCCTCCAGACATGACATTTGCCATTCAGACCAATAAGTTCAATCTTTGTTTCATCAGACCAGAGAATTGTGTTTCTCACGTGTCATCACAAGGTGCAGGTTCTCCGAGTGATGTCATTGGATGGCCACACCCGATGGCTATATAAGAAATAGCAGACAGCAGGAGACAACACAACAGAGGAAGACAGCGTTAGAAGAAGATCGCCTTTTTTTGTTTTTAGTGGGTAAGCAGCGGCAAGGAAGAAGACAGCACCAGGAGAAGACAGCTCAAAGAGCAGACAGCTCCAGAGGGAGAAGAAACTACTGGAGAAAATAGGCACGTTGGAGATACGACGGGGGACATTTTTCATTTTTAGATTGCAAGGCATTCTATGTCGGATCGAGTCAAGGAAGAAGTCCATTTAGATAGACCCCTGGAAACAGCTGGAATCCAGGGAGCGCCTGTGAGATTTCTGCCAGCTATTGTCTTTTTTAATGTAACCCATACTTTACTAGGAGTCTTGGCCTTGAAGTAAAGAGCCACATCCAGAAGTCCCACTTCGCCATTTGATTTTTGGCTACGTAGAAGGTTATAGGCCAGTCTAGGGTGTTTGTCCTGCCATACAAAGGCCAGAAAAGCGAATTCGTTTAAAGGAAGTCTGTGGGAGGGCAGTCGATATAGTGTATAAAATATAAATTATTCTGGGTAAGACCGTCATCTTAAGGGCAATTATTCTTCCAAACCATGTAAGCAGAGGACCTCTCTAAGCCTGTAGATCTTTCACTGTCAAGAAATTAACATAATTAGGTCATATAAGAGGGTAGGGTCAAGGAAAATAAGTAAGATAAAGAACCTTTACGCCATAAAAAGGTAAAGGAATGTTGCAAGGATGTTGCCATAGCAGCTGGGACATAGATAGGCAGGAGTTCCGATTTCCCAAAATAGATTTAAAAAATTTGAAAGAAGGCCACATTTCTATAACTCAGACATCAGCACTGGTAGGGCAACTAGAGGATTCAAAAGATAAAACAGAAGATAATCTGAATAATGGTTATAGAATAGATAGTTTATGTTTCGTGGAGCCAATGCGAATCCCGTATATGTCCATATTACCCCAAACTGTTTGTAAAAAAGTCTCTAAGACCAGGGTGAACAATATTGGGGATAGTGGACGCCCCTGCCTAGTCCCATTGCGTATTATGAAAGGATCTGAGAGCACTCTGTTAACCTTCACCTTAGCCCTAGGGTCTCTGTACAGGGATGTTAATCAACCCATCATGCGATCGCCCTGGCCCAGTCTGTGTAATACTTCCGACATTTAGACCCAATTTACCCTGTCGAAATGTCTTTTGGGCATCCAGCGAAAAGACCAGGGTGCTTGCTTCTGTCCATGGATGTTATGGATTATCAGTCACTTGCAGCAATTACAGAGACTGGGGATTTATTAGACTTTACTGCTGAAGAGGAACAACCAAGTGAGCCTTCAGCAGAGGAGCTGGCACCAAGGTAGAGCACTGCCCCACACCCACAGCAGTTTCGGAGGCCCAGGGTAAGAAAGGTGGAGGTTCTTCTTCCCCAAATGCAGTGCATGATGCAGGAGGGGAGGAAGCCTTCCTCACTCCCCAGCGGCAGCCTGAGATGAATGGGAAGGAGGAATCCATTCTCCTTCCCCAGCAGTAGCCAAAAATCAGGGATAGAAGGTGGTCATCCTTCCTCACAAGCAGCAGTTTCACAGTCCAGGAGAGGAGGTGGTCATCCTCCCACTATAGCGGCAGATCCACAGTCCAGGAGATGAGGTGGTCATCCTCCCTCCCCAAGAGCAGATCCACAGTCTGTGAGTAGAGGAAGCTGTCCTCCCTCGCCAACAGTCAGCCAGAGCTGAGCAAATTGTTTTTTACCTCCCCAGCAAGGATTCATGCACCTGGGAGACAGTACCAGAGGAATACCTTCCCAACATCTGGATGAGAATATTCCTCTGGTACTGTCTCCCAGGTGCATGAATCCTTACTGGGGAAGGAAAACAGCCGTCTCTTCTTCCCAGCGGGAATTCGAAGACCAGGGAAGAGAGGAAGCTGTCTTCACTCCTCAGTGGCAGATCCACAGTTCGGGAGAGGAGGTGGTCATTCTTCCTCCCCAGCATCAGATCCACAGTTTGGGAGAGGAGGGGGTTCTCCTCCCTCCCCAACAGTCAGCCAGACTGGAGGAAAAGGTCTTTCCTTCCCCAGCAAGGATCTGTGCACCCAGGAGGAATTTCTTCCCAGCAGCTGGATGAGAGCACGGGAGATGGAGCAGCGGGCTCATCTCCCCAGCAGCAGTTCAAGGAGGAGGAAGCCATCCTCACTCCCCAGCAGCAGATTCACAGCGCAGGAGAGGAGGTGGTCATCCTTCCACCCCAGCAGCAGATTCACTGTCCAGGAGAGGAGGTGGTTGTCCTTCCTCCACAACAGTCAGCGAGACTGGAAGAAACTAGTGTCTTCCCTCTCCAGGAAGTATCCGTGCACCTGGGAGACAGTACTAGAGGAATGTCTTCCCAGCAGCTGGATAAGAGTGTGGGAGATGGATCAGTTGGCTCATCTCCACAGTGGCAGTTCAAGGACCAGGGAGGAGAGGAAGATATTCTCATTGCCCAGTGGCAGATCCACAGTCCAGGAGAGGAGGTGGTCATCCTCCCTCCCCAGCAGCAGATCTACAGTCAGGGAGTAAAGGAAGCCGGCCTCCCTCCCCAACAGTTAGCCGGAGCGGATGATGTGGGGTCCCCAGCAGAAGTGCTGGCAACAGGGCACAGTGTCGCTGGCCTCTGCCTTGCACCTAGAATGTCTCCACGGCTCCAGGGAGCCGGGGCAGTTGGCCCCTCTCTCCACCAGCAGATCGAGCCCCAGAATTGTAAAGACCACCCAGCTGAAGCGCTAGCAGCTGGACAGAGGGTGCATGACCTCTGTCCCACACCTACTGACGACAACCCTTCCCTGTAGCCAAAAATGGAGACCATGTGGAGATGTGGACCGACTATGTGGATTCACTCTGCTGGATTAATGCATGTCCAGACCAGGTGGAGTTCCTTGACCTGGTTAGTCTCATTTTGATGGGGGAGAAATGTAACAGACCCAACTGGAACAGGGGCTTTTGGAGGGGACTGCAGGGTAGCCTCTTGTGTGTGTGCCTGGGGGACCTTTGGATTAGTTTTACTTCGAAGTCCATGTCTCCCAGAAACACACAGACTCTGGGAACTGGTGGGCCTGGATACAAATAGTCACACTAGGTACCTGTAAATTAAGAGCCAAAATTGGCCCAAAAAAGGTACTCTAGTAAAAAGGCCTACAGGATTCTGTCAGGTGAGAGAAAAAGCAAAGCCTCACTGACAGAAAACGGCTCAGAATATGAACCTGTAGAAAGCAGCGGCACCCTCACAGGAAGACATGTGCACAGCAAAAATTTTCGTTTATTTCTGTTTCGTTTCTGTTCGTTTATCGTGATTCGTAACGAGTCGTAATTTCGTAAGACGTTAGTTATCGTATTCGTACTCTTTAGTATTTTCGTAACACTCTTTTTTCCGTTTCCGTTTTTTTCTGTTAGTTTATTTTTCGTTGAATCGAGATTCGTATTTTCGTTATATTTTGTATTCTGCCGCGTTCGTATTTTTAAAATAATTTTATTCGTTCCTTCGTTTTTTTGTTGGTTTAATGTTCATTGTTTTGCTATTCGTATTTACATTATATTTTCCATTATGCCGCATTCGTATTTTCGTAAGAAATATATTTTCGTTGCTTTATGATCATTCGTATTTTCGTGTCTAATTTCCTTTGATTGTAAAAATGTACTTTTGTAGATTTTATTGCATTTGTAATTCTGTTAGAATACATTTTACGTTTATTTGACACACTACTCGTCGTAATTTTGTAATTCGTACTTTACTGTGATTGACTTCACTGTCTTAGTTAGCACACACACCCTGTCTAGAATGAAGTCTGACGTAGAAGAAAACTAAAATATGTCAGATATTACAAATACAAATCTAGAAATTAGATGCACTGCAGTCTAACACAGAAAAAGACACAATGAGCCAGGAGGTAATGAGAAAGAAGCTCATTGGGGGAAGGAACAAACCTCTTCAGAGGAAAGGGACAGCGCTCAGTGGCTATTGGTCAATGTCCAGAAATATTTCAGTACTAACGAAAGCTAATTTACATTATTTTGTATTTTCGTTGTTTTCATTTCCGTTTTCCGAAGATTCGTAATTCATTTTTGGTTAGTTTTGATTTTCGTTTTTTATTCTTTGTTCGGCATTTCGGTTGTTTTCTTTTCGGTCTTCGAATATTAGTAAGTTTGCATTTTCGTTCATTTTGTTTTTCGTAATTTTTTTTTTTTTTGGGTTCGGTATTTTCGTTTCTTTCATCTTTCGTATCTTCGTTGTTTTTCATATTCGTTATTTTAAAAATATCGTTATTCGTTATTAATTGCGCTAAACCGTTCGTTCATTCGTATGTTAACGAATCAACTAAAATAACGAAAATTGACAGAAAACGTATTCGTAACTTAAAAAATTGCACATGCCTACTCACAGGTAGCTCAGACGATGGAGAAGAGGTCCCTGCTAAAATCAGTTGTACCCAACCCGAGGTGCTAGAAATGCATGATTATGCACTTATATAGCAGAGTGCCAGCACTAGTGCTGCACTACTTCAGGTGATCTGGCAAGCACCAACTGCCTACAGTACATCTTGGCCTTTCAGACATCAGCACTGCAGTATCTCATTGTGAAGTGGTGAGCATCGGAAGTGCAGTACAAGCTGGTGAGGTGGCTAACACTAGTTGCGGAACACAAACACAGCCACCAAGAGTTTGAGCACAGACCCATGGAGCCCAAAGTAGCCTTCCAGAGGTGCTTGCAAACCCTAATTGGCTTCCCCCAGATTTAACAACACCTGTTATCCCGCCATTCACACCCCAGCCCGGGTTCAGGTGGAAATAGCGGCCGTGCCACTTTTTAGACATTTGTTCAATCAAGAAATTGTCTGCTGTGGAACCATTAGATCTAAACGCATGGGTTTATCCCTCAATAGCTAGTTAACACCCTTAGAAAGGGTGAGAAAGTTTACTTGCGCAATGAAGAACTTGCAGTGAACTGGAAGGACAAATGGGATGTATTCATCCTGTCTTCCATTAACGCAGACACACAATGGGCCAAATTAACATGGCATCTGATGTTCCTGAAAAGCCTTTCTGCGCACACGACTATAATCTTTATATGTGAGACGTAGATTTCAAGCTCTGTCCTTGCCAGCACTCCCAGTGGTCTACTACAGGAGAGGACCTGGCTGGAGCCTTGAGCCCCTTTTTGTTGTCTGCCCTATTTAGCTAATAGGTGTGTATGTGTAGTGCTTAAACAATGAAAATAATAATATCAAACATTATGTATAATACATATCACTGAATGGCCGTGACTAAGTGATGATGACTCACTTAGAAAATCAAATACATGATATACTAGAGTCCATAAATATAAAGGTTAAATAATTAAATAGTCCACCAAGTGCCAACAATATATAAAGAAGAAAGGAAAACAGCTTCCAAGTGTTTCTTGAATAACACAAAATCGTGACTTTTTCTATGGAGTGTGATGACCCACCACCGGTAGAAATGTGAGCTTACCGGAAAAGATGGACTCAGGGGGACATATGTCTCCGTGAATCAAAACAGGCATATATGGAATAAACCAAAATGTTGGAAACGGGAAGGATCCTAGTTAGGTAAACATCATGACCTCCAAACAACGATGGTACAAATGCACACTGCTGCAGCCAATTTGTTTTTACATTCTTTGTGAAGTGGATGTATTTGATTATAGAGCATCTTGCACTGTAAATATAGATGGTGTTTTCACCGTTACTGGAAATGACACTGAACTCTGAAGTCTTTTTTTGCGATTAAAAAACATCATGACTTCTGAGTTACATTTGCAATGGGACCTGGTGTTTCTTGAACAATATATCTCAGAAAACATGGTCCCCCGTAGTCTTCGGTGGGAAATACATCCTCAACAAGGTGATCCAGATTTTGGTGTGTGGTATAAGTATTTAAACGAAGCAGGCACCAAAGTTTCCTTATTTAAAAAAAAAAGGAACAGGCTACTTATTTTAGATAAAGAAATTAAAGAGTTAAAAGATAAACTTGCATCACATAAAAATTCTTTGGAATACAATTCCCTTTCCTCCAATCTACAAAGTCATTTGGAGAAGGAGGACAGAGATCAGAAATCTAAAAAACACAAAAAATATTCCAAGGATGTGGGCGATTATAAATCAAACGCTGTGTTTGGTTGGCAGAAATCAGGTCTACTATCCCAATGGACACCATCCCTGCTGTGGTGACAGGCCCCTCATTGTTGTCTGTTCCTTCTATGGGCACTGGGAGTCTGGCTGCACAATTTGGCGTCAAGTCCATGCCACCAGCAGGCAGAGATGCCATTAATGATCTGCCACCTCCACAACATAGACCACAACATTATAGTCCTCATACTCCAGGTAACCATACCAGAGAGAGAGGCAATAATCTGGGTAAACGTGGAGGGAGAGGCCAGTCTAGGGGTAATTCCCACAATACTGGGCCCCATCCATATTATGATCGGGGCAATCATTCTCACAATGTCTCTCCAGCTCCATATAGGGAACATTATGATTCTTATTACTCCTAACCCCAATACCACAATGCACCTCCAATACCCATTCGTAATAGATTTCCCCCCCTCAGAGATTACAGAGGTCAAGAACAACAATCGCATATGCAAAATGGTTACGAGCAATCACCATACCGGCATAATCAATATAACTCTAACACCTATGGTGGACAGGGTTTTCGCGAGGAACACTCCTTGCGAAAAAAAGGTCCAGACCAAAGAGAGGGTGTAGAGGGGGACTTCTACACCAGAATTGTCTGGGGCGCTCACCTGAAATGTTGGAAGCTACATCAGGATAAAGCGACCCCTTCTCTGTAAGAATTGTCTGGGGCGCTCACCTGAGAGCTAGAAGCTACATCAGGATCAAGCGACCCCTTTTCGGTAAGAATTGTCTGGGGCGCTCACCTGAGAGCTAAAAGCTACATCAGGATCAAGGCGACCCCTTCTCGTAAGAATTGTCTGGGGCGCTCACCTGAGAGCTAGAAGCTACATCAGGATCAAGTGACCCCTTCTCGGTAAGAATTGTCTGGGGCGCTCATCTGAGAGCTAAAAGCTACATCAGGATCAAGCGACCCCCTTCTCAGTAAGAATTGTCTGGGGTGCTCACCTGAGAGCTAGAAGCTACATTAGGATGAAGCGACCCCTTTTTGGTGTTAAGTATCTGGGGCGCTCATCTGAGAGCTAGAAGCTACATCAGGATCAAGCGACCCCCTTCTCGGCAAGAATTGTCTGGGGCACTCATCTGAAAGCTAGAAGCTACATCAGGATCAAGCGACCCCTTCTCGGTAAGAATTGTCTGGGGCGTTCACCTGAAAGCTAGAAGCTACATCAGGATAAAGTGACTCCTTTTCGGATATTGTTTAGTGTAAAATTAAATCCGGCCTCCTCCACCCCACAGCCGGCCAAGCCTCTCCTTTCAGTGGTAATTGTTTGGGGCGCTCACCTGAGAGCTAGAAGCTACATTAGGATGAAGCGACCCCTTTTTGGTGTTAAGTATCTGGGGCGCTCATCTGAGAGCTAGAAGCTACATCAGGATCAAGCGACCCCTTCTCGGCAAAAATTGTCTGGGGCACTCACCTGAAAGCTAGAAACTACATCAGGATCAAGCGACCCCTTCTCGGTAAGAATTGTCTGGGGCGCTCACCTGAGAGCTAGAAGCTACATCAGGATCAAGCGACCCTTTTTCTGTAAGAATTGTCTGGGGCGCACACCTGAAAGCTATAAGCTACATCAGGATAAAGCGACCCCTTCTCGGTAAGAATTGTCTGGGGTGCTCACCTGAGAGCTAGAAGCTACATCAGGATCAAGCGACCCCTTCTCTGTAAGAATTGTCTGGGGCACTCACCTGAAAGCTAGAAGCTACATCAGGATCAAGCGACCCCTTCTTGGTATGAATTGTCTGGGGCGCTCACCTGAGAGCTAGAAGCTACATCAGGATCAAGCGACCCCTTCTCTGTAAGAATTGCCTGGGGCGCTCACCTGAGAGCTAGAAGCTACATCATGTAAGGCTTGCTAGAGTTCCCCCATAATATCAATGCCTGTATAGATGTATGCTTTAACCCAGAACCGTTAGGATTAATTACACAGAAGCTAGAAGACAGCCTTGTAGTATGTTATTATGTACAAGCAGAGAACAATAACAATAAAAAGATAAGGCATGTGGTAGAAACAAGGTTTAGTTGGTTACACAGAAAATAGATTGCTATGTTTTCATGCTCTCAGAGCAGATGGTTACATGTTGTATAATTGTGACGTACTGTAATACTTGTATAACCTAATTACTTAAATATGATTGGCTAAACCAAGGGTGTTCCTTTTCTTGTATGTTTTAGATAAGTGCAGTGCGCACACGGAATAAAACCCTGGTCTTTGATTCACCATATCGCTGTGTGTGTGTCTTGACTTGCCGATGCATCAGAGAGCCTCCATACATCCAGAGGTCCAGCCTGGGTCCGGTTGAACCACCAACCTCACAGATGGTACCAGAAGTGGTTTTTCTCTTGGTGGGGTAAGTGAGGCTTTGTAAAGATTTTTGTAAAGATTTTATTTGCGAAGCATATTCACTTACTCTGTCACCGATTGATCGCACTCATATTTGAATTTTATCTTTTGTATGCCCAGAGGGACGCTAGGTTGGCCTACGATGGAGAAGAGGTCCCTGCTAAAATCAGTTGTACCCAACCCGAGGTGCTAGAAATGCATGATTATGCACTTATATAGCGGAGTGCCAGCACTAGTGCTGCACTACTTCAGGTGATCTGGCAAGCACCAACTGCCTACAGTACATCTTGGCCTTTTAGACATCAGCACTGCAGTATCTCATTGTGAAGTGGTGAGCATCAGAAGTGCAGTACAAGCTGGTGAGGTGGCTAACACTAGTTGCGGAACACAAACACAGCCACCAAGAGTTTGAGCACAGACCCATGGAGCCCAAAGTAGCCTTCCAGAGGTGCTTGCAAATAATGGTGACCCCCCCAACAATATGCTGTGCCCCACCATGTGCCCCCCCCCCAAAAAAAAATGTTTTTGCTCGGGCAGCCACTGGAGTAATAGGGCCATATTCTCAAAGAAGTTCCACCGGCGTATATGGAGATGCGCGGCGTAAGTGTAAAGAAGCGCCGTCCTATTTATGCGCCGTAGTCACAGAACCAGATCCGCCAGAAACAAGGCTTCTCCCGTCCATCTTAACTCGTTTAAGTTTACGCAGCGTAGGGTCGCATATTTCCGCTGATGGCATCCTACGCTGCCATAGAATTAGTATTCAAATATGCAAATGATGTACATAAGCTGATTCCCGAACCTACGCGCGAGCGGCGTAGGCTACGCGCTGTGCGCGTAAGACGAATGGCTGGCTGAAAGTTACTCCTCATAAAGCTTGGTTAACTTTGCTCCAGACCTGAGTAAGTCAGCTTGAAAGCAAATACAGCAGCACCATCCCGGACGAGCTGAGCAACCACACTTATAGGACAACATATTCGTATGCCAACATGCCAGGGGCAGGCGAGGTCTTAGCACTGCTAGTGTGTGCAGAGGCAGAGGAAGAGGCAGAGGCGTGTAGAAGGAGGAGGGCACGTAGGAGGGCACGTGAGAGGGTATACCCACAGCGCATTAGCCTCTTTGGCATGGCTGATTTGGAGGTGTATCGCCGTTTCAGATTCACCCCTCATGCCATCCTGGAAATTACCAGAGCCCTGCAGGATGACATCACCAGCCCAACACAACGCTCACATGCAGTGCAGCCACTGGTGAAGGTCCTGGCAACACTGCATTTCCTGGCCACTGGCTCTTTTCAAAGAACAAGTGGAGACGTGGCTGGGATGTCACAAACCAACATGAGCAGATGTGTGCACCAGGTTGTCCCCGCAATCCTGAGACGCATGTCCCACCACATCATCAGACCCACCCAGGAGGTCCAGCGGCTGAAGGCAATGCGTGAGTTCTGCCAAATTGCAGGATTCCCACGCACCATCGGGGCCATTGATTGCACCCATGTGGCACTACAGCCCCCCCATGAGACAGAGCACATTTACCGCAACAGGAAGCATTGGCATTCCATCAATGTCCAGGTCATAGTGGATGCCCAAGGCCTCATATGGCATGTCCGTGCCAAACACCCAGGATCCAGCCATGACAGCTTCATATTCCGTCAAAGCGACATCCCAAGACAATTTAAACAGAACATGTATGGGGACAGCTGGCTGGTTGGTGAGTGACATGGGTGTCAGGTATGACTGTCCCCCCCCATGATGCAGACATCACGAGGGGCACATGCATGACTAACATCCTCCTGTCTTTTCCCTTCCAGGTGACTCTGCATATGCACTGGGACCCCATCTCATGACCCCATTCCGGAACCCCCAAACCCCAGGAGAGCAAAGATACAATGCTGCACACATAAGTACCCGTGGAGTGGTGGAACGCACATTTGGCCTCCTTAAGTCCCGTTTCCCATGCCTGGATAAGACTGGGGGTACCCTGTTGTATTCCCCAAACTTTGTGTGTCAGATCATCGGTGCATGTTGCTTGCTGCACAACTTTGCAGTGAGAAAGGGCCTGGAGATTGACATACGTGATGACCTGACCCCCGAACCAGACATTCCCCCCCTAACCGGGGGTACCCCGTCTTCTGAGGGATCAGCAATCAGGAGATGTCTCGTGGAACGAATCTTTGAACGTTAAAAACACACATTAAACATGGCACAAGGAGAATGCACGCATGCACACCACTGTGGTCCCTAGCACACACACCCCACATCCACATCACATTGGATTAGACCTAAGTACACCGCACGGTACTAAGGAGCAGCAATGCCGCGTCAAGGCCCCAATGATGTTGCTGTCCATTCATACACCTTTCACATGGACCTGGGGAGAACTTATCCCCAGCGACCGAGGGTGACACCCCTTACTGGCAGGAGTGTCACCCCCCCACATTCACACACCATTCACACTGTACTCTGCACTACTTTGTGCAGCACCCAAAAAAAAAAAATCTTAACCAGAGAAAAAAATATAAAAACTCTTAACCAGAGCATAAAATAAAAAACTCTTAATCAGAGCAAATATAAAATTAACAAAAAAAATCACTGGCCCCGGCGCGGGCTGCGCCTGGTGCCCAGGTTCCTGGCCCTCACTTGCCTGGGGGGAGCCTCATTTGGGGGTAGAGGAGCATCCCTAGGTGCCTCCCTGGCTGCCTGTCTGCCCTCTAAAGCCACCGCTATGCGGGTGAGCAGGGCCTCCTGTGAAGTAGTCTGGGCCTGAACAGCCAATCGCAGGCACCTGACCTCCCCCACAAGTTCTGCCGTGGTGTTCTGCAGCTCACCCAGGCTGGTGATTGTGGCTGCGCTGTTTCCAGCCACATCTTGGAGAGCATCCGGTACTGCTCCCGAGGAGGACAGACTGTTGTTCAGGCGCCTCAACTCCTCCACAATGTCCCCCATATGGCAGCTTTGCTGGTCCTGCTGCCTGGCCAGCTTTTCGTGCAGCACTCCTGCCACACCCCTTGTTTTGGGGGTCGCCTTCCTGGGGACAGGAGTAGCTGGGGCCCTTGAATAGGGGGAGGACCTTGAGGGGCTGGAGATGAGGGGGATGGGATGGGAGGGACTGGAGAGGGTGTTGGAGGACCCTGAGGGGCTGGAGATGCGGTGGGTTTGGGATGGTCCTGCCACCACATGCGACTCATCTAAAAATAGGAAGACCTCCTGCTCGCTGTGGACCACCTCTTCATGGGCCACCACCTCCTCATGGCCGATCTCCTCCTCAACCACCTCCTGCGCGGAGGACTGCCCACTCCCCTCCACCAAGGCTTGTTGGCTTCCCAGGGGGTCAGCCACAGAAGCAGGCTGCTCGGGGGATGATGGCGTGGGACGGCCACTGGCAGCATTAGACGGCCCAGCTCCCTCCTGCACACCTGTGGATGACACAAAACATTCACATGTTGGTGGACCCACACACTTGTCACATGACCCCCCCCCCAAACATGCTACACACCAGATAGAAGATAAAACACACTTACCTGTCCTCATGGGCGGCTCACTTGAGTCATGGCCCTCCAGGCCCTACACCTGCTCCCTCCGAAGGCAATGACTTCCTCCTCCTCTGTGAGCCTGATAGTACAGGGTGGCCCACCTCCAGTGCCCCTGGCATGCTTGGAAATGATGGCCATCTTATTCCTGACCACACCACGCAGGTCATTCATTTTCTTCAGAATGTCCTGGGTGGTCCGGACCTCATGGCCTAAGGCATTGACCTGGGCAGCCACTTTTTTAAGTATCTCCTCCTTTTTGATTTTGCTTGTGCTGGCACTATCTGCACCATGGAGTCTAGAATCAAATCTCTCCATGGCTGAGACTATAATGGCCCTCTCAGCATGGGTGTAGTTTTTCTTCCTTTTTTCCTTTCTGGATCCAGGCATTGCAAAGTGAGAGCTCCAACCACCAACAGAAATCCAATGGAGTCACTTTGCACTAGTTGGGCGGATGTGCTGAGGCTTTAATGCACTGGGCCGGCCCAACTCAGCGGGGATTTACGCCTATTGTTGGTTTGCTCATGCGCAGAGGGCGGGGCACGTCCGGCGCATGCTCCGTTCGGTCTGGATATCATTTGCATGGGGTCACGGTTCATTAGAATGCTTCACGCCCACATCCCTCTTACCGTCACTTGCCCCTTGCTATGCCGACACATTTAAGTTACGCGAGCACAGCGTAGGACACATGTGGTCCGGGAATATGGTCCGGCTCTCTCCAAGTTAAGCCGGCGGTGCGCATCTGAGATGCGCTACGCCTGACTACATATGCGCCAATCTACGAGAATATGGCCCATTGTCTCTCCTGAGAGGGAGAGCGTCCCCAGTCAGCTCTGCGGGGAATTCCTCCCCCCTCCCTCTGCTCGCTGACACTGCATAATGAGAGCGCTCACACAACCACAGCCGCCCGATCTGCTCCTTCCCCTGCATCCTCATTGGCACGGAGAAGAGCGAGTTGCAGAAAGGACTCCATGAGCACTGTGGGGGAGGGGGGGGGGCCCAAGCCTTCATCTCAGTTACTGAAAAAACAGACTGATTTCTCCCGTCCTTAGGACAGGAGAACCAGCCTGTAAATTCCGAGAGTGGTGACTGCAAGCTGAGCCGACTGTCAGTCTCTTTTACAGCCCAGAGAGTCCAGCCACCTCCCCCCCACTCTCCTCACATACGAGCAGGGAGGAATACAGCTCCTCCTCCTCCTTTCAGTCCCGCCCACACTATCCTGGTGTGCCGTATCTGAAGAGAGGGGATGTGTGGGCGGGAAATATGAAAATCAGCAGCATTCCTGGCTGTGTGTGAAGGATGCCTGAGATTCTAGCCTGGACTGTGGGTAAGTGTGTGCACTACAGACTGCAGTACACTGTAATCACTGAACTGCATTATCTCCATCCCTTCTCTCCCCCATCTGTCTCCCTCCCCCTCTCCTGTTCTTTCAAGACATTCACAATTTACTTTCAGTTAGGCAGGTAATATACGGTGCAAATTTCTTTCCTACATCCACAGATTGCAGGAAAGAAATTTGCATGATTCCCCCATCAACACAGACAGTGCTGACAGGGGAATATCTCTCCTGCCCAGCAATTGTATTCTCCCGACAAACAGTGATTATCACTAGTGGCTATACAGCAACCACTAGTGATAATCATAAGAGAATCTGCTCATTAATGGTTCAAATCTCAGCCAGTTCCTGCTGAACCAGCTGAGATTTAAACTGTCTATGGCTGGTCTTAGCTCTTAGGCAGCCCATACATTGATCACTTTTTTTCATTCAACTATTAGGTTGAATGAAAAAAAAAAAAAGAAATGATCCAATTCCCCCATCTACACATTATAGGTGGATGGGGGAATCCTCCCAGTGTGGACCAGTGCTGGAACAACCAGAGTCCCGGCTATTCACAGCGCTGGTCTCTGTCACCTTGGCAGCGGCGGCAGCACATAGAAACCCAGTGCTGGTCACTTTATGGACTGATGTACAGGAGGGCCAGCACAATTTGTTGTTAAAGATGGGCTGGGCATGTTCAAAATTCCACATGCCAGAGCCTGTCAGGAAGCCCACACTGCACAGCGCTAATCACAGGCAGTGAGACATTTCCCGGTCCGCAGCTCTGCACAGATCAGGAACTGTCTCACTGGCTGTGATTAGCACTGTGGAGTGTCGGCTTTAGGGTGCCCATGTGTCCCGGATTGCCCGGGATGATCCCGTAATTGACATCTCTGTCCCTTTTCCCGGACACCTTCATTCCGGGACAATACAGTGTCCCGGAATGAAAATGACATTGGGAACATTCTGAAATTCATGGGACAGGGGCGGACTGAGCTGCCATAGCGCTGGGTCTGGCAGCCTGGCTCTGCCTCAACCTCCACCTGACTGTACTACTCCTAATCACTGGTTGCTATAGCCGCCTGGCGTCTGGCAACCAGTGACGTCACGGCCGGGACTCCCTCCCCGCCCACCACCTTCAAGGCTGCTTACATCCTCCAGGTTGTGTTCTGGTATCTTCTGCCTGCATTTGTCCCAGCCTGTCAGCCTGCCCATCATTTGCATTGCCTTTGTATTATTAGCTCTGTGCCTCTGTCTAGTTTGAGTCCCGGCATTTTCGGCATCTTATGTCTCCGCCCACCGGCCCGCCCACTCCCTATTAGACCTGTAGAACATAGTCTAGGGAAGTGCTACAGGTGGTGGGCGGGTCAGTGGGTGGGGATAGAAGTCAGCAGAAGATGCAGAAAATGTCAGGACTGCATCACCAACAGAGCTAAGAATACTAAAGCAATGCATGTGGTGGGCTGACAGATGGGGACAGGAGACTGAAGATGCAGAGACTAAACCCAAGAACAAGAAGAACTACAGGTACAATGGCACTATGTTCTGCTCTTTCCAGCCGAGTCTGTGTCCCCTATCAATCTCACTGTACCCCTGTCCATCTCACTGTTCCCCTATCAATCTCACTCTACCCCTGTCCATCTCACTGTCCCCCTATCAATCTCACTCTACCCCTGTCCATCTCACTATCCCCCTATCCATCTCACTGTCCCCCTATCCATCTCACTGCCCCCCTATCCATCTCACTGCCCCCCTATCCATCTCACTGACCCCCTATCAATCTCACTGACCCCCTATCCATCTCACTGTCCCCCCGTCCATCTCAATGTCCCCCCGTCCATCTCACTGTCCCCCCGTCCACCCCACTGTCCCCCCGTCCATCCCACTGTCCCCCCGTCCATCCCACTGTCCCCCCATCCATCCCACTGTCCCCCCGTCCATCCCACTGTCCCCCTATCCATCTCACTGCCCCCCTATCAATCTCACTGCCCCCCTATCAATCTCACTGACCCCCTATCCATCTCACTGTCCCCCCGTCCATCTCACTGTCCCCCGTCCATCTCAATGTCCCCCCGTCCATCTCACTGTCCCCACGTCCATCCCACTGTCCCCCCGTCCATCCCACTGTACCCCCGTCCATCCCACTGTCCCCCCGTCCATCCCACTGTCCCCCCGTCCATCCCACTGTCCATCCCACTGTCCCTCCCGTCGATCCCACTGTCCCCCCCGTCCATCCCACTGTCCATCCCACTGTCCATCCCACGGTCCCCCTGTCCATCCCAATGTCCCCCCGTCCATCCCACTGTCCCCCCATTCATCCCACTGTCCCCCTGTCCATCCCACTGTCCCCCTGTCCATCCCACTGTCCCCCTGTCCATCCCACTGTCCCACTGTCCCTCCCACTGTTCCTCCCGTCCATCCCACTGTTCCTCCCGTCCATCCCACTGTCCCCCTGTCCATCCCAATGTCCCCCTGTCCATCACACGGTCCCCCTGTCCATCCCACTGTCCCCCTGTCCATCCCACTGTCCCCCTGTCCATCTCACTGTCCCCCTGTCCATCCCACTGTCCCCCTGTCCATCCCACTGTCCCCCTGTCCACCCCACTGTCCCCCTGTCCATCCCACGGTCCCCCTGTCCATCCCACAGTCCCCCTGTCCATCCCACTGTCCCTCTATCCACCCCACTGTCCCCCTATCCATCCCACTGTTCGCCATGGCGTACAAAGCACACTGTGTTACTACACTCTTTAAGCCACCTAAAGGTATGCAAGGTCTTTTACAATCCTATTGTCTATATAGTGTATACTACAAAAAAAATGCAGTGCGCCAGAAAAGTGTTCGGGTTTGGTTTAAACAACAGGTGGCAACCCAGGTGACAGTCTAGTGGCGGCGGGGTGCAGGGCAGCGGAAGCGGAGCTAAAGCAGCAGCAGCATCCTGAAACAGCAAACGCCGGCCCCAGTGAGCAGCACAAGGCTGGCTAGAACAAACAGCCCAGGGGGCACCCTGGAGGTTGTAAGGTGGCCCTGACTAAGTTAGTACCACCAGAGTGCCCCCTTACATCCCTCCTTACAACCTCCAGGGTGCCCCCTTAGTGCCTCCAGAGTCCCCCTTTACTTCCTCCAGAGTGCCCCCTTACATCCTTTGGAGTGCCCCACCACCAAGATGGTATTAGTGGCTGGCAGACTATCAGGAGGTGGTATTGCACTCCTCTTCCCCCTCTCTCCACTAACTACCCCCCGCCATACACTCCGCATGCCTCACCTATACATATTACCCCCTGCCATACACTCCGCACTCCTCTCCTGTACATATTACTCACCTCCATACATTCTGCACTCCTCTCCTGTACATATTACCCACCACCATACACTCTGCATTCCCTATTTAACATTACCAC
This sequence comes from Rana temporaria, assembly GCF_905171775.1. Taxonomy (NCBI): domain Eukaryota; kingdom Metazoa; phylum Chordata; class Amphibia; order Anura; family Ranidae; genus Rana; species Rana temporaria. Next base: position 449,699,980 of record NC_053489.1, on the reverse strand, counting down.
ATTCTGCACTATATAAGTAATCTCAGATTCTTTTTAACAACACCCCCTTTAAACCAATATTTAGTGCAACAATTTAAGACATGTCCACTGTTCACCACGACACGCTTTGCACGCCATATTGTTGGCGCGGGGGGGGGGGGGGGGGTTGCCCTGAATGACAGTTTGGAAATGTGGTCACCCTAGTCGGCTTCCTGGCGGGATTGGGCATGTGGGATTTCAAACACACCCGAGCCCATCTCTATTGGTTGTAGACAGTTGAGCTCCCTGCACGTTGCTCAGCAGCAGTGGAGCTTCTCTGACAAGCTGATCGGGATGCAATCCAGGTGATGCTCCCAGTCAAATCCTAGTGTTAAATATCAGTGATTTTATTGATCAAAGCCCACACTTTACAGGCATAGAGCCCACATGGCTGCGGAACATACGTTTGATTATATATATATATATATATATTAGGGCTGTGCGTTAAACGCGATATTAACGGCGTTAACGCAAACCCATGTTAACGCCGTCAATATTTTTATCGCGCGATTAACGCAGAAGCCCTCGGGGTGGACATGCAGAGTGTGCAGCGGCGCGGCTTACCTTTTCGCTGGATTCACAGACAAGTTACTCACCTTGTCCCTGGATCCAGCGATGCCACCCCGCTGTGTGATCGAGCGGGTCCTCCTTGCTTGGCGGGTCCTCCTCGCTTGGCGGGTCCTCCTCGCTCGATTCACAGTGCCTGTGTGCCGCCGAGCTCCGTTCCCTGCGACGTTACGACGCACGGGAGCGGAGAACGGCGCCAAATTTAAAAAAGTAAACAAACACAATACACACAGTATACTGTAATCTTATAGATTACAGTACTGTATGTAAAAAATACACACCCCCCTTGTCCCTAGTGGTCTGCCCAGTGTCCTACATGTACTTTTATAAAATAAAAACTATTCTTTCTGCCTGAAAAACTGTAGATTGTCCAAAAGTGTCCCTTTATGTCAAAAATGGTTTTAGATCAGCTAGAAAACAGCGATAATAAATTATAATCACTTGCAGAATTGTGCGATATTTGTGGGGAAATTCATCATAAATTAGAGTGATTAATCGTGAGTTAACTATGACATTAATGCGATTAATCGCGATTAAAAATTTTAATCGTTTGACAGCACTAATATATATATATATATATATACAGTAGGTGCACGCGATATTGTGTCAATCTCGCTCCCTTTCTCGGCGAGATTGAGCACCTACGAGCCCCATCGCGGGAGCCAGCGCCGAGCTGGCTTGCCGCGATAGAGACAAAGCCATCATAGAAGCGACGGGAGATCCGACTTGGATTCCCGCCAATTCTACACGTGTGCGGCGTTTGTTATGAATCCTGAGGGGGAAGTCCCCGCCGGATTTTAAATAAAAATCCGGCATGGGTTCCCCCCTCAGGAGCATACCGGGCCCTTAGGTCTGTTATGGGTTGTAAGAAGAGCCCCCCTACGCCGAAAAAATGGCGTAGGGGGTCCCCCTACAATCCATACCAGACCCGTATCCAAAGCACGCTACCCGGCCGGCCAGGAAAGGAGTGGGGACGAGCGAGCGCCCCCCCCCTCCTGAGCCGTACCAGGCTGCATGCCCTCAACATGGGGGGGTTGGGTGCTCTGGGGCAGGGGGGCGCACTGCGGGGCCCCCCCACCCCAGAGCACCCTGTCCCCATGTTGATGAGGACAGGGCCCCTTCCCGACAACCCTGGCCGTTGGTTGTCGGGGTATGCGGGCGGGAGGCTTATCGGAATCTGGGAGCCCTCTTTAATAAGAGGGCCCCCAGATACCGGCCCCCCACCCTAAGTGAATGGATATGGGGTACATCGTACCCCTAACCATTCACCTGGAGGAAAAATGTTAAAGTCAATAAACACAACACAAGAGTTTTTAAAATAATTTATTAGTCTGCTCCGGAGGCCGCCCCCTGTCTTCTTTAGCTCTGTTTACCAGGGGGGGCTTCTTCTTTGACGTCTTCGGGTGGGGGCCACTCTTCGCCGCCGTCCGGTTCTCTTCCACCGCCGGGGGGGGGTCGCTTTTATAAAAGCGCCCACTCCTCGGCGGGTTTCCTCCGACGTCTTCGGCGGGGGGTGGTGTGCTTCTTCTTCCGCTATCCGGGGGGGTCTTCTTCGGCTATCCGGGGGGTCTTCTTCACTCTCCGGGGGTCTTCTTCTATGTTCGCCGATCTCCGCTGTTGACCCCGGTTCTTCCTCCAGCTGTCCGGTGCCTTCTCCTTCAGCGCTGAACGTCTATCTTCTTCTTCCGTGCTGTGACGTATTCTTCTTCTTCCGGGCTGTGACGTCATCTTCTTCACTTCTCCAGATGTTGACACGCCGGCTCTTCTCGCTGAAATGGCAGGTGCGCTGCTTTCATCGGACCTATATAGGCCTCACAGTCCCATCATGCTCTGTACCTACCCATGTGATACCTACCCACGTGGGTAGGTATCACATGGGTAGGTACCAGAGCATGATGGGATTGTGAGGTCTATATAAATCCGATGCAAGCCGCGCACCCGTCATTGCAGCGAGGAAAGGCGACGTGTCAACATCGGGAGAAGAAGAGAAGTGAAGAACATGACGTCACAGCACGGAAGGAGAAGAAGACGTTCAGCACGGAAGAAGAAGGCACCGGACAGCGAGAGGAAGAACCGGGGTGCGCTGAGTCAACAGCGGAGAGCGGCGAACATAGAAGGAGACCCCCGGATAGCGGAGAAGACCCGTCGGGATAGCGGAAGAAGAAGCCCCCCCGCCGAAGACGCCAGAGGAAACCCGTCGGGGGGTGGGGGCTTTTTTAAAAGCGACCCCCCCCCGGCGGTGGAAGAGAACCAGACGGCGGCCCCCACCCACCCGAAGATGTCAAAGAAGAAGCTCCCCCTGGTAAAAGAGCTAATAAAGAATACAGGGGGAGCCTCCGGAGCAGAAAAATAAATTATTTTAAAAACCCTTGTGTGGTGTGTTTATTAACTGACATTTTTCCTCCAGGTGAATGGTTAGGGGTACGATGTACCCCATATACATTCACTTAGGGTGGGGGGCCGGTATCTGGGGGCCCCCTTATTAAAGAGGGCTCCCAGATTCCGATAAGCCTCCCACCCGCATACCCCGACAACCAACGGCCAGGGTTGTCGGGAAGGGGCCCTGTCCTCATCAACATGGGGACAGGGTGCTCTGAGGTGGGGGGGCCGCAGTGCGCCCCCCTGCCCCAGAGCCCCCAACCCCCCCATGTTGAGGGCATGCAGCCTGGTACGGCTCAGGAGGGGGGGGGGCGCTCGCTCGTCCCCACTCCCTTCCTGGCCGGCCGGGTAGCGTGCTTTGGATACGGGTCTGGTATGGATTGTAGGGGGACCTCCTACGCTGTTTTTTTCGGCGTAGGGGGGATCTCCTTACAACCCATAACAGACCTAAGGGCCCGGTATGCTCCTGAGGGGGAACCCATGCCGGATTTTTATTTAAAATTCGGTGGGGACTTCCCCCTCAGGATTCATAACAAACGCCGCACACGTGTAGAATTGGCGGGAATCCAAGTCGGATCTCCCGTCGCTTCTATGACGTGCTTGCTGGGATGTGCTGTCACTATTCCAGTGAGTGCGAGATGTCGGCGAGATCTCGGCACCATGTCGCCGAGAATCAGCGCGATGCTGTCGTGCTAAAAACACAATATCACAAACACCTACTGTGTATATATATAAAATCAATGTGGTTGTACTCTTGATGCTAATAAATACTGTGTTGATTAGATCTGACTGGGAGCATTACCTGGATCACATCCCGATCAGCATGTCAACAGAGAAGGTTATACAGCATTACTGCTGCTAGGTGACCAGCTGGGGGCTCAGCTCTCTATAACCAATAGTGCCAGCCTTCCCCTGCATGCACCCATAATGTCACCAGCACTAGGTCCTAATAGACTGCCGCCGCTGCCAAGGAGACAGATGCCAGACCAGCGCTGTCAATAGCAGGGACAGGACAGCTAGGGAACCCCACCGTGGCAGAACACCAGGCCCCGGTGGCAAGACAACCTTTGCAACCCTGAGAGTTCTCCCACTGCTTTGGACCCTTATATTTTCTTGGTGTGCTGGTGACAAATATCTCTTGTTTTCTGCCACCCTGGGAGGCCCCAGTATAGTAGGAAGGGAGCTCACTGCAGAACATGTGAAAGGGCCCGTTGTGGGATCGAAGTAAAGGGCCCCAGGATATATATATATATATATATATATATATATATATATATATATATAATTGCATTTTATAGTTGGCCCCCCTACTTTTGTCCCTGTCCCCCCATGTGCCCCCCTAAATATGAAAGCTGGAGACGCCACTGTCCAGCGCCCACCAAGACTAACTGTGAGGGCTTACAGTGTTGTGGCAACACCAAAACCTAGGTCCCAAATTTCTGAAGAGTATATACAGCAGGCCCCTACTTTCAAACATCCAAATTACAAACGACTCCTACTTGGAAACGGAAGGAGACAACAGGAAGTGAGAGGAAATCTACCCCTAGAAAGGGAAATTCTCTTCTGTAAGAGGTCTCTCCTGTCCACTGATGCTTTATCACAATCCTTGTTTCACCGCCTGTTCAAAGTATATAGGGCCAAAGGGGCTTGTAATGACCTGGGGGAGGGCGGCGGGGAAACCCATGCTATTTTTCTCAGTGATTTTCATCCATATTGTAGGGACCAAACATTACATTAAAGCCGCAAGCAGTCTTAAATTACTTTTTTCTTATAGTAATCTCATTTTGTGCAGGGACAGTTCTAAACATGTGCCACTACTATAGACACCCAGCAGGTACGATATTTAAAGGAATTTTTCATTTTTTTTTACTTTAAGCATCATTAAAATCGCTGCTCCAGAAAAAACGACCGTTTTTAAAACTTTTTTTTCCATTGATACATGTTCCCTGGGGCAAGACCCGGGTTCCCAAACCCGTTTTCCGACAATAACTTGCATATTGGTCTTTAAAATTAGCACTTTTGAATTAGAACGTTCGAGTCCCATTGACGTCAATGGGGTTCTAAATGTTCGCGCGAACGTTCGGTCCGTTCGAAGGTTCTGGTGCGAACCGAACGGGGGGGGGGTGTTCGGCTCTTCCCTAATGGAGACCTCATACACATGCTCTGGAAATGTCTAAAACTTTTTCATTAATGGAAGGAAATGCTTGATGTGATTTCTCAGGTCTTTGCCTTTGTCATACCAAGAGATCCTATGGTGTGCCTGCTGGGTGCCCTGGATGAGGAGAAATTAACCCCTTTACTCAAACTGCGATCCTTCGTCTACTTTATGTCACACGAAAGCTGATTGCGCAATAGACAACAATGGATTGACCAGGTAAATAAATTATTATACAGAGAAAAACTGACATACCGATATAGAAACGCACCGGCTAAATTTTATACAATGTGGCAGGCCTGGTTGGATGTTCTGGGGTTGGCACCCCATCAGTTGGTCAAGGACAGACTCCTACAAGGATAGTACTCGGGCAGAGGTGGTTTGAGGGAATGACCAGTTTGATTACCATGTAGCACTACCCCCGTAGGAGCTGCTGGATTAAATTTTGGGCCTGCCGTTACTCCACCTTTCACCGTTTCAGAACACATAGGTAGATTCAGGTAGAGTTAGGCCGGCTTATCAGTAGATAAGCCGGCCTAACTCAGAATCTACGCCGCCGTATGTTTAAGCGTATGCTCAAACAGAGATACGCTTAAACATATCTAAGATACGACGGCTTGCGCCGTCCTATCTTAGATTGCAATTTTTCCGATGGCCGCTAGATGGCGCTTCCATTGCGGCCGGCGTAGATTATGTAAATGAGGGGATACGCCGATTCACGAACGTACGCCAGGCCGACGCAGTACTTTTTCGCCGTTTACGTAAGAGATAGGCCACGTAAAGTTAGTGCTAGGCTCTAGTGGAATAGTAATGTTATGTATGGCCGCCGTTCCTGCCGCGAAATTCGAAATTTTTACGTCGTTTGCCTTAGTCGTCCGCGAATCGGGATTTACGTTGTTTACGGCCACATCGAAATCAATAGGCCCATACGGCGTACTTAGCCGCAATGCACACAGGCTACGCTACACCGCCCTAAATTAACGCCATTGTACCTGAATCTACCTATAAGAGTCTATATTAGAAAGAAATGTCAAAGGCCCCGTACTCACGACCAAACATGTCTGCTGAAACTGGTCCGCGGACCAGTTTCAGCGGACATGTTCGATCGTGTGTAGGCAGTAACGGACAGGATTCCAGCAAACATTTGTCGGCCAGACCGTTTCCCAACGAACAACTGTTTCCTGGTCTTGCTTTAAAACAGTCCGCTGGAATTGTGTCCGCTCGGACATGTTCGGTCGTCTGTACACAAAAGCAGCGTACAAAAATCCCGCGCATGCTCAGTCAAAATGAGGAGACGGGAGCGCTCGTTCAGGTAAAACTCGCGTTTGTTTGGGATATGGCACATTCGTCATTTCAAAGCTTTTATTCTAGCAAGAGAACAATGTCTTAAAACGACGCAATAAACAACAGTTTATTGCCTCGTTTTATTAATTCTTCTCTTGCTAGAATAACCCCGTTCTCTTGCTGATGCAATTTCAACTGAGTTGTCCCATACTGAAATGTGACATTTCTTGCTTGTGATGTAATCATTTAAAAATGTTTTCTAGGCCAGACGTGTGTTTTTGTTGGTGGTCCTCCATATTTTTAAAATTTAATTTTGTAAAGGAATGTTCATCTTCTTATTTTTTTGGGTGTGTTTCTAGTTATGTCACCATTTTGTTCATTTTGTTATTACATGTTATATTTTTCTTTTAGGGCATTTTTTTTTTATTTTTTAGAATATTTAACCATGTTGGCACACCAAATGTCCCCCCCCCCCCCAATGAGTTTGTGTCCTTTGTAAATGACCCATTGTATTTTTTTTTAAGGTTTGCTGCCTAATAATCCCCACAGTATAACAAACAATAGACAGGTTTTCAAATGAAAGCAAAAAGCCATTTATTTTGGCAAATGTCATCACAAAAAAAAACAGAACGGCAGCACTAGAACAGATAGCAAACTATATGCAAACTCGCATTTCCAACATGGTGAAGGATAAACTACCAAACCTCCGGAGGCAAACAAAAAAATCTGAAGCAGCAGCACAGAACCAAAGGAACCCAAACTGTGGTAGTCCAAACAATATGTCCTTTGTGTGGAAGGAAATGTAAGGCATGGAACCACCGTTTCCTCCTCTTTCCAGCCTTCCCTCCAGGCTGCCTTCCAGCGGATCTTACACGGGCTCTTGCAGGTGGGGTCGATGTGGCAGCAGGAGGATGGTGTTCAGCAAGCCGGGCCGGGTCACATAGCCCAGTGTCTGGGGTCAGCAGGCCCTTCTGCATCCACCAAAGGACCTGGTTCATCAGGGCCTTTGACAGTCTTCTCTGGTCCTCCTCCCCTTCATTTAAATCATGTGCCAAGGAGGCACTGAAGGCCTCTGTGGGGTTGAGGGGGGCCCTCATGATGGCGCTTGCCTCCTGGATCATGCGGAGGCTTGCCTCCTCCACAGGCCTCAACTGCCTCCTTCGGCCTGATGGCCTCACCTGGGGGGGAGAAGACTGGCTGGTGGTGGTTGTCCTGGGCGGGGGGACCTGCTGCAGGCCACTGGGCCCGGCCTCCTCCTGGCTGCCACTGACCCCGGCCTCCTCCTGGCTGACAGAGACGGGAGGATCTGCCACCTCCTGGCTGATCTCTTCTTCCTGTGTCAAAAAAAGGGACATTTTTTACTATTTAGCCAAATCAAAACAAACACATTTTCATGTTTTTATTTTATTATTTTAGGTTCATTATAACTTGAATAGACTCTCCTTCTGACCCCTGCAGTTGTCATCCCTGACACCTATTTGTCTGGCGACCTTTTTTTTGGGTTTTCCCAGCTTGGCTTTTCTTTTACAATATCAACTCATTAATCCACCAATAATTATTTACGCCAGAAATATAGAGGAAACTACTATACCTCCTCATCGAAGGGTGGCAGATCTGCATCTCTGTCAGCCAGGCCCTCTTCTTCCGACTCTGCAGGGCTGTGGTCATCTTGGGAAGGTCCACTGGAATGTAGCGTGGAGGGAAGGTTGGAAGCAAGACTAGACATCGATTCCCTGCACTCCATTTCCTTACGCAAAAAAGACATCTGTTTGTAATACCACAGTTTGGGTTCCTTTGCTTGTGTTGCTGCTGCTCCAGATTTTTTAGATTTATTAGCTTTGTATGCTCTTCTATATGTGCTTCTCAGGTTGGCAAGTTTATCCTTCACCATGTTGGCAGTGCATCCTGGCACCCATGTTTGCATATAGTTTGCTAGCTCCTCTAGTGCTGCCGCTCGTACATCTTTATTGCAATATAAAGAGTTTTTTGAATCCCACAGGATGGGCGTGTCTTCAAATTTTTCAAGTAAGGCCTCTATTGCTTCCTTAGTTTGGAGGAGGTCCATTTCCCGGCCTTATTTTCTTATTTGATTTTGGAGTCTAGATTAGCAAAACATAAACCAAATAAAACTAGATATTAAAAAGGATCAGCGTTGACCTTGATATAATATGTGTCTCCAAATCTATGACCTATATATAATTACAAACACAGTCTCTCTTGTTGTAAAAATGATGGCCAGCTCGGCCGCATTGGTTGTACCAAACATTGATTTGCTACATGCAGACCCATTGGTAACATTGCAGTAACTAATTTTAATATAGAAACCTAAACAATGCTTACAAATGAGAGCATTCATCTAGGCACTCTTTCATGTGTAGATCTCCTGCCCCTGAGCATGGATGACATAAAAGACACTTCCTAATGACCTCTGTACAACCAACACTGAACAATACTTTGCCTGATCTGAACACACCATTCAAAAAGATTTAAATGAGGTACAGCATTGTTCACATATCTATTTTGTGAGGTGTCCAAAAGCATTTGGATACCAAAATAACATTGTGGGACTCAACAGACAGAATAGCTTAAAAAGGGTGCAACCAACATACCAAACCCCCATCCCATGGCTCTCCATTTTCTAGGCCTCTGCTGATCCCATTTTGAATTTCCTTACCTTCCTGTCTCTCGCTCCTCGTTTCTCACGCTCGCCTAATTACCGCGTAACCTGCGTAATCACGGCGTGCGCCTTTTATACACTCCGCGTATGTATGAAACGCCGCCCTCGTCAGCTTTTCCATGCCCCTAATCAATGTGTTTCGGAAATATGGCGTTAACTGTGTATGTTCTGGATTCGCTCGAATATTCTCTGCGTAACCTACGTAAATACGTTGTTTGCATTCTCTACACTCCGCGTATGTATGAAACGCCGCCCTCGTCTCCGCCCATGGCGGAACATTTCCTCTTTTCCCCGCCCATAATCTCTGTGGGAAAGGAAAGATGGCGATGTCACACGAGCGGGCACGATGCTCTCAGGCCGCAAGTGAAGGGACAGAGGCAGGGACGTCCCGATCCAGGAAAAAAGAAGATACAAAGCCACTAATATGCGGTTCGAGGAAATGGTGGAGTTAGTTTCCATCATGCGGAGGAAGGACTATGATGGTGAATTAGGGCCATACAAGACCCCTAACCGCCGAAAGGCACATATTATGGACAAGGTGGCGAGGAGAATGCAGAGGATGTTTGGGATCACCAGGTCCAAAGAACAGCTGAGGAAACGCTGGTCCGACTTAAAATTGAGGGAGCCACATCAGATGAAGAAGATCCTTAAAATTCTGCGTAAAAGTAAGTTAATTTTTTTGGGGTTGGGGGGGGGGATTGTCTGCAAGAATGTGTTGACATGTATATTTAGACATCTGCCTCCTTGGCCTGCTTGTACTTTTGAAGACATGTTGACAGTTTTGTTTTTTTACGTAAATACCTACCTATTTACAAATAGTGTTCTTAGTAAACCGCGTAACATCACATCGTTTCTCAGAAATGCAAGGTTATTCCAGGAACAACACACATGGACATGGCTCACTGGCCAAAAACTTGGTTTGCAAACATTGTGTAAAAGCTAGTTTATAAAAATCAAATTAAGAGAATGTGAAAGGCAAACAGGATTTTATCTAAAAACAGTGATAATAAAGCAGATGTTTTCCCATCTGCAATGCAGAGCACCTGTGTCTCCCAAAAAAATGTCAAGTTTTTGGTAGGGTCTCCCAGAAATACAGTTTAGGGGGGACATCCATGTGTGTCACTTTGCTAAAAAGGGGCAGGATCAGAGCTTGCCATAGAAGTCTGTCAAAAATGTAGGTTTGGTGAAAGATAAAACTAAATAAATGAAAGCCTCTTCTAAGCAATGTATGCGATTTCTGCTCTCCAATATCTGTGTGCTGATGAGTATACCTTTTGTTTTGTGTTATTTAGGGGAAAGAAGTCGCCAGCATTTGGAGGAGGCAGAGAGGGCCAGACAAGGCCAAAATCTTCAATCTCGCCATGTGGAGGAGGAGGAGGATGTGGAAGGAGAAAAGGATGTGGAAGGAGAAGAGGATGTGGAAGGAGAAGAGGATGTGGAAGGAGAAGAGGATGTGGAAGGAGAGGAGGATGTGGAAGGAGAAGAGGATGTGGAAGGAGAGGAGGATGTGGAAGGAGAGGAGGATGTGGAAGGAGAAGAGGATGTGGAAGGAGAAGAGGATGTGGAAGGAGAGGAGGATGTGGAAGGAGAGGAGGATGTGGAAGGAGAGGAGGATGTGGAAGGAGAGGAGGATGTGGAAGGAGAGGAGGATGTGGAAGGAGAAGAGGATGTGGAAGGAGAAGAGGAAGTAAGAAAGGAGGAAGGAAGAGAGGAGGAAGAAGTAATTTTGGACTTAGAATTTATAGCAGATGAAGGGCAAGTTGAGGAAGAAGAATTTGGCGAATTGAAAGAAGGTGGATTGATGGATGAAGGAGGAGTCGATGATGATGGGGAAGTGGTTGAAGAAGGAGGAGTCGTGGAAGATGATGGGGAAGTGGTGGAAGAAGGAGGAGTGATCGAAGATGGCGAAGTTGTGGAGGTGGAAAGGAAAAGACCATCAGCTCAGTGTCACCCCAGCTTGATTTGGCAAAACATATGTAGATAGGCCTCATCAAATATTTGAGTTTTGATTGCCCATTTTTTTTTTTTTTAGGGGATGAAGATGGTGTTGCAATTTTTTCGCGTGCAAGTGCTGCTATAATTATTCAGCAGGTAATGGAGTGCAGCACTGAAATGCACAATATGCGTGAAAGGATGGTTGTCATGGAACAGAATGTAACAAATGTCCTTTTGGAGTGCAGCACGGAAATGGACAATATGCGGCAAAGAATGATGGTCATCGAATCTAATTTTAAAAATATTATTGACATGATGGGCCGTGTCAAAGACTGAAACACCCCCCGCCCATCCCCCGCCCCCACAACCATTTTTACTTTTTGAATAATGAATACACCAACATTTGAAGATGCACACACAGTGTGCCAACATGTGCTATCTGCCATCACAGAATATCTAGTGTCTGTGCTTTGTGGGTCCAACCCCCTCCTCCATCCTCAAGTAGTTGAGAGGAAGTGTTTGCTCCCCCAAAACACAGACATTGATCACCCATGATGTCAGATAGCACATGTGGCCATTTGTCTGTTGAACCAATGACATTTGGCGATTTTTCACTGAATGTGTGCATCTTCAAATTTTGGCGTGTTCCAGTGTGAAAGCACACCATGACTGACTGCTGTTGTGAATTCTTATATTTTTATAAGGTTTAAGTTCTTTTGTTTGTCCATTTTGTTAATTTTTGGATACTATAAAGTTTATACCATAAACAATCAAAGAATAAACACCAAACAAAAAAAAATATATATATATATAATTATATATCTTAAAAATTAAAAAATTTCGGGAAGTCGAGATTTGACACCAAAATCTAAATCAAATATAATCGTATTAAAAAAAAAAAAATTTAAAAAATATATTTTCAAAAAAAAAAAAAAGAACAAACCCAAAAAATATATATTTGTGAAAAAATAGAAAAAGATAACATCTCGAAAAATCGCAATTTTTTTTTTAACCCAAATAAAAATTATTTGTTTTGGAAACAAAAGGTCCAAAAAAAATAATATTTTTTTTTTGACGAAAAAAAACTGCCAAAAAACACAAAATAAATGGCGGTAAACACCCCACAAAAAAAATATTATCTATATATCTCTCTATTTTTGGAGTTTCTTGGCAAAAGTTTTACGACATTATATATATATATATATATATATATATATATATATATATATCTATGTAAAAAAGAAATAGAACTATATTTGATAACCAAAACTGTGAACTTGTTTAAAAATGTATATTCTTGAGAATATTTTTTGGTAAATAAAATAAAAAATTAATAAAAAAAGGACTAAAAATATTGTAGACTCCTAAGTCCAAAAGCAGGGAGTACTTTAAAAAAACAAAAAAATTGGTGTGGTCATGAACAAGCAGAAAATAAAAAGCTTGACCTCAAAATTAGAAAATGGAGTGGCTTCTTATTTCTAGACTCAATACCCTGTGCAAATGTGGTTATTTACTAAAAGTGGAGAACTAAATTTTGCACTATAAGTGCAGAAGTTAGTTTGAGAACCAGGAAGACAGATAAAAAGAGAAAAAGCATTAATGACAAACAACTGTATAAAGTCCAATGGTCTAATTATTTATTAGTTCTGTGAATATTTCTTTCTTTTGGGGGCCGAATTAGAAAGAAATATGATCTGGCATAGCAATGGCCCCCCGACCCATGAAGTACTCAACATATTTGTCGCGTACCTCACGAGCTGATTGGGTGGCCAAGCCAGCGCGACCAGTGTCCAGCCCGGGAAGGGGATCTGAGGGTAGTCTTGCCTCAGAACCGATGTCGGGTAGGTACGTCTGGGAGTGCCTGCGTAAAAAGTTGTGCAAAATGCAGCAGGCAAATACAACGGTGTTCAATTTATATTCCGCCAAGTGTATCGCTGTCCTGAACAGGCGGAACCGGTTGGAGAGGATCCCAAAGGCATTCTCGACTACCCTCCGAGCCCTGGCCAACCGATAATTAAACACCCTCCTCTCTGAGGTGAGGGTCCTCTGGGGAAAAGGCTGCATGAGGTGAGGACCAAGCCCGAAAGCCTCGTCCGCTAGGAACACAAACGGAAGTCCTTCCACATTATCTTCATCTGGTGGCAATGCCAGACCACCAGCTTGGAGACGATCATAGAAATCAGTCTGTGCAAACACTCCCCCATCAGACAGCCGGCCGTTCTTCCCCACGTCCACATATAGAAACTCATACTGTGCCGACACCACCGCCATCAACACAATACTATGATAACCCTTGTAGTTATAATAGTAGGACCCCGAACTCCACCGCAGTTCGGGAAATCCCACCGCTGGGCAAATTGGGAAGCCACAGACTGCCATTCCTGTGGTGTGGAGGGTAGCTGTGGGGACAAACAAATAAAGAGATTTAGTACTTTGGCACATAAACATTGCAAACATAATCCTACAAGCATCCTTGTGCTACTTCACAGTATTACAATTGCATTTTGAAAATGTGCAGGGAGAATTTGGGTAATGAAATATATAGGGACACTTAATTAAGAGACTCCACAGCCCTCTGATGGGGAATAAAAAAGTTTTAAGGGGGGGGGGGGTTGGAACAGAAAAACCAAAAAGTCCTGTTTTAAAAATTGGCAAGGTGGGTTTGTCCCTAGGATAGCATGCTGGACAGGTTAATATTGGGTAAGTGACAAATATGCAGGTAGGCCAAGAAAAATACATGGACAGCTTATATCAACATGCATAGGGAGAAAAGGGAACGTTAGTTAATAAACACACAGCATATCTGGGAAATAAAAAAAAAATGTTAGTTGCCCACATTATTTCAAACAGATTTTGAGGGTAAAATGAGGAAACTTACCTTAATATACTCCTCCTGCAGAACTTTGATGATGGCAGCACACGTGTCCGGTATGATGACCCCAAGCGCCTGCGGAGAGATGCCTGTGGAGAACTTGAGGTCCTGCAGGCTCCTCCCAGTCGCCAGGTACCGCAACGTGGCAATAAGCCTCTGCTCGGCCGTGATGGCTTGGCGCATCACAGTGTCCTGCCTCGTGATATAGGGGGACAGAAGATCCAGCAGACGGTTGAATACGGGGTCCGTCATGCGGAGAAAGTTCCTATAGTCATTAGGATTATTCTCCTGGAGTTCCCTAAGCAGAGGCATATGTGAGAACTGGTCACGCTGGCGCAACCAATTCTTGGTCCAGAAACGCCTCCGCCCCCTGTTTCTGGCCAAAGTACTGAAATGATGAACATATCCAGCAGCCATCCCATAAACAGCACCAACTCGCGAAAATTGACGCTGCTGCTCCGTCATGGCTTCAAACCGGCCGGCTGGTCAGTCAAGAACACACTCCAACAGAAAGCACTCGCAAATCCAGCACTACCTGCGAGGAACGCGTGACAAACAGATACGAGCGCACAGGACGCAACTGCAAAAGCAGAAACAACCTGCAAGCCTATAGCCGAATGACAACTACGATCCCGCAAGCACACGCACTGAACCCGTGAATACAAGCTGTCAAAGCGTGGAGACTGAAAAGCGCGAATCAGCTCTAACCAAACCTTCACTAACACGAGCAAACCCGTAACTAGCAAAAGAGGAACAGAGGGCGGCGCCATTAACTTTGGTCTTCCCCTTTATAGTGACGTTGTACGTGGTTTACGTGCACGCGTTCCGGTACGACGGGAATTTGGTCCGCTGGTGTGTACAAGCCAGCGGAACAAAACAAAAATCAGCCTTGTTCGCCGGAAACTGTCCGTCAGACAGTTTACAGCGGACAGATCCGGTCGTGAGTACAAGGCTAAACAGATGTATGCACCAATCATGGAGGCCCGGATTCACAAAGCACTTACGCCGACGTATAACAAGTTACGCCGACGTAAGTGCAAATGTGCGCTGTCGTATCTGTGCGCAAGACCCACAAACAGAGATGCGCCTAAAACCAGGCTACACCCCGCCGACATATCTTGCTTACGCCGGCGTAGAGTGGGCGCACATTTAGGCTGGGAGCATGGTGCCGCTCCCATTGATTAGTCATTTAAATATGTAAATGAGGGAAATGCGGCGATTCACGAACCTGCGTGCACCTGACGCAGGCTACAAGAGGTGCGCGTAAGTTGTACGTCCGGCGTAAAGTTAAGCCCCATAAAGGAGGTGTAACCCAGCAGCAGACATGCAAAGATCTGCACCAGGGAACACAAGCCGTGTGTCTGGCTGGGCGTAGGGTACGTTCATGGCGTACGCATTGCTCCGGCGTATCTTAGGCAGTTGTTCCGACGTGGTTGTGAGCATGCGCACGGGGATGCGTCCACGTCACGGCGCATGCGCAGTTCGTTAAACGTACTTGTCTGACGCTCGGAACATCATTTGCATGGGGTCACGCCTCATTTGCATGGGTTTGCATGGGTCAAGCCCACTTCCACCTACGCCGGCCTGCGCCTTCGAAACCTACGTCACAGCGACGCAGCGTGGGGAGCACTGGCTTCCTGAATTCCATGCTTGCCTCTCTGCGCTGCGTCGGCATGGCGTACATTGGTTTGCGCTACGGCGGCGTAATGTGCGCCCGCTCTCTGTGAATCTGGGCCTTAGTCTTTTTCCAAATGCTTTATTAAACAAACTTGCGATAGTAGAGGGATGGAGGGTTAGGGAAAGTTTAGATACTTTGTTGCAGATCACTGAGGAACTTTAGGATCAAAAAGACAATTACCCCTTTCTGTCAGCGGATCTTGCTCACCCGGATAGGCCTCTCTCACTGACCTAGCAGCCGGTATGATGCACGGACAAAGTCTCTACCACAAACGTAACAATACGATAAAACTGCTGCATAATCCTCTGCCACAGGATTGCGTGGCCAGTAGTTGGTAGATTGAAGCACAGCTACACAGTAAAAGAGCCTTTAAGCCATCCGGCAGTACTGTGAGGGTAGATGGGTTTAGATGTGTCCTCCAAATGAGTCACCAGGCCCTTCCCGAGAAACCAGCCTTCCGCTCGGTTCCCTCCAGGAAAAAGTCCTCCCCTGGATCTTCTCAATTTGCTTGGCTTCTCCGAGCAGGCAAGACAGCACAGGACCATCTCTGGACTAGTAGGCCCCAAACAACTTCTGGGCCTACTTACAGTAACGCAGCCTCGGGCCAGCTGGCCCCCCGAGGTAGTTGTCACATACCTTAGGCCAGGAGGGCCATGAGGTCAGAGAGAGAGAAAAATGGTGTCTGCCTCTTAAATATCCTCTCCCAGAATGCACAGCAGTTAGAACACTCCCACTGAGCTGTTCCTGGGGAAAGAATAATCAATGCATGCCAGCCTACTGTATTTCCAACACTGGCCTGAGGTGACATTGGCACCTACTGGCAACAGTGGGAAATGCACACAACACAACCAGAGTTGGAACAAAAGCTAATTTAGCTTTGAAATATAAATTCTGAACTATGTACAATTCAGACAATCCACTAAATTTACAGCATAGCCCACTGTTCTTCAGGAGCAGGGCGCTACAACTATATAATTTATGGAGGACGTATGGTGGCCCTGCTGGGTCGGGCGGATTGTTTAAATGATATGCGTTTCCAGGGCTCTGGGGCCGGGTATGGTCTGATACTATACTTTAAATGTTTTACATATTTCTGTTTTGTTTTTATATCTTTTTTTCTCTTATTTTCTTTCTATGTTGACCGAGGTTATTTGGTTATTCTGACTAAAAAATGTTCTACTTTCCTGATGTATTTTTTGTACTGACACTCATAACACACAACTCTTTTCTGTTTGGGTGATTCTGTATTGGTTAGCAAACTATTTTGTGTGGACAAATGTTGTCTTTCTATTTATGCATTATCTTGTATCTTGTATTTGCACTATGAAAAACCAAATAAAAACCTTTTCTGATTAAAAAAAAAACATTTCTCACAAGAGGCCTGCTGCACCTCTAGGGAGCTCTCAGTAGCCCAGCACTGGTGTGATCTCTCATGGTCTGACCTTTTAGCAAATATGGTTGGAACCACCGGCATATATTTTACTGTTTTTTATGGCAACGGTATTAGTATTACTTAAAGCTGAGTTCCACCCAAAAGTGGAACTTCCGCTTTAAGTAGTCACCGCCCCCTTACATGCCAAATTTGACATGTAATTGTTTGGGGGGGGGGTACTTTTGAGTGGGACTTCCTGTCCCACTTCATCCTTCTGCCCACGGGCCGCCTAGGCGACTCCTCCTCTCCTCCTAGGCGGCCCCTCCCTCTCAGAAATCTTCTGGGACACGTGGCAGGACCCAGAAGATTGCCTGTCCGTTGGGAACGGGCAGCGCGACTTGCGCATGTGCAGTGCGTGCCCGGCCGTGAAGCCGAAAGCAGTCACGGCTGTGTGCCCACAGTGGCTATGAAGGTGCCGGCGGAGAGGAGAAGGTGCCGGCGGAGAGGAGAGGGAGAGGAGCGACGTTTCGAGCGGCACGCAAAATGCACACAAATGGCCATGCATTTTGCTCCCCATATTGCTCCCCATATTGCTTTTAATACTTATGAATTGTGATCACCTTTTTTATATTTTATTATGTATATATATATATATATATATATATGTGTTTTTTTCATTAAAACCTCTTTATGACCTACACCATTGTAGCCCCCATTTTTTTCTTCTCTTTACATGAATTTGTGGAAGATAAGGTTTTTTTGAGCCTTCTCCAGTTGGTTTCCAGTACCCATGCCAGGGTTCTCACTTACCTGAACCAGATCGTGTTTGGATGCTTGGAGGATCTTTATGATTGACATACCCAAGGTTTTCTAGGATCTTCAGTATTGGAGGAGTCGGTGGCCGATGAACATCTGGTCTTCCTGCCCTTTCCTGGGTTGACGACATCAGACTACCTAGGAGGCAGACTCCATTTTCTTCTGGACTTCCGGTGACATCTCTGTGGGACATTCCAAGCTCGATCGATCCACTGTCGTACGACATTTGGGTCCAACAGTTGCAGTAAGCGCATATGTATTCCACCTCATATTTGAAGATTTCTGTTGGGAAGTTCCTCACCATCTCATGACATCTTCATCGTTTTATTGTTTATGGACACTACATTACATTGTTGTTTATATTGTTCACTTTATTGATTTCAATTTCACATTTTGTTGTGGTGCAATTTTTGCCATTACATCCTTTGTGTCACAATATATGGTCACACCCCATTAGGTGTATACAGCCATTGCAATTTGGCTCACACGTAGCGCTACATTACCATCCACATTTTTAAATCATTACCTGATGCTTCTTGGATAGTGCCCACATAGTCTCAATCCCAAAGGGTATTCTCTTGTTACTGTATATTAGGGGCAATTAATTAAGGCCAGAGTTTCCTATATATTCATTATAAAACTGCCACAGTCATTGCAAATACGCCTCAGTATGTTTATTTCCTCTTTTTCTCAGCTCCTTCTGCGATACTTTCCCAATTGAGATATTTCAGGAAAATACCACATTATGGTCACTAAATGGAGATGACCGTCATAGAAAAATAAACAAATTAAACACACTATGGGGATTATTCACAACAGCTTTTTTTTTATCAATACACACCACACCACCGCCGATCCTAGTGTTTAAGGGCATTTCTTTGTATTAGACACTGTGACCCCTTGGCGCTGGCTGCCCTGGCCCTTTAAATGTCTTGCTATGCCGGGAGGCAGAGCTGGGCTTATGGGCACATGACTGCTGTGATTGGCTGTCACAGCAGTCACATGCTCGTAAAAGTCCCAAACGTAAACGGCGATCGGGAATTTTCTGTGAAGCCTCGTACACACGGCCGAGGAACTCGACGTGCCAAACACATCGAGTTCCTCGGCCAGTTCAGCACTGAAGCCGCCGAGGAGCTCGGCGGGACGAGAGCTCCCATAGAACAACGAGGAAATAGAGAACATGTTCTCTATTTCCTCGTCGAGCTCCTCGTCGGCTTCCTCGGCTGAAAGTGTACACACGACCAGTTTCCTCGGCAGAATTCAGCCAGAAACTCGGTCGGAAGCTGAATTCTGCCGAGGAAACTGGTCGTGTGTACGGGGCCTCAGCCGCCGGTCACTGGGCTGGGAGCACACAAGGCACATGCTCTTGGCACAGCACTGTCAATGCTATTGCACACAAATATGCAGCCGCTTAGTGCCAAGGCGCGGCCACCGAGATGCCACATATTTGCGTGCGCTCGGTGCCAAGAGGCTAATGTCATTACTTACAGACAATTTGCTGTTGTGACTCAGTCACAGCATCTGGTGTTTGGAGGGGGCCTGAACTATCTCAGGATAAGTGTTATCCTACATTTTTATTTATTTCTAGGACATAGGGAGAAAAGTGGATGTAAACCCACCACTCACCCAGTATAAACTAATGGCACAGTATTAATGTATATATACACATGCAAGCCTCCTGCATGTATTCCTACCTTACAAATGTCACCCCCTTCAGCAGTAGGAGCCCCGCAAAACTCTGGAATCGTGGGTGGGTCTCTTTGCCGGAGCACGGTGGGTGGAGTCGTGATGTCACAAGACTCCTCACCCACCTTTACACTCTCCTACTGTTTCTGCTGGCTCTGGGAGCTGACTGCACCATGAATATCCTTCTCAGTCACACTGATCTTCTGCTGATCTTGAGGATCATTCCCCATGATGAGTAATATCCAGTCAAAACTCAGGAAAGGCACCACCTGACTTCAGCATGCCCAATCAGGCTGAGGTGTGGAGCAGCCAATCCTGGGAGAGCTGGAGAAGAAAGGGGGAGGGATGTGAAGCTGGAATCGTAACACTCTTTCTCTGCTCCTTCATGAGATAAAGAAATCAGATGTCAGTCATAGCAGTGGGGCATGTGGCGACACAAACTTATCTGTGTGCCCTTTTCTATCTTACTAAAAAAAGACAAGAGTATTGTTAAGAGCTGGATTAACTCTTCGTGACAAGACTGGGCACATATGACTTGACATCCTCTACTGCACCAGGTGGAAGTCTTCATTAAAAGTTTTTATTTTTTTTCAGGTTTACATGCACTTTAAGGCCGGGATTCAGAAAGGACTTATGACGACGTATCTCCAGATACGCCGTCGTAAGTCCAAATGTGCGCCGTTGTATCTTTACGCGTATTCTGGAAACCAGATACGCCTGAATTTGGTCAAGATACGACTGACGTAAGTCTCCTACGCCGTCGTATCTTGGGTGCATATTTACGCTGGCCGCAAGGGGCGCTTCCGTAGATATACGCATCGAATATGCAAATGACCTAGATACGCCGATTCACAAACGTACTTGCGCCCGTCGGATTTAGCTACGCCGTTTACGTAAGGCTTACGTCCGGCGTAAAGTTACCCCTGCTATATGAGGCACAGGTAATGCAAAGTATGGACATCGGAACAAGCGTATATTTTTACGTCGTTTACGTAAGTCGTACGTGAATGGGGCTGGGCATAGGTTACGTTCACGTCACAGGCATTGAGTCGGCGTATGTTATGGAGTAAATTCGACGTGATTGTGAGCATGCGCGTGCATGCGCCGTTCGTTCGGCCACTCATTTACATGGGGTCACGGTTAATTTAAATACAACACGCCCACGGCCTTGCTACTTTGAATTAGGCGGGCTTACGCCGGCCATTTTACGTTACGCCGAAGTAAGAAAGGGAGCAAGTCCTTTCTGAATACAGTACAAGCCACTCTAGGTTACGTCGGCGTAGCGCATATCAGATGCGCTACGCCGCTCTAAAGAAATGCCAATCTTTCTGAATCCCGGCCCAAGTCTTTTCTAGGTGTTAAGGGATAGATTCACGAACCTTTGGGCGGGCATAGCGTATCTCCTATACGCTACGCCGCCGTAACTTTGAGAGGCGAGTATGGTATTTTCAAAGATTTTGCCACCGAAGTTACGGTGGCGTAGCGTATTAGGGCTGGCGTAAGCCTGCCTAATTTAAATTTTGAAGCTGTGGGCGTGTTTTATGTATATTAACTGTGACCCCACGTAAATGATGTTTCCATCGAACGGCGCATGCGCCGTCCGTGGACGTATCCCAGTGCGCATGCTCCAAATGACGTTGGCAAATCGTCATGCTTTCGACGTGAACGTAAATTACGGCCAGCCCCATTCACGGACGAGTTACGCAATCTACGTAAAATTTGAAAAATTTGACGTGGTTCCGACGTCCATACTTAACATTGGCTGTGCCATGTTTTTGGTGATTTATCTTTACGCATGAAACCACTTACGTAAACGACGTATCTTTACTGCGACGGCCAGGCGTACGTTCAGGAATAGGCGTATCTAGCTGATTTACATATTCTAGGCGTAAATCAGCGTACACGCCCCTAGCAGCCAGCGTAAATATGCAGTTAAGATACGACGGCGTAGGAGATTTACGCCGGCCGTATCTTAGCAACATTTAAGCGTATCTCAGTTTGAGCATACGCTTA
The DNA here is from genome assembly GCF_905171775.1 of Rana temporaria. Taxonomy (NCBI): domain Eukaryota; kingdom Metazoa; phylum Chordata; class Amphibia; order Anura; family Ranidae; genus Rana; species Rana temporaria. The sequence continues at coordinate 449,678,528 of NC_053489.1, read as the reverse complement.
AAGTTGCGACGGCGCGGATTCGGACTTACGACGGCGCATCTACTGATACGCCTGTCGTAAGTCTTTATGAATCTACCCCTAAGGCCTAGTACACACGAGAGGATCGATCCGCGGAAACGGTCCGGGGGACCGTTTCCGCGGATAAATCCTCTGGCGGATTTTGATCTCATGGTTGTACTAACCATGAGATCAAAATCCCCGCGGAATTCCCTCCGCGGTGACGTGTCGCGCCGTCGCCGCGATGATGACGCGGCGACGTGCGTGACGCTGTCATATAAGGAATTCCACGCATGCGTCGAATCATTACAACGCATGCGAGGGATGCAATCGGACGGATTGATCCGCTGAGTCTGTACAGACCAGCGGATCAATCCGCTGGACTGGATTCCAGCGGATAGATTTCTTAGCATGCTAAGAAATCTTGATCCGCTGGAAATCCATCCCCGGGGGAAAAAATCCGCGGAGAAATATCCGCTGGATCGTACACACCAGGGGATCTATCCGCTGAAACCGGTCCGCGGATCAATTTCAGCGGATCAATCCTCTCGTGTGTACGGGGCCTAAGAGTTTAAAGCACAATCAAGAGGATCCTTCTTGATCATGGGGCCAGATTCACGTACAGCAGACGCAAGTTTACGTAACCGGTTTACGTTACACCGCCGCAATTTTTCCGATTTAGTGCCCGATCCACAAAGCACTTACCTGGAAATTTGCGGCGGTGTATAGTAAACAGGTCCGGCGCAAGGCGGTCCAATTCAAATGGGGCGGGTACCATTTAAATTAGGCGCGCTCCCGCGCCGGATGTATTGCGCATGCTCCCATCGCAAATTTCCCGACGTGCTTTGCGCGAAATTACGACGCGCCGACGTTTTGTGAATCGCGACGTGAAAAAAGATTTACGCCGGGAAAAATAAAAGATTTTAAAAAAATTCAAAAGCGACGCGGGAAAGACAGGCATACTTTAACATGGTGGAGTACTTTTACACCATGTTAAAGGTGCCCTATCTTTGCGACGGAAATCTAACACTTGCGACGACGTAACGACGGGAAAAATCTTCGTGGATCGCCGTAACTCCTAATTTGCATACCCGACGCTGGTTTACGACGCGAACTCCCCCCAGCAGCGGCCGCGGTACTGCATCCTAAGATCCGACAGTGTAAGTCCATTACACCTGTCGGATCTTCTGCCTATCTATGCGTAACTGATTCTATGAATCAGTCGCATAGTTAGAAACAGAGATACAAAGGCGTATCAGGAGATACGCCGTCGTATCTCTTTTGTGAATCTGGCCCATGGTTCTTAAAGTGGAGGTTCACCAAAAAATTTTTTTTTTAACATTACATTCAGCTGAGTTGTCCTAATGACAATTGGCTGTTTTTTTTTTTTTTCCGTACATACCGACTTTCACCGCCGCTTCCGGGTATGTCTTCTGGGTGTTCCTATCTGATTGACAGGCTTCCGACCGTCACATACTGAGCGTCACGAGTTGTCGAAAGAAGCCGAACGTCGGTGCGCAGGTGGCGTATAGAGCCGCACCGACGTTCGGCTTCTTTCGGCAACTCGTGACGCGCTGTTTGCGACAGTCGGAAGCCTGTCAATCAGATAGGAATGCCCAGTCCCGAAGAAGACATACCCGGAAGCGGCGGTGAAAGTCGGTATGTACGGGAAACAACAAAAAACAGCCGATTGTCATTAGGACAACTCGGCTGAATGTAATGTTAAAAATTTATTTTTGGGTGAACCCCCGCTTTAAGCTCTCACCTCTAAACAAATCAGTAATGGCAATTTCCATACTCTATAATTTAACTAAGAAAAGTCCTATGTTTATTTTGTATATGTAAAGAAACACTAGATGGCAGCAAAGTATGTGTCCGAATTTAGTGCAGTAATTGGTATTGCACCGAGAAAGCCACATATGGGCATGTTTACACAGGTCAAATGAGTTCTGAAACTGAGAAGCAACAGGATCTCAAAACACATAATTATTGCATGTATTTCTTTTGATCTAGGCAAGTTTCACAAAAGTTACTTTTGGGCGCTTTCTTTAGTTTAATAAAAGCACAAGTTTATGTTACAATAAAATTTTGCGTACTTTAAACAGCACAAATTACTACTTTTAGTTAGTCTGCAATAGTTATTTACAATGAGAATCTACTAGTTAAACACAGAAGCAATATTACATAGTAAGAATTAATGCCACATGGTTGCACAGTATGCACACTAGACAAGGCTAGGCAAAAATAAGTGCTAAAACGATGGAATTAGCAAAGTGTGCATAGAAACTATATCATTTTCTATGAATGAGCTGAACATTTTCCAAACATCTGTAAAAGGCAAACTATTGTCCATGGTTCAGGGCAGCTAAACAAGTGATTACAGATAAGTGAACTTATAAAAATGTGCTTTTCTGACAATATGCCTGATTTGCCTCTATGAAATATTGACAAAGGAGAATGGACAGTTTTTAGTACCAAAGTTTAGAAATAAATAGTGAGGCCTCAAATAGACATAATCAAGTAGTTTAAGAGGGGTACCATCATTATGCCAATAAACTAAAACCGGAGACCACCCACAATAGTCGCCAGAGAGCAATAGAGGAAATGGACTATCTTGGTCCTCAGACACTGAATAAACAATTTAAAAAATATGTATTTGTATTAATACATTAATTAAAAATAGTAATGCCGCGTACACACGATCATTTTTCGGCATTAAAAAAAAAAATTTTTAAAAACGTCATTTAAAATGATTGTGTGTGGGCTTCACATCGTTTTTTGGCTTCTGAAAAAAAATGTCGTTTTTCGGGTTGTAAAAAATGATCGTGTGTGGGCAAAAACGACGTTTTAAACCCGCGCATGCTCAGAAGCAAGTTATGAGATGGGAGCGCTCGTTCTGGTAAAACTAGCATTTGTAATGGAGTAAGAACATTCATCACGCTGTAACAGACAGAAAAGCGCAAATCGTCTTTTGCTAACACGGAATCAGCTAAAGCAGCCCAAAGGTGAATAGAACTTCACCTTTAGAGTGCCGTCGTATGTGTTGTACGTCATCGCGCTTTGTTCATCATTTTTTTAAAACGATGGTGTGTGGGCAACGTCGTTTTTAATGATGAAGTTGGAAAAACGTTGTTTTTTTTTGATGCCGAAAAATGATCGTGTGTACGCGGCATAATATCCAGGAACAAAAATGTAAATGACATACAGGGGCTGATTTACCAAGCCTTTGCTCCATGATTCAAGGAGCAAAGGCAGGAATAAAAGCCGTTTTGTCATTTGCTAAAGAAATACGCTGACAGAGCAGCGTATTTCTTTATTTACTATAATGCCTAGTGCGCCCAGGAGAGGGCGCATGGTGCGCCTGTATAGACCTGGCGCACGGCATTTAGAAATGTAATTAGAAGGGGTTTGGGCGGGAGTTTATTAGGGGGGGGATGTGTAGTGACATGTGTTTGTTTAAGTTTCCCAGGCCGAATTTAAAGTGAAAGTGATTTTTGTGAAGAGGAGCGCCGTACGCCGCAAGTACGAATAAACCTCCGGGAGGTTTATTTGTGTACTGCGCATGCGTGCGCGGCAATTTGGGAGTTTCACGCACGCCATGTCACTACGCCGGCAAAATCTTGGTAAATACCAAGCGGCGTAGCTGCATTTGCATGACTTAAGGCGTGAAAGCCCAAATTTCAAACAAAAAAAACGGCGCGGGTTCCCCTCTGGGGGCACATTAGACCCTTCGGCTTGGTCTGGATCGTAAGGGGGAAAACCTACGCTAAAAAAAACAGATCCATACCAAACCCTTATCCAAGCATGCAGTCTGGCCAGACAGGAATGGGGGTGGGGACGAGCGAGCCGTACCAAACCGCATGCCTTACTCTTGTCCCCATGTCGATAGGGACAAGGGTCTCTTCCCGACAACCCTGGCCGTTTGTTGTCGGGGTATGCGGGCGGGGGGTTATCGGAATCTGGGAGCCCCCTTTAATAAGGTGGCCCCCAGATGCCGGCCCCCCACCCTATGTGAATGAGTATGGGGTACATCGTACCCCTACCCATTCACCTGGGGGGAAAATGTAAAGTAAAAAAAAAACACCACACATATTTTTGTAGTAATTTATTAGTCAGCTGGGGGGTCTTCTGCCGGGGCCCCCCCTTTCTTCTTTAAGCTCTTTTACAAGGGGGGGGGGTGTAGGCCCAGTCTTCTCTCTTCCGCCGGGGCCCCGGGCTTCGCCGTTTTTTGCCGGGGGGTGGGCCACCCCCCCGGGCTTCTCTCCGCTGCCTTCTGCCGGGGGCCCCCCACCCCCTTTAAGCTCTTTTTGATTGGGGGGGCATCCAGGCTTCGCCATTTTCTGCTGGGGGGTTGGCCACCCCCCCCCCGGGCTTCTCCGCTGCCTTCCGCCGGGGCTCTGGGCTTCGCCGTCTTCTGCCTGGCTCCTCCGCGACCCCAACCTTTGTGACATCACATTCCCGAGGCATGATGGGAATTTTTTTTTTGATTTTAGTCATTTAGAATTTGTGTTAATTGTAGCTTTCTCCTAGGTTATCATAGTGCCATGTTTTGTGGATGTACTAAATACCCTTCATTGTCAATGTTACCACCACAAATCAAGATATTTTATTAGTCAGCATTGATATAAGAACAAGCCACACAGTTTTTATTATCCAAATATGTTTATTTGTTCACATATATACAATCAAGGTTTTAAATATTTTTTTGTTTTTTTCTGGTCATTTACATATACAATCAAGGTTTTTTGTTTTTGTTTTCTGGTCATTTACATATAAAATAAATTTTTTTTTTGATTTTTTTCTGGTCATTTACATATAAAATAAAAAAAAATGTGTTTTTGTTTTTTTTTCTGGTAATTTACCTATAAAATCAAGTTTTTTTTCTGGTAATTTACATATAAAATCAAGGTTTTTTTTTGTTTTTGTTTTTTTCTGGTCATTTACATATAAAATGAAGGTTTTTTTTTTTTTTTTTGGTAATTTACATATAAAATCAAGTTTTTTTAAAGACATAAACAAACAAAAATAAAACCCTCCCCAGAACATCGATCACATTTTTGAGTTTTTGTTCCACCCTTTTTGATTTCTCTCGAATCTCCCTTGATGCAAGACGGATGTCTTCGATCTCTGCCTTGCAGGACAACACTTCTGCAATTAACAGCTGGGCACTATACGTGTCCAATCCGTCACCAGCACGACTAGCTCCTGAAATGTGGGACCAAACCATGTATTAAAATTATGTAGGCCTACATCTAGATTACCTGAAGCTGTGGTATATGATACTTTACCGGATGTGGTGGCAGGTTCCCCTTCGTCAACATCCCGCGGGGGTGTGGCTTGTGTGTTTTGGTCCTCCTGCCTTGCTGCTTCATTGTGCCCTATGAGATTGAAGAAAAGGTAAACATGATTTAAATAGATTAGAGGCCTGAAAGAGAAATATAAATCATTGTTTTTACAAATGATGGGACTATTGTTGGTTTTAACAACCCTTCTAAGCAGAACACAGGATTGTATGCATTGCCAAAGCACTTTAAATTCTTTGGATCTTTGGTCTAGTTTTCTACATGGAAGCTAACCAAGTATCCACTGGATCACCTCACCTCTGTGTGACACCCTAAATAGGTTGTTCTTGTGGCCAATAATTGTGCTACTGAGCCCACATGTGTAAACAACTGCTGAGCAGACTCTCCTTTTACTGTATATTGACTTATTTTTTAATATTAAAATCTAGTTAGGAACACATCTACATTAATTCCACAATTGATCTCACATAAAACAAAAAATATGTCGCAAATTTCAAGTTTGTGGGCACAATAATTGGTTGTAGGAGTCGTCGTTCGTTCAATCAGGAATAATAAAAAGACGATCTTTTTGTCTGATACAGTGTCTAAACTCCCATTTGCCCATGCGAACTAGGCATGATGGCATTTCTCACAAAGATCCTCTTTTATTATTTAAGTCATCGAATGAACGACGACTCCGACGACCAATTATTGTGCCCACAAACATAAATACAGTACAACCTGAAAGAAAAACCACATGCCACAAAGAACAAATCAAAATATTTATTACACAGGAAAATTACCGTATTTATCGCGATATAACGCGCTCTGGCGTATACCGCGCACCCCCAAAGTGGCCCCCAATCCTGTGGGAAAAAAAGATTTTTTGTTGTTTTGTACTTACAGTTTTGATGTCTTGCGCGGCGTCCATCTGCGGCCTCGTCGGGTCCGGCGTCCTTCTGCGGCCTCGTCGGGTGTCCTCTTCGGCGGGTCGGGCGTCCATCTTCGGCGGGTCGGGCGTCCATCTTCGCCGGGTCCGGTGTCCATCTTCGGCGGGTCCGGTGTCCATCTTCGGCGGGTCCGGTGTCCATCTTCGGCGGGTCCGGCGTCCTTCGGCGGCGTCCTCCCGCTCGTTTCCCGCCACGACTTTGAATACTGCGCCCGCATATAGCGAGCGCAGTACACTCGTGAATCTTCGGGCAGGCTCGGGCGCCTCTCGCACTGACGTCCTGTACGCTCAGGACGTCAGGACGTCAGTACGAGAGGCGCCGAGACTGGCCGAAGATTCACGAGTGTACTGCGCTCGCTATATGCGGGCGCAGTATTCAAACTCATGGCGGGAAATCGGGTATCGGCGTATACTGCGCACCCACGATTTTGCCCTGATTTTCAGGGCAAAATAGTGCGCGGTATACGCCGATAAATACGGTACTTACTTCGTCTAATGACTCTTTTTATCCTCTCCAGTTGCTCTGGCTCTCTCAACTTCAGGTGCAGACTCCTGACCACTTTCTGCATTATTGCGGCCTTCACTTTGTTGGGATACCTGTGAGGGCCATGTTTGGCATCATAGTCCTCCCTCCTTAAGATGGTCACCATCTCAACCAACTCCTGAAAGGACATGTTTGAGGCCTTGTACCTCCACCTGGTTCTTCTGTCTGCTTGGGCCTGGGCTGCCTCCTGGCTCGAGTTTGCCATAGTATGCATGTCCTGCATGTCCTTCATAGTTGCTGCTCATTAAACGATAGAGAGGGGGCAGGGTGAGGACGAGACCGAACGTCAGGGGTGGGCTAACGTGCGGAGCGTCACGCGTGCGCAGTGTATAAAGGCATACGACATGAGTGAAAGCAGCATTCACAGTCTGTGGAAGAAGGCGGAAGTATCGATCCTGTCATACGACGGTACGTAACTGTATTTTTGACGTTATTAGTGATCAGTGGATGAGTTTGTGGGCTAGATATGGTGTTAAAGCTAATTAGTAGTAGTGGCTTGACTGACATTAGGTTTTTGTTTTTAATTTGGACTTGCAGAAATAATGGAGGCCTTCAAAGACCCAGAATTCCTGACAGAATTTATACAAAGATGGAAGGAACTTCCTGTACTGTGGCAAACTAAAAACAAACAAAATAAAAACAAAGAAGCCAGGAAGAAAGCAAAGGAGACCCTGCTTGCATTTGTAAAGACAAGGGTCCCCAACGCCACAACCGACACTGTGAAACAAAAAATAAATTCCATTAGGGGCACCTACAGGACCCAACGGGTACAAGTCCTGGCCTCAATGAGATCTGGGGCAGCAGCTGACAGCATCTACAAGCCAAACCTGTGGTCAGCTGCAGTTCCTGGACGACCACATTGAGGTCAGGCCATCCCTGTCTACCCTTCCCCCAAGAGATCGCTCCCGTATTCCCTGCAGTCAATCCTCCAGTCTTCCCTGCAGGCAAGAGTAGCCAACCTCGGAGGAAGAGCAACAGTTCCTGGAGGACCCAGATTGTGAGCCATGGAGCCAGGTATAGCATTTTGCTAACAATTTTGGAGAATCAAAGTATAATAATGATGCAAAATTGATGTTACTAGTGTTCAAAATTTAAATGGATTGTACAAAAAGTGTTGAACATATCAATAGACAGTAGTGGCAAAACATGATGGGGACAAGATTGAAAAATGCAGGGGTCAGAATGATTGTGTGTCATTTTCTGGTACGCCATCAGGGGGGTACAGGCAATACACCTGGAAGGGGCCCCGGATGTCAACCCCCCTTTTTGGTAATAATCATTTTTGTCCCAAAAATGTTTTTTTTTTACTAAGTTTCAATTTTGGGTAAAGGCCCCCCGCTTCTCTATTTCAGGCGGCAGCAACTCCCCCTGCTCCAGGGGGCCCATGTCTGAAGCTGTGTAAGGGGCCCCATAATTCTGGATGGCGGCCCTGTGTGTAATATATATTAGCATTCAATTTCCATCTGTCATGATTTTAAAAATGTGTGATTTATGACGACAACAAATAAACTATGTCCCTTTTTTTATAAACAGACAGAGCAAAGTCAGGAGGAGGCAGGCCCCACAGGGAGCCAGGGGGAGGCAGCCCCCACTGGGAGCCAGGGGGAGGCAGGCCCCACTGGAAGCCAGGGGGAGGCAGGCCCCACAGGGAGCCAGGGGGAGGCAGGTCCAACTGAAAGGCAGGAGGTGGCAGAGCCCACTGGGAGCCAGGAGGTGGCAGGCCCCAGTGGGAGACAGGAGGCATGCCGGCATGATACAATCTCCTGGATCCCTCCTCTCCGCACTCCCGCGAAAAGGGCCAGGAGGCTTATCCAAATGGAGGAGGAGACCCAGGCCCTACTTCGCGAAGCAACTGCGGCCATCCGAGAGCCACCCAGAGAAGAAGAGGGTTTTGCAGCGCTCATCGCAGCCAAGCTCCATAATCTGGAGCGGGGCCAGCGTGTGCGCTGTGAAACCCTCATCTTTAAGGCCATAAACATGGCCACACTGGGGCAGCTCGATGACGACATCGACATTGTGCGGATTGCTCCTCCTGTACTTGCTGCTCCTCTTGCTACTTCTCCTGCTCATGCTCCTTCTCCTGCTCCGTCTCCTGCTCCTTCACCTGCGCCTCCTCTTCCTGAGCATGCTCTGGCTCCTGCCACAACCTCGCCTCCAGGAACCCAGCCTCCAAAGACTCGGTCTGCAGGGAAGACTGCAGGGGAGAAGACTACCAAGTCGAAGCGATGAGATGGTGCCCCTAATGGATTTTTTTTGGGTCTCACAGCCTTGTTGCCTTGGTGGACCCTTGTCTTTATAAATGCAAGCACGCTCTCAAGTGCTGCCTTCCTTGGCTTCTTTGTTTTTATTAAGTTTGTTTTTAGTTTGCCAGCAGTGTTTCATTTTTTTTTTTTATTAGACCATAATAAATGTTTTTTTGGTTTGCGTGCAAAATTTGACCATGTTCTTTTTTTGGGGAATAGAGAGATCGGTAGTGAGTAGGCAAACACATTTCAAAACCTTGTGGGTAAATTAAAATAAAGAATGATGTTGTTGTGGTAACTTCACACACTCCAAAAAAAATAAAAAAAAGTCTAAAATATTCTCAAAATAATTCCATCCAAAAAATAGCTACATAACAATATTTAAAATATTTTTTATTTTTGGAGATGGAGATCTGCCTAAAAACACAACACAAAACATTAGAAAACAATAAATAATAAAGTAAAAAGCTGGTCATAACTATGTAACAATATCAGCAGCAACAAATGAGGATTTCAGTGTAGCATTTAAAAGCATTGTGTAATGCAGCGCATTCTTTTCTTCAATACTTTGAAACCTAACGAATGTGCTTACTCCATTCTGAATGGTAGTTTTACCAGAACGAGCGCTCCCGTCTCATAACTTGCTTCTGAGCATGCGCGGGTTTAAAACGTCATTTTAGCCCACACACGATCATTTTTTACGACACAAAAAACGACATTTTGAAAAACGACATAAAAAATTGAAGCATGTTTGAATTTTTTTTTGGTCGTTTTTCAGAAGACAAAAAAACGACGTAAAGCCCACACACGATCATTTTAAATTATGTTTTTTAAAATGTCATTTTTTTCAGCACAAAAAACGACTGTGTGTACGCGGCATGAGTGCGAGCTACTAGGGACAGGGGGATTTTAATTATTATTATTTTTTTTTAACGTAATAATTCAATAAGACCTCACATCTGTCCTTCAGGCTGGAAAGCATGCGATCGAAAAAAAAACCCACTGAGATCTCATGCTTTTAGCCGCGATTGCAGCTTTGTTTATGTTCCTGCCTCTGCATTTCTGGTGAACTGAGCATGCCCAGGGACTTTTTTGCTGTTGCTTTTTGTGTTTGAACATCACTTGGATGACTCTGAGCATGCTCATAGAGCTGTTTTTTGGGTTAGTAATTTAAGGACATCCTTAACAGGTGTACCCACTTACAAGTGCACCCAAAGTAGAGACTGAACTTTGTCCATGTGTTTTCAATTGCATCATTAACACACAAGCCTATGTTATATAAAGCATGTCTAGAGCATATGCTAGCTGCCCTAAAAGAGGGCAGTGTGCGTGGGGGGCTGGCAGGAATGTCTTTGCTAAACGGATATGTTTTTGATCAAGGTTTTTTTTTTGGCAATGTATGTTTTTTTTAACAGTGTTCACTGATGTATTTCTGCTGCATTATTTTGCTAAATATTTCTCAAGATGTTGTGACTAATGTTTCAATCCTGTGTCTGTGGGTCTATCCTGTTATTTCCTAAGTATAAAACATATGCTGTTTACTGTCTCATAACGAAACTATGTTTATTTTTATTTTTTATATTTATTTATTTTTTTTTGTTTGTTTTTGCTTTCCTTGTTTTGTTGACCAATAAAATTACTTTCAAATTTTGAAGTTTGTTTTTTGTTACTTTTTCATGCTACAGATTTTGACAGCTGCAGGTGAAATAGGTTTGGCCTAACCAATCATTTGTGATTTGTCTCGAAGCTTCTTTCCTGGTGTGTATGCATGAAATGTTTGCTGTCATGTTTAATCACCAGGAAAGGAAAAATACAGCTGGTAAGTATTGTTTCCTTTTTACTGCAGTGGGCCTCAGTCCTCAAGTACCCCCGACAGGACATGTTTTGTGGATTTATCTTATCAAGAATTGCTGTCCAGACTGTCTTTTAAAGCACATGTGCAAGATGAAGGAAAACCTGCAAACATGGCCTGTTGTGGGGGGGGGGGGGTTATTGGCGGACAGGCTTGAAGTGCTGATTTACAGCACAGTGCTTAAATCTAGGCAATCCTATTCTAATTGTGGGTGTTTGAGGGAACCCAAGTAAGTGTTAGAACCCCTGCTTGTGTTTTTTGGGTTGGGCTTTGTGTCCCTTTTCTTAAAATTGGCTTCACTTCCTGTCACACAGCTGAACAGGAAGTGAGGTTAAAACCCTACCAATGTCTTTTCTTGGGGACACACAGGTCAATCTAACTAGTGTCCCCATTAAGCAAATTGCACTCCAGTGCTGCTGTGTACACCCCAAATGATTAGTTAGTTTGGGGTTTAGTAAAGGCAAAGCCACTCTGCAGTACGAACGTAGTCGCTGAAAATCAGAGGGGAAGCACTGATGGTTTTAACATCCAATCCTGTAGAAGCAAAGTTTTTATTTTTTTTGTTCTTTTCTTCCTTGCTTGTCCACTTGTAGTGCAAAGTGGATGTGCCTTTAGTAAATGGACCCCAAAGTCCAAGATCCCTAATAATTTGGGGTGTACACAGCAAAATGCTAGAGTGCAATTTACATAATGGGAAACTATTTAGATTGATCTGTGTGTCCCCAAGAAAAGACATTAGTAAGGTTTTACCCTCCCTTCCTGTTTGGCTATGTGACAGGAAGTGAATGAATTTGAAGTAGAAAGTGACAACATTTGTGAGGTGTCTTCACCCTATCAGGGGTGCAGACATCCCCAAAAAATGAGCAGATGATACTTATGCCTCGTTTCCACTGAGCGGATCGGTTCGGTTCGGTACGGTTCGGTTCGCTTTTTTGGGTGTTTCCATTATGAAAGCGTGCCATAAAAGCGAACCGTACCGGACCATTCTGGGTCCTGCTTCAGATGTGGGGCCATAGAGAATGGAACGGTTCCATTAGGGCGGACCTACAAATACATCTCACTGATTGGTGGACGTGCTAGGCTTTTTTTCTAAACCTTGCATGGTCCCGGATGGTCCGATTTGCAGTGGAAATGCTCTGCAGAATAGACCGGTCCCATTCTAACCGCTCCATTCTTTCTGACCCGAACCGATCCGTGCAGTGGAAACAAGGCATTATTTGCAAATTAAGATGTTTTTTATTTAACATTGGGTGGTGTTTGTGGGGGTCCCTAACACACATTCATACATATTAGCAACACTGTATCCTGGCCTATTGGCATGGTTATATTTTCTTAGTCCTCTCAATAAAATTATCAGAAATTTGTGCTTAAAGTAGAACTATAATCAACACTGTTTTTCTTTCATTTTGGATAGAGTGAGGGAGGGAGGGTTATAGCCCCTGTCAGTTTATTTTGTACCATCCCTGTCCAATTGGGGAGATTTGCCTTCACTTCCTGCCCCATAGCCAAACAGGAAGTGAGAGAAAAACTATGCAAATTAAGGGAATCCAGTGCCCCCCTCCCCCCAGAACTAGTGTGTGTGTGTCCCCTGAAAATTTCTGGGCGGGTCATAAAAAACAAGGTGTGGCCATGACAGGAAGGGTGGGTCATTTTTCTATTAGGAGGTGCAGAAGTTTAGTCAGGCCTAGGGAAGCACAAAACCTAAATATACTACTGCATATTAGGGCTTATTTAGACAGGATCCGATTTACAGCATGTTTTTAGATTGTGGGAGGAAACCCACGCAGGCACAGGGAGAACATGCAAACTCCAGGCAGATGGTGTCACGGGCGGGATTCGAACCAGCAACCCTTTTTGCTGCTAGGTGAAAGTACTATCCACTACACCACTGTGCTGAACGAACATGATCGCAGCTGAGAGCATGAGATCAGTGTTTTTTTTTCCGATCTCATGCTTTCCAGCATGGAGGAGAGATGTGGGGTCTTATTGACCCAGCCTCTCTCCATAAAGAGGACCTGTCACACACTAGTCCTATTACAAGGGATGTTTACATTCCTTGTAATAGGAATAAAAGTGATAAAAAAAAGAAAAAAAAAGGGCCAAAAAAGTGCAAAAAGAAAAATATTACTTTAAAAAAAAAAGAACAAAAAAAAAAAAAATTAAACGCCCCTGTCCCTAGTAGCTTGCACTCAGAAGCGAACAAGCATATAAGGCCCGCCCACATATGTAAACGCCGTTGAAACCACACATATGAGGTATTGACTTGTGCGTTAGAGCGAGAGCAATAATTTTAGCACTAGACCTCCTCTGTAACTCTAAACTGGTAACCTGAAAAAAGTCAAGCATCGTCTATGGATATTTTTAAGTCCTATAGTTTGGCGCCATTCCATGAGTGTGCGCAATATTAAAGCGTGACAAGTTAGGTATCTATTTACTTGGTGTAAAATCATCTTTCACATTATCCCTAAAAATTGGGCTAACTTTACTGCTTTGTTATTTTTTAATTCATGAAACGTTTTTTTTTTTTTTGCCAAAAAAAAAATGGCGTTTGAAAAATTATTGCGCAAATACCGTTGGAAATAAAAAAAAAAATGACCGCCACTTTATTCCCTAGGGTGTCTGCTAATAAAATATATATAATGTTTGGGGGTCCTGAGTAATTTTCCAGGAACAAAATATAATTTTTACATGAAGGAGAGAAGTGCCAGAATAGGCGTGGTATGGAAGTGGTTAAAGTGAAACAATAAAAGTGAAATATTCCTTTAAATTTCATACAGTGGGGGAGGGGGGATATAACATGCCTGTGAAGTAATGCATGTTTCCCATGCTTAGAACTGTCCCTGTACAAGATGTAATTTCTGAAGTGAACAAAAAAGTAATTTAAAAGTAATCATGGCTAGAAAGAATACAGTCATTGCTCATTAAGCAATGGGGATCCCCCCAAATTCAATTACCAGGCCCTTCAGGTCTGGTATGGATATTAAGGGGAACCCTGCCATCAAAAAAAAAATGAGGTGGGTTTCCCCCCAAATATCCATACCAGGCCCCCCATGTTGATGGGGACAAGGGCCTCATCCCTACAACCCTGGCCGGTGGTTGTGGGGGTCTGCGGGCAGGGGGTTATCGAAATCTGGAAGACCCCTTAAACAAAGGGGACCCCCAGATCCGGCCCCCCCCCTGTGTGGAATGGTAATGGGGTACATTGTACCTCTACCATTTCACCCAAAAAAAGTGTAAAAAATGTAAAAAATGACAATAGCTGGTTTTTGACAATTCCTTTATTAATATCATCTTCCGCGCTTCTTCCTTCTTCTTTTCTTCTTTCATTCGGGTTTATTCCTCCATCTTCCTCTGCTTCGTTCTTGGGTCTTCTCATCTGCATCTTGACCGGCGTCTTCTTCCATCTTCTTCTCCTTCCGTCAGCCTTCTCGTCCCGCATCTTCTTCTTCCCCGGACGAAGAAGAACAGACCATATCCTGCTAGATCATCGGCTGTTAGAGGGATTAAGAGGGATAGAAATAAAAACAATAATGCTCTCCGACCATGCCCCAGTGGAAATGTCGTTGGACATAGGGGGGACACTGGAGGGCCACAGAGCATGGAGAATGGATGAATCCCTCCTATATGACACCAAGACAGCCGATGACCTGGAAAAGGATATGTGTCTCTTCTTTAAAGAAAACAATATAGAAAATGTTGCCCCATCAATTTTTGGGAAACACATAGGCCCGGATTCACGTAGAATCGCGTATCTTTGTGCAGGCGTAACATATCCTATTTACGTTATGCCTCCGCAACTTTGACAGGCAAGTGCCGTATTCTCAAACCAAAGTTGCGGCGGCGTAGCGTAAATAGGCCGGTGTAAGCCCGCCTAATTCAAATGTGGTAGATGTGGGCGTGTGTTATGTAAATTTAATGTGACCCCACGCAAATGACGCTTTTTACGAACGGCGCATGCGCCGTCCGTGAAAGTATCCCAATGCGCATGCTCCAAATTAACCCGCAATGCTTTCGAGGTGAACGTAAATGACGCCCAGCCCTATTCGCGAACGACTTACGCAAACAACGTAAAACTTGAAAAATTGGAAGCTGGGCCGACGTCCATACTTAACATTGGTACGCCTCATGTACGCCTCATATAGCAGGGGTAACTTTACGCCGGGAAAAGCCTAACGTAAACGGCGTATCTGTACTGCGTCGGCCGGGCGTACATTCGTGAATTGGCGTATCTAGCTGATTTACATATTTCTAGGCGTAAATCACTGTACACGCCCCTAGCGGCCAGCGTAAATATGCAGTTAAGATACGACGGCGTAAGTGACTTACGCCGGTCGGATCTAATACAAATCTATGCGTAACTGATTCTAAGAATCAGGCGCATAGATATGACGGCTCGGACTCAGAGTTACGACGGCGTATCTGGAGATACGCCGGCGTAACTCATACGTTAATCCGGGCCATAAGGTTTATATGAGAGGCAGGATGATAGCAGAAAAGGTTAAGAGGAGGAAAATTAGGGAAGCCCAGAGACATCTATTATTAGAAGAAATCCAGGTTCTGGAACAGAAACATAAAGAAACACAGGAAGAGCAAACTTTGACATTACTAACTAGCAAAAGAGAAAAGCTTTGGGACCTAATGGAACAGGAGACTAAATGGGTATTTGATAATATGAATTATGCCGCATACACACCATCACTTTATGTGATGAAAAAAAACGACATTTTCTGTGAAGTAAAAAACAACGTTTTTGAAACTTCAATTTTCAAAAACGACGTTGCCTACACACCATCGTTTTTTCACAATGTTCACCACTTTTTTCCATTGAAGCTCGCTTCATAACTAGCTTCTGGGCATGCGCGGGTTTAAAAACGCATGCTTCAATTTTTTTTTGTCGTTTTTCACAAGACATAAAACGACGTTTTCCCCCACACACGGTCATTTTAATTGACGTTTTTAAAAACGTCGTTTTTTTTTCATCACATAAAGTGATGGTGTGTACGCGGCATAAGAAATTCTATGCTATGGGGAATAAACCAGGAAAACTTTTAGCAAGGATTATAAAACCAAGAAATATGCAGAACTTTGGGTCAAATCCTCAAAAAACTGGCTTAACTTAACTTTTCCGAGTTAAGTTACACTGCCGCAAATCTCCCAAGTTAGGTGCCGATCCTCAAAGCACTTACCTGGAAATTTTCGGCAGTGCAACTTAACTCCGTCCGGCGCAAGGCGTTCCTAATACAAATGGGCGATTCCCATTTAAATTAGGCGCGCCCCAGCGCCGGATGTACTGCGCATGCCCGTGACGTCATTTTTCCCGACGTGCATCGCGTGTTTTTACGATACGCCGAGTTTTGAGGATCGCGCCGGGTTAAAAAGTTGCGACGGGTTAAAAAAAAGATACGGCGGGAAAAAAAAAAATCTAATTTTAAAAAAAATTGCGGCGATCGAAAAAAAAGGTCTGTTTTTACAAGGTGTAAACAGTTTACACCTTGTAAAAGCAGCCCTAATTTTATGCATGCAAACGTAAACTTACGGAGAAAAAACAAAGCTGAAAAGCTTTGTGGATCTCCGTAAGTCCTCATTTGCATACGCGAAGCGGCATTTCGACGCGAAATGCCCCCAGCGGCGGATGCGGTACTGCATCCTAAGATCCGACAGTGTAAGTCTCTTACAGATGTCGGATCTTCTGCCTATCTTTGGAAAACTGCTTCTGAGGATCAGTTCCAAAGATAGGCACAGGGATACGCAGGCGGAACAGCAGATCCGCCTGCGTATCCCTTTTGAGGATTTGGCCCATTATTTCCAAAATGAAAGACAGTAATGGGGATATGAATCACTCTACTAAAGATAAAACTAATATTTTTCAAGAGTACTACCAAAATAGATATAAAGTCAACAAAGAACAAGGCCCAATAGATATCCAGAGTAGAAGCAGGAAAATCAGACAGCATCTAGATAGAGCTAAAACTCCTGAACTGGTAGAAGAAGTAATTAGTAATCTTGATAAGGAAATATGAAGAGAGGAAATAAATCAAACAATCAAAAATATTAAACCGGGAAAGCGTCCGGGCCCAGATGGGTACACCTCTCTCTACTATAAAAGATATGGGGAAACCATTATACTTTTTTTTCATGGATATATGAACTCTATAGGGAGGGGTATGGTAATGTGTGAGGAAGCATTAGGAGCTCATATAACTCTGATAGCGAAAGAAGACAAAGATCCATCATTATGTGCCAGCTATAGGCCTATCTCTTTGATCATCGTTGACATAAAGATCTATGTGAAAATCTTAGCTGAGAGATTTATGATAGCAACATTGAAACACATAGAACTAAGACCCAATATGCTTAGGTGGATAGGGGCATTGTACTCGAAAACTTTGGCTCAGGTACGAGTAAATGGCACCCTTTCAGAAAACTTCCCACTTTTTAATGGGACACGACAGAGATACCCCCTCTCGCCCCTTCTTTTTGTTCTATCCCTAGAGCCATTATTGTCAACAATACAAAATAATCAGGAGATAGAGGGGATGAAGGTGGGGGGGAGGAAACACAAGATCTCTGCGTTTGCAGACTATATGATGCTTTATGTATTTAATCCTAGACAGACACTACCAAAGATTATAATTGAATATGAAAAGTATGGAGAGATCTCAAACTTAAAAATAAATAAAGAAAAAACTGAGGTATTGAACATATGAATGGGTCCGGAAGAACGCAGGGATCTTGAGGCCCTCTACCCCTTCACATGGAAACAGAGGGGGATGAAATATCTGGGAATATTCTTGTCCAATGCGGAAAGATATCTGTATAAAGACAACTATATCCCCCTATTGAATAAAATAAAATTAGCGCTTAAGGGGTACCTAATAGATAAAATATCTTGGTGGGGTAGAATAACCACTTAAGACCCGGACCAAAATGCAGCTAAATGACCTTGCCCCTTTTTGCGATTTGGCACTGCGTCGCTTTAACTGACAATTGTGCGGTCGTGCGTTGACAGTCCGTTGTTGCCCCTTACGGGTACAGACTACTTCCTGCCGGGAAAGGGGGGGGGGTGTACCTGAGATGGACAACTTCGGACACATTGAGACTAAAGGATTTAATGAAAGATAATATCCTGTGTTCTCTGCTAGAATTGCGAGGAAAATATGGACCAACCGCAGGTGATGAATGGAGATATAGACAGGTTCAACACTTTGTAGGTACACTACAGAAACCCCTACGAGATATGAAGGAATGAAATCCATGGGAAAAACTTATAGTGCGGGGAGGAACAGGAAGGCAGGGGATCTCAAATATCTATAGAATGTTGATATCTAATGGAGAGACTGGCACACTGAAAATACTGGAAGGTTGGGAACAAGAATTAAATCAAAACATTTCAGAAGATAGGAAGAGACAAGTATTAGATCTGGTCCATTCCACATCAACAGATTCAAAAGTAAAAGAGATGAACTACAAACTTCTCACCAAATGGTACTATGTCCCAACGAAACTCCATAGAATTAATAGTGAAACATCATGTTTATGTTGGAGAGAGTGTGGGATGGAGGGTACACATGCCCATATCTGGTGGCAAAGCCCCTGATACAGGTATATTGGGTAGAGATTCTAAAAATGATTAAAAGGATAAGTGGTTGGGAGGTGAAACAAGGTCCTTGGCATTGTCTGTTCCATGATATGGGGATGGCTAGGAAAAAGTATAGAAGGTCTTTGGTCCCTTACCTATTGAATGGAGCTAAAGCATTAAGTGTTGGGAGGGAAAGCCTTCCCAAGAAATATACACTTTTTTTTTTATTATAACACTTTATAGTGATCACTTGATAGGAACTTTCTTAGAGTTATGTTTTCCCTCTATCTTTTTTATATTCCTTCGTAAAATGGCACTTACTGTATATTGAGAACCTTTTTACACATATATAGGGTTGGGAAGAAAAGCCTTCCCAAACAATATACACATTTTTTTTCTTTTTCTCTCTTTTTCTTTCTTTCATACAATTTAGAGTTCACTTTAGAGGAAATTATTTAGGGGGTAATATGATTCCCCTCTACTCTTTACACTCACTTTTTTTTTCTTGGGGCTTTAATTCCTTGGTATTCTGTCATCCAGCTCCATCTTTCCATTATATCCTTTTTGCTTGCGCCTGTTTCTCTCTAGCTTATTATCTCTTGCTAGGTTGTTTAAGCTGGAGAGGGAAGATGGAAGGCATAGGATTGGGAAGGAAATGTTTGAGATAAGGGGAAATGTAATTATAAATTAATATAGACACCAGCCTGATTTTATAATAGGAGTTATATTTGAGACTATGGGGCAGATCCACAAAAGCATTACGCCGGGGGAAAATGTCTTGATACGCCGGCGTAATTTTTAATTTCCCGCGTCGTATCTTTGTTTTGTATCCACAAAACAAGATACGACGGCATCTGGGATCGATCCGACAGGCGTACGTCTTAGTACGCCATCGGATCTTATGCTGCGTACACACCATCACTTTTTGTGATGGAAAAAAACAACATTTTAAGATACGTCATTTAAAATGACTGTGTGTGGGGAAAACGTTGTTTTATGTCTTCTGAAAAACGACAAAAAAAAAAATTCAAACATGCTTCAATTTTTTGTGTCGTTTTTCAAAACGTTGTTTTTTTGTGTCATTTAAAATGATAGTGTGTGGGCAAAACGACGTTTAAAACAACGTTTTTAAACCCGCGCATGCTCAGAAGCAAGTTATGAAGCGAGCTTGAATGGAACAGAGTGCTGTCGTACGTGCTGAACGTAACCGCGCTTTGCTAGAGCATTTTGAAAAAACGATGGTGTGTATGCTACGTCGTTTTTTAAAATGAAGTTTCAAAAACGTTGTTTTTTTTTCATCACATAAAACGTCGTTTTTTTCTATCACAAAAAACGACCGTCTGTACGCGGCATTAGATGCAATTTTTCGGCGGCCGCTAGGTGGCGTTTCCGTCGAA
Organism: Rana temporaria; assembly: GCF_905171775.1. Lineage (NCBI taxonomy): Eukaryota > Metazoa > Chordata > Amphibia > Anura > Ranidae > Rana > Rana temporaria. The sequence goes on along the minus strand of NC_053489.1, from coordinate 449,658,685 downwards.
ATCCACGTCGAGTATGCAAATTAGCTATTTACGGCGATCCACGAACGTATGTCCGGCGCATTTTTTTTTACGTCGTTTGCGTTCAGGTTTTTCCGGCGTATAGTTAAAGCTGCTGTTATGAGGCGTACTCAATGTTAAAGAGGGAGTTCACCCTAAAAATAACTTTTACCCTTAGATTCCTGCTCATTTTGTCTAGGGGAATCGGCTATTTTTTTTTTAAATCGAAGCTGTACTTATCCTTTTAGAGAGCGATCTTCTCCGCCGCTTCCGGGTATGGGTCTTCGGGAGTGGGCATTCCTATTTTGATTGACAGTCTTCCGACAGGCTTCCGACGGTCGGTATACTGCGCCTGCGCACCGACGTTCGGCTACTTTCGGAAAATCGTGACGCGATGGATGCGACCGTCGGAAGCCTGTCGGAAGACTGTCAATCAAAATAGGAACGCCCAGTCCCGCAGCCCATACCCGGAAGCGGCGGAGAAGATTGCTCTCTAAAAAGGTAAGTACAGCTTTGATTTAAAAAAAAAATAGCCGATTCCCCTAGACAAAATGAGCAGGAATCTAAGGGTAAAAAGTTGTATGTCCGGGTGAACCCCCGCTTTAAGTATGGCCGTCGTTCCCGCGTACAATTTTGAATTTTTTACGTTGTTTGCGTAAGTCGTTCGCGAATAGAAATTTGCGTAGAATGATGTCACCGTCATAAGCATTGGCTTGTTCCGATTACATTTTCGAGCATGCGCACTGGGATACCCCCAGGGACGGCGTATGCGCCGTTAAAAAAAAACGTTGTTTACGTTGGGTCACGACGCATTTACATAAAACACACCCCCATTACATCCATTTGAATTCCGCGCCCTTATGCCGCCAGAGATACACTATGCCGCCGTAACTTACAGCGCAAATTCTTTGTGGATTCGAAAAAAAAAAAGATAAGTTACGGCGGCGTAGTGTATCTTCGATACGCTGCGCCCCGGCGGAAGATTACGCGCAGGTACGTGGATCTGCCCCCATGTATATATGCTTGTATAATGTGCATTTATGTATTTATTTGTTTGTAATGTTGGAAATTTTTTTTTTTTATAAAAATAGGAAATAAAAAAACAAAACAAAAAAAACAGGGGTGGAAACTTCACACTGGCCTTTAAGCATCTTGCAATGTGTGCCTCTCCCTTCTTTCTTGGTTTCCAAATGAGATGCAAAATTTGCTCTCATCAGAAAAGAGGATTTTGGACCACTGAGCAACAGACCAGGTCTGTTTTTCTTTAGCCCGGGTAAGACGCTTCTGACGTTTGTTGTTCGGGAGTGGCTGGACAAGAATACGACATTTGAAGTCCATGTCCAGGATCCGTCTGTGTGTGGTGGCTCTTGATGCACTGACTCCAGCCTCAGTCCACTCCTTGTGAAAGTCCCCAACACTTATGAATGGCCTTTTCCTGACAATCCTCTCCAGGCTGCGATCATCCCTGCTGCTTGTGCACCTTTTTCTTCCACACTTTTCCCTTCCACATAACTTTCTATTAATGTGCTTTGATACAGCACTTTGGGAACATCCAACTTCTTTTGCAATTACCTTTTGAGGCTTTCCCTCCTTATGGAGGGTGTCAATGATGGTTTTCTGCACAACTGTCAGGTCAGCAGTCTTTCCCATGATTGTGATTCCTACTGAACCAGCCTGAGAGACAATTTAAAGGTTTAGGAACCCTTTGCAGGTTTTTTTGGCTTAATTAGCTGATTAGAGTGGGACACTTTGAGCCTAGAATATTGCACCTTTTCACAATATTCTACTTTTCTGAGATTGTGGATTTGGGGTTTTCATGAGCTGTCAGCCATAATCATCACAATTATGACAAATCATGGCTTTAACTATCTTGCTTTGCATGTAATTAGTCTATCTCATATATTAGTTTCACCTTTTAAGTTGCATTAGTGAAATAAATTAACTTTTGCACAATATTCACATTTTTCGAGTATCACCTGTACGTCACAGTTCAGCATAAAGAGGGCATGACATTTCGTTGGGAGATCAACAAAAGTATATTAACAGGAACGAGATAAAGGAATGTTGCCCGCGGGCTCTCACTACTCCATGGATATAGATTGAAATATGTGCCACTTTGTGTTGGTCTATCATATAAAATCTCATTTACATTTTTGGTTGTGATGCCGCGTACACACGACCGTTTTTTCATGACGTGAATTTTTTTTTTTAAAACGGTCATTAAAAATAATTGTGTGTAGGCTCCAGAGCATTTTTCATGACGTGAAAAATGGGCATTAAAAATTTAGAACATGCTCTAATTTTTCACGTCAATTTTCACGTTGTCGGTTTTCACGTCGTGAAAAACGGTCGTGTGTAGGCTTTAACAACGTGAAAAGAACGTGCATGCTTAGAAGCAAGTTATGAGACGGGAGCGGTCGTTCTGGTAAAACTAGCATTCGTAATGGCGATAGCACATTCGTCATGTTGTAAATTATTGCATCGTTTAATGCAGCGCATTCTTTTCTTCTTTTTAATGCTACACTAATAAAAATCTATTGCTGCTGATATTCTCACAGAGTTATGACAAACTTGTTTCTTTATTATTTATTGTTATCTCATGAATAATATTTATTTTTTGGAAGCCAGACCTCCCTATAAAAAAATGTAATAAGATTTTCAATCTTTTAATGAAGATCTTCTTTTTTGGTTATTAATTGGATAATATTTTAGTCTGCTTTCCATTTATTTTTTTGGAGTGTGTCAAGTTACCACAACAATATTATTATTTAGTATTATTTACCCACAAGGTTAGTGTTCCTTGTTAATTTGAAAATGTTTTTTTGAAATGTCCCTGCCTACTCACTAGCAAACTCTCTGGCCCAGATTCACAAAGGACTTACGACGGCGTATCTCCTGATGTGAGGCGTTGCATCTATGCGCCTGATTCATAGAATCAGATACGAGCGGCGTAAGTCTCCTACGCCGTCGGAATCGTATTGGGGTGCATATTTACGCTGGCCGCAAGGGGCGCTTCCGTATATATTTCCGCGCTGAATATGCAAATGAGCTAGATTCATGAACGTACTTGCGCCCGGCGTATTAAAATACGCTGTTTACGTAAGGCGTACGACCGGTGTAACTTTACCCCTCATAAAGCAGGGGTAAGTCATGTTAAGGTATGGACGTCAGAAACGTCGGAACAGCGTCGTATTTTACGTCATTTGCGTAGGTCATACGTGAATGGGGATGGGCGTAGGTTACGTTCACGTCGACTAAGCATTGAGCCGGCGTAATTTACAGAGAAAATTTGACGTGATTCTGAGCATGCGTGTACATGCGCCGTTCGTTAGGTGCGTCATTTACGCGGGGTCACGATTCATTTGCATACAACACGCACCCTACCAGCCTACTTTGAATTACGCAGGCTTACGCCGGTCCATTTACGCTACACCACCGCAACTTACGGAGCAAGTGCTTTGTGAATACTGCACTTGCCTGTCTAAGTTGTGGTGGCGTAGCGTAAATAGGATACGCTACGCCCTCACAAAGATACGCCCTCCTACGTGAATCTGGCCCTCTATCTTTAATAAAAACACATGGTCAAGTTTTGACAGAAAACCAAAAACCCATTTATTTTGGTTCAAAATAAAATAAAGGCTGAAGGCAAACCAAAAACTCAGGTAATAAAAACAAAGAAGCCAGGAAGGCAGCATTGGAGACGCTGCTTGAATTTGTGCAGGGACAGATCCCCACAGCAAACAACCAAGGATGTCAAGAAAAAAATTGGGACCATGAGAAGCACATATATCCTAATTTTCTGGTTTTTCGTTTTAGCCTTCCCTGCAGTCTTCCCTGCAGCCTTCGATAACCGAGTCTACGGAGGCTGTGTCCCTGGAGGAGAGCTTGTGGCAGGAGCAGGAGCAGGTACAGGAGCAGGAACAGGAGCAGAAGCAGGAACAGGAGGAGCGATCTGTCGGTATAATCGTCCAGCTTCCCCATCATGCCCATGTTAACTGCCTTTAAAATTAGCATTTTGCATCGAAGACGCTGGCCCATCTCCATTGTTGGCAGCTTGTGAGCAATAAGGGCAGCAAATCCCTCTGCAGCGGTGGGGGGCTCTCTGAGGGCCGCAGTAGCCTCCCTAATTAGGGCCTGTGTCTCCTCCATCTGCATAAGTCTCCTGGCCCTTTTTGCTGGAGTGCGGAGAGGAGATATCTGCAACCTGTTGTTTCCACCGTGCCTCCTCCTGTGTCCCACTGGGGCCTGCCTCCTCCTGTGTCCCACTGGGGCCTGCCTCCTCCTGGCTCAAATTTTCTCCCCCCTCATCCTGGTTTTGCTCTGTCTGTGTATAAAACAGGTACATAGTTAAATTTTGGTCTTCATCTATCACACACATTTTTCACCTCATGACAGTTGCAAATTGAATGCTAATAAATATTAAAGACAATCATTCTGACCCCTGCATTTTTCATTCTTGTCCCCATCATTTTTGGCCATTACTGTCTATTGATATGTCCAACACTTTTTGTTCAATACTTAAATTTTGAGCACTAGTAGCATCTATTTGACATCATTATACTTTTAGTACAAAAAATCTTTAGCAAATTACAATACCTGGCTCCATGTGGGACAATCAGGCTCCTCCAGGAACTCCGGTTGTTCCTCCGAAGATGGCTGATCTTGGCTGCAGGGAAGGCTGTAGGGTTGGCTGCAGGGAAGGCTGGAGGGTTGGCTGCAGGGGAGGCTGGAGCTACTTCTGGGGGGAAGGGTTGAAAGGGATTCCCTTGCCTCCAGATGATCATCAAGGAAATGTAGTTGGCTGAAGTACCACAGATTTGGCTTGTAGATCTTATCTGTAGCTGCTCCTGACCTCATAGATTTTACAACTTTACTTTGTTCTGAACGATATGTGCCCCTAATGGTCCCAATTTTGTTCTTGACATCCTTGATAGTTGCATCTTTGCACAAACTCTGTCATGAAGTCATGGTCCTTGAAGACCTGCATGATTGACAAGTCAAAATCAAGACAAAAATACTAATGTCAGTCAAGCCTCTACTAATAATCTTTCTCACCATATATAGGCCACAAACTCATCCACTGATCAGTAAAGTCAAAAAAATGTTACGTACCCTCGTTCTACACGCTCGTTGCTTCCGCCTTCTTCCGCACACTGAACGTCGCTTTGACCCATGCGGATTACCGTTATATACACTGCGCATACATGAAGCTCCGCACATTTTCCCCGCCCCTGACATTCGTTCTAGTACTTTCCCTGCCCCTTCTCGGTCGTCTTGTGCAAGACAACATGGCGGACACTCAGCAAGTGGCAACCTCAACCGAGGAGCAAAACCAGGCGGAACTACACACAAGATCCCGGAGATACAAGGCCACAAACATGGCGTTTGAGGAGATGGTTGAAATGGTGGCAATATTGAGGAGGGAGGATTATAATGGTAAACATGGCCCATACAAATACCTTAATAAAGTGAAGGCCCAAATAATGGGCAAAGTGGTCAAAACTCTGTACCACAAATTTGGGGTGCGCAGATCCAAGGAACAGCTCCGCAAAAGATGGTCTGACATCAAGTTGAGGGAGCCGGAGCAATATCAGCAAATTAAAAGAGTTATTAGAAAAAGTAAGTAATTTTCCTGTGTACTCAGATTAGTATTAATATCATGGTGCTGCATGTGCTTTTTCTTTAATGTAGTACAGTTCAAGATGTCAAGTTTCATGTTCGTCGGCACAATAGACGGTCGTAGGAATCATCGTTCATTCGCTCACTATTAATAAAATACGATCTTTTTGTCTGATACACTGTTTACTAAATTTGAACATGCCTATTTAGGCATGGTCAAATGTAGTAAACACTGTATCAGACAAAAAGATTGTATGATTATTAGTGAGCGAATGAACGATGATTCCTGCGACCGATTATTGTGCCCACGAACATGAAACTTGACATCTTGAACTATTTATGTGAGAATATTTTTTGAAACATGGTTGTGTAGATGTGTTCTTAACTATATTTATCTTATGTAACTGAATTCAGTATACAGTAAGGAGAGTATGCTCAGCAGCCGGTTACACATCTGGACAAGTGTGGGCCACAAGAACAACCATTTTAGGGTGTCACACACAGGTGATCCAGTGGATACTTGGTGTGTTTTCATGTGGAAAACTTGACCAAAAATAGGTAAATGTACTAGCTTTGGTATTGGATACAATCATGTGTTCAGCTTAGAAGTATTGACAAAACAGATAATTGTACCACACTTCCAAAGAATGATTCACATTCCTCTTTCAGGCCTCAAATCTTTTTTACTCAAGTATCCCTTTTGTTTCAATCGCATAGGGCGTCAAAGAGCTTCAAGACAGAAGCCTACGAACCCCACACCTCCAAGCCAGGACCCACCCCCGCGGGATGTGAAGGAAGAAGCGGAGGAAGTAGAAAATAGCACCACAACAGGTCAGTGTCATACACCACAGCTTCAGGTAATAGATGTAGGCCTGCATATTTATAATACATGGATGTTTTCAAAATTTTTAAGGTGATATTCAGCCTGTGGAGCAAGAAACATTCACCAGTCACAGTGCCCAGATGGTGATCCATGAAATCAGGGTCTGCAAACCTGACCTGGATCAAATCAACCAAAACTTGCTCCAGATCAGGCAAAAGACCAAGCAGGTGGAGCAAAGGCTAAAAAACATAATAGATGTTGTTGGGAGGGTTTAAAATAGTGGAATATGGCCAAAAAAAATTATGTTAATTTGATTGTTGTTTTGATTGTTTGTTTTGTAATGTTTTTAATTGATTTTAGTACAATTGTACATGTTCATGTGTTTTAGCAAGATAACCCCCAAATATATATATATATATATATATATTTCCCCCCCCCAAAAAAACACATTTAAAATGTGAAACAATAAAAAATATTTGATACTCAACAATGTGTGGCTTCTTATAGCAATGTTGCCTAAAATACCAAATAAATATTTAGGGTGTTTACACTGACAATGATGGGTATTTAGTAAAGGAAATACACTTGGCACTACAAGTGCACTAGGAGAGCCTAGGAGAAAGATAAAAGAAAAAAAAAACAGATGTTTTCATTTGAAAATTGATTTTTTTTAAACATTTTTATTCAAACCTCAGCAGGCATTGCAATGGCCCCCCTACCCATAAAATATTCTAAATATCATTGGCGGACATCACGGCTGCTTAGGGGGGCCAAGTCTATGGGGCTAGCTTCCTGGGCTGGCAATGCCATTTCGGATTGTAGAGTGGCCTCAGGCCCAATGGAAGCTAAGTAATTGTGGGAATTTTTCTTTAAAAAGTTATGTAGAAGGGGGGCGTGGCGACCGGACTCCAAGATGGACGTTTAGCCTAGGAGCTCCGCTAGCCCGACGGAGATAACCCGCCACCAACAGCGTCCACCGGCAGCATCCACGACCACAAGCACTGCCATCTGACTTGTGAAGCCCCGCTGGTCAGACCGAGGATGGGGAGGAATCGAAAGAAGCCGCAGCAGCTGCAGAAACTGGACAGTTTCTTCTCCCTCACCGCTCGTGGGCTACAGCAAAATGGCGGTGGCTCCAGTGACGCGCATCAGACACACGGACCCGTTGATCACAACGGCAGCCATGGATCGCTGTCAGGCATCACCCGCCCGCACATACCGCTCAGCGGATTGTCCTCTGGGACAGCCAGCCCTACCCGCAGCCCGGTAAAGTCCAAGCCGAGGAGGGATTCCCCACACCGGCCGCAGACTGCACCCGACATGGAGGTAAGCGGGCCTTCCCAGGCCACCGCAGGCCCTCATCACCAGGGGGGGACCCCATAACGGACTTCCCCACAGCAGACAGGCCAGTGTCTGATACGATGTTGAAGGACATGTTGCTGTCCCTGAGATCATCCTTACAATCTGACATTTACAGGGGATTGAATGAGTGTCAAAGGGAAGTGCACGCTTTGGAGACCAGAGTCGCTCAAGTAGAAAATAAAATGGAGGAGTTCACCTCATCATATAATATGATGGTGGAGGCCCACTCTGATCAGACATTAAATGGATAAAGGACAAGATGGCGGACCTCGAGGATAGGTCCAGGAGGAATAACCTCAAACTCAGAGGTATTCCTGAAACCGTTCCTCCCAATCAGCTCTTACAATTCGCCCAGATCCTGTTTTCTACCTTGCTGCCAGAGACAACGGCTCAAGATCTCCTTGTAGACAAGTTCCCAAGCCGTCATTTCTCCCTGATGACATTCCCAGGGACGTATTGCTGAGGGTGCACTTCTACCACGCCAAAGACCAAATTCTGCAAATATCCCGCAAGCCAGGAGGTATGCCTCAACAGTATGCCAACATCAGAATACTGCCTGACTTATCCAGACACACACTGCAAAGTCGGCGTAATCTGTTGTCTATCACCAAGGCACTGAGGAACCATAATATCCTCCATAAGTGGAAGTACCCTGCTACACTCTCTATCACGCACAACGGGACCACCACTGCTGTGTCCAAATTGGAAGAAGGGCTGGGAGTTCTGCGTCAGTGGGGTATACTACCGGACCAGTCCTCTGTGCCATCCCCTCCTACAAGCCTACAACCGATGCAAAGCGACTGGCGGGTAGTTTCCCGCAAGAAGGTTTCAAAAAAGAAAGCCGGTGGTAAAGCACTAGTTTGATTCACACTCATGCACGTATATCTCCGGGGGTTGAGTGTTACAGTCTCACTCTCTTTTACTCTCCCCCTATATCAATAGCAGCTACGACTGCGCGAGGATCGCTTTATGGATCCACTTTTTACCATAATCCAGTTCACTGTTCCTGTTTTGTTCTTTTTTGTTTAATTTTTTTCTTTCTGTCGTTTGTCTGATATACACAGGCTCTTTTAAAATGCCATGGCTACCATCGCCATAAAGTCTGAGAAACACTTTACCTCAAGATTCAGCAAGATTGCATTAGAAGAATACTCCAATGAAATTGTAAGTACATGCACGATGCCACCATACATACACCACCGTATCTGCCATAATGACGATTAAGATCTTGTCACTCAATGCGAGGGGTCTAAACCACCCCGCAAAATGATTCTCCATGTGGAAGGAAGCATGCAAACGAGGTGCAGACATTCTTTGCGTACAGGAAACACATTTCCAATTGGATAGCACCCCTTCCTGCTCGCATAGAGACTTCCTGAATGTGTATATGGCCTGCACACCCAACAACAAGAGCGGAGGGGTCTTAGTAGCTTTTAAGAACTCGCTTTCCTTCCAACCCAAGGACATTGTTCTAGACAAAGAAGGCAGATATGTAATTATTTCTGGGGACATTAACTCCAAACCATACACTATAGTCACTGTATATGCCCCAAACTCACATCAACTGCGCTTTATAAGAAAAGTCCTCAAAAAAGCGAACTCCATGAAATACGGTAATCTCTTGGTGTGTGGGGACTTCAACGCTACCTCTGACCCATTGCTAGATACTTCCTCGGGCAAACCCAAAGGCACGCTGGCTCTGCAACCACTGATTCACTCAGAGGAACTGTTTGACACTTGGACATGCCTCCACACTTTTTTCTCTCATAGGCATGGTTCGTACTCCCGTATAGACATGTTCTTGACAGACAAGTGGCTATTACAAAACGTGGATTCAGCAACGATCCACGACATTACATGGTCAGACCATGCTGTTATTTCATTGTCTATTGTTGAGAGGGGAGTCTCTTCCTCACCACCCATCTGGCGCTGTAACTCTAAAATTCTCCAAGAACAACAATATCAAAAATCCATTTCTGGGCACTTACAAAATTACTTTTTAATCAACTCGGAATCTGTTGAGAATCCATACGTAGTATGGAATGCGCACAAAGCCTTCATCAGAGGCATTCTCATACAATTGGGAGCTGCTGAGAAGAAAAGGCAGTCTCAACAGTTTAACAAAGTTGTCACGGAATTGCATGACATCGAATCCCAAAACAAAAAGGCACCTTCAATACCCCTGGGCAATAAACTACAATCCCTCAGGGAAAAATTTAGGGACATTTTGGCTCAACAGTATGATAAACATTTGAGGCGCCTGCGACTGAATTATTACTCCAATGCCAACAGAGCAGGTAAATATCTAGCGAACAGACTGAAAGCTGCTCGTATCAAATCTAGAATAGCATATTTAAAAAACCCAAACTCCTCACACAAAATTACCAATCCGCAAGAAATAGCTAATCAGTTCGCAGAATATTATAGGTCCTTGTACAACCTACGCAAGGACACTAGTACCCCTCAACCTAACGAAGAATCAATACAAATGTTCCTTAAAAAAATACACCTTCCCTCACTTTCTAAGCAACAGCTTGAGGACCTTAATGCACCAATTACTGCCCAGGAAGTAGAAAGAATCATACATTCACTCCCTAATGGGAAATCACCCGGACCTGATGGGTTCTCTAATGAATATTTTAAAATATTTAAAACAATGCTAGCCCCCCACATGTCAAGAGTCTTTAACACAGTCGCGGGCTCTGCTTCCCTGCCCCAGGAAATGCTAATGGCTCACATAGTGACACTGCCAAAACCAGGTAAGGATCCTGATACACCAGCTAATTTTCGGCCCATTTCCCTACTCAACACAAACATTAAAGTTGACGCAAAACTTATGGCCAAAAGACTGACTCATATCATTCCTTTACTCGTACAACGCGATCAGATGGGCTTTGTGAGGGGGAGACAAACTTCCGATGCCACAAGAAGAATTATAAATGTAATACACCATGCTGAACGAAGCCGGACACCTTCTCTGTTGTTATCCATTGACGCAGAGAAGGCGTTTGATAGAGTCCACTGGACCTACATGGAAAACGTTTTGGACAAATTTGGTTTCAGAGGACCCATTCTGAAAGCTATTTTAGCCCTTTATTCCTGTCCTTCTGCGCAGGTGTAATCCTCTGGCTTTGTCTCTAGACCGTTTACTATTTCGAATGGTACGAGGCAGGGCTGTCCCCTGTCTCCTACTATCTTCAACCTCATGATAGAATCCCTGGCTGAGGCTATCAGGTCGAATTCCAGAATCACGGGCTTTCAGTTTGGCTCCGGCAAACATGTCATTAATCTATTTACAGATGACGCGATACTGCTTTTGTCTAACCCGTCTACATCCTTGAGAGAGGCACACAATGTCCTCACGGTCTTCGGAGAGATATCCTATTATAAAGTAAACTTTTCCAAATCTCTGATTCTAGACATGGGGGTGCAACCCCAAACTAAAAATTCTCTGCAATCACGACTACCATATACTTGGAGCCCAGGTAGAATTACATACTTGGGAATTACACTCACAAACAAAATTTTGACGCTTGCCAGAGCCAATTTGTCCCCGCAGGTAACCAAACTGGAAGCCCAGTTTAGAGATATGTCAAAAAAGAAATATCCTGGATGGGTAGAATTTCTGCTTACAAAATGATGATACTACCACAAATATTGTACATATTCCGCACACTACCGATCCCCATTCCCCATCATTACCTCAAAAATCTCACAAACCTGGGTTGGAAATACATATGGAAGGGCAATAAGGCTAGGTGCTCACGAAACAATTTAACGTCTCACAGACGGGTAGGAGGGGCGGGGTTGGTGGATATCCATGACTACTTATGGGCGGTTCGCTTAGACCAAATTAAATACTGGTTCCTAGAGTCTGACATGCCCCTATGGGTAGAGGTGGAACGAGCCATATCGCCGACTAAGGACCTAAAACTCTTATTATTGGGAGATAGGTGGGTACCATGGGACGTGACCGCGTTACCCCCCACTTTACGGACGTCCATGAGAGCAATGGAGGTTCATACTAGAACGAAATCAGCACACTGCACAAGACACAAACTTTGAACTTCCACTGACGATGCTTGAAGCTAAAATACCTATGTTGGAGGTCAAGGACCTGACGGAACAGGGCATCGCACATATATCTGACCTTTACGTGGGAACTAAACCCAAGACGGCTAATCATATTGTGGCACAATACCACCTAACGAATGACAAACTATTCAAATGTTTTAGAATCACTCACTTCCTACAGTCACTCCACTTATAACTCTTCCAAGTGAAATGTGGCATTTCTACTTTACAGCCAAACAGGACACCAAAGGCATATCACTATTCTATAACATGTTCAGGGACAAATTAAAGTTCTCAAAGACAACAGCTATGAAAAAATGGGAGATGGAACTAGGCAACACGTTCTCTGAAGAACAATGGGCACATGCCTTCAAGGAATTTCACAAGGCCTCTCATTGTATCAAACATTGGGAATTAGCGATCAAACTGGCAAATAGATGGCACTACACTCTGTTGAGAATAGCCACGTTCTTCCCGGGAGCGTCAGATAGATGCTGGAGAGCATGTGGACAGGTAGGGAATCTCTTACACATGTTATGGCACTGCCCGAACATAAAAAGCCTCTGGAATCAGGTTTTCCAATTAATTTCGTCCTTAACGGGTGTGCTCACGCCCCCCTGATCCGGCTTTAGCTCTTCTTCACTTAAACATAGACAGGTTTCCACATAATATGCCAGTCATCACTCACATACTTTTAGAAACACGTTCCATGATTCTACGCCACTGGAAATCCAGCAAGGCTATTAATATTTCAGATGTCACCATGGGGATCCATAGGAACTACACGTTTGAAAGACTTATAGCCATTAATAATGTGAGTTGTGAAAAGTTTTACGAATATTGGTCTATTTGGCCCAAACACCTGTAACGTATTAAATGTTATTGTTATTGGGCTAGATTCACATAGATTAGCGGATATTTAGATCCACGTAATCTATGTGATTTACGATCCACCGGTGCACTTTTGCGAGGCGAGTGCAGTATTCACAAAGCACTTACCTCGAAACTTGCACCGGCGGATCGTAACTCCCCCGGCGGAATTCAAATTCCGCGGCTAGGGGGAGTGTACAATTTTAATCAGGCGCGTTCCCGCGCGATTTAACTGCGCATGCGCCGGCGGCGAAATTTCCCAGTGCGCATGCTCCAAATGACGTCAATAGGACGTCATTGTTTTCGGCGGCAACGTCAATTGCGGCCATCCGTATTCCAGACCGACTTACGCAAACGACGTAAAAATTTGAAACTCGGCGCGGGAACGACGGCCATACTTAACATTAGCTACCCCTCATATAGCAGGGGTAAAAGCTGAAAGCAAAGCCGAAAGCAAACGACGTAAAAAAAAAAGCGACGGGCGGGCGTTCGTTTCTGAATCGGCGGTTCTCCTCATTTGCATATCCGACGCGTAAAAGACCGAGGTGACACCTAGCGGCCGGCGGGAGATTGCAGCCTAAGATCCGACGGTGTAAGTCACTTACACCAGTCGGATCTAAGGGAGATCTATGCGGAACTGATTCTTATGAATAGATCGGACCGTTGGATCTCAGAGATACGACGGCGGATCAGGAGATCCGCCGTCGTATCTCTTTGTGAATCTGGCCCAGTGTCTTCTAATTTCTTATGTGTTTTGACATATTTGATGAATTTTGAAAGATGTGTATATCACCTTGCTCTGTATACCTTGTTTACTATTGAAAATATTCAATAAAAATATTGAAAGAAAAAAAAAAGTTATGTAGAATGCAACAGCACATTACAACGTGATTCCACTTGTACTCCGCCAGATTTATGGAGGTCAGAAAGAGGCGAAAACGGCTGGCCATGATGCCAAAGGCATTTTCAACAACCCTTCTGGCTCTGGCCAGCCTGAAATTAAACACCCTCCTCTCAGGGGTGAGGGTCCTTTGGGGAAAAGGCCTCATCAGGTGGGGACCCAGCACAAATGCCTCATCTGCGATGAACACAAAGGGTAGTCCCTCTTCATTCTCTGCCGCAGGTGACAATGCCAGGTTATCTGATTGGAGTCGTTGGGCGAACTCCGTCTAGTCAAACACTCCGCCGTCAGACATACGCCCATTTTTCCCTACATCCACAAAAAGAAATTCATAATTGGCAGACACCACCGCCATCAGCACGATACTGTGAAACCCTTTATAATTAAAATAATAGGATCCCGAACAAGTGGTGGCATGATGCGGACGTGCTTGCCACCAATGGCTCCTCCACAGTTTGAAAATTTCCAACACTGGGAAAACTCTGTTGCCACAGTCTGCCATTCCTGTGGCGTAGAAGGGAACTGTGGCGTAACACAAAATAAAATTACTTTGAGACATAAACATTGCAAGCAGATTATCCAAAAACATTCTTGCCAAAACATCAGTATATCATTCATTTGAATGAGTATTTTAAGACAAAAAAAAAGGATCACTAATCAGATTCCTCACCACCTCTAATGGCCCAATAAAATTATTTTATGGGGGGGGGGGGTTCAAGATGAGTTGGGGACCTCAGAAATAAAGGGGCAGATCCACAAAGATCTGCCCCGGCACATCATATCTGAGATACGCTACGCCGCCGTACCTTACCTGGCTTTGGTTCGAATCCATAAAGATTTTGCTCCATAAGTTACGGCGGCGTAGTGTATCTTAAGCAGCGTAACGGCGCGGAATTCAATTTGGGCGGGTAGGGGGCGTGTTTCATTTAAATGAAGCGCGTCCCCACGCCGAACGAACTGCGCATGCGCCGTCCCTAAATTTCCCGCCGTGCATTGCGCTAAATGATGTCGCAAGGATCATTGGTTTTGACCTGGACGTAAATTACGTCCATTACCGATTCACGAACGACTTACGCAAAAAAAAAAAAATGTAATTATACGCGGGAACGAGGGCCATACTTAACATTGAGTACGCCACGAAATAGCAGCTTTAACTATACGCCGACTAGAGACGACGTAAAGGAATGCGCCGGCCGCTCGTACGTTCGTGGATCGTCGGAAATAGCTAATTTGCATACTCGACGCGGAAAACGAAGGGAACGCCACCCAGCGGATGCCGAAGAATTGCATCTTAGATACGAAGGCGTACGAAGACGTACGCCTGTCGGATCTAACCCAGATGTCGTCGTATCTTGTTTTGAGGATTCAAAACAACGATACGACGCGGGAAATTTGAAAGTACGCCGGCGTATCAGTAGATACGCCGGCGTACTCTCTCTGTGGATCTGCCCCAAAGGCTCTAGTCTGGAATCAAAAAATAAAATAAATACACACATTTTAGGAGGGGGGGGGGGTCAAGCACTACAATGGAGCAAACAAAATACATTGGGAAGTGACTAGGCTAGGTGTGTTTGGGCCCAGGATAGAATGCTGGAGAGGTTGGCTATTGGAAATATGCATGTAGGCCAAAAAAGGAGCATTAAAAGCTTACAGCATGCATGGGGACAAAGGGGACATTCAAAGCATATTACAATCATGGTAATTAGGGACTGATTAAAAAAACACGATACACTAGCAAGCATTAAATACATAGAATGTGAGGTTAAAGGACAAAACTTACCTTAATATAGTCAACCTGCAGGACTTGGATTATAGCAGAACAGGTGTCTGGGATTATGAGGCCCAGAGCCTGGGGGGAGATGCCTGTTGAGAACTTGGGTCCCTACAAGCTTCTCCCTGTTGCTAGGTAGCGCAACGTAGCAACTAGCCTCTGCTCAGCAGTGATGGCTTCCCGCATAACGGTGTCCTGCCTGCTGATATAGGGGGACACCAAAGCCAAGAGCTACTGAAAAACGGGGTCAGACATCCTAAGAAAATTCCTGAAGTCATCAGGGTATTCTCCTGGATCTCCCGCAGCAGAGGCATGTGACAGAATTGGTCCCGCTGGAGCAACCAATTCTTGACCCATGAACTCCTCCTCACCCTGTTCATGGACCGGAGCTGGGATAAAGCAGAAATCCCAGCACCAAGCACAGCACGGTCTCGGCGACGAGAACGTACCCGCAACATGGCTAGAAAACGGTCGTCTAATCAGAACGAACTAAAAAAACGCACTGAAGAACAGCAAGGCTTCTGAAGAACCACCTTAAAAACAGTAACGAGCGGACAAGAACGCACTGAAAAACCGGATACGAACTGACTACAAACACTGAAAGACAGATACGAACCCACAAGCACAAACTAAACACCAGAAAATTATCTTTAAAGCACGAAGACTCAAAAGCGCGAATCGTTTCTCACCAAACTTTTACTAACACGTGGTAACATGAAATCAGCAAAAGCAGCTCCAAGGGTGGCGCCATCCGAATGCAACTTCCCCTTTAAAGGTGCCGTTGTACGCGTTGTACGTCACCACGCTATGCTCCAGCATTTTTTTTTTCATGATCATGAGTATGTAAGGCAGGCTTGACGTTGTTTTTTCTAGAACATTAAAAATGGTCGTGTGTACGCGGCATGACATGACAACATTTCAAAAATCTTAGTGGGTATGAATACTTTTTCAAGGCACTGTATATGATGAGTATGGTGGAGATAATTTCTACCTGATTACCTGGGAAAGACCTTAACCACTAGCCGACCGCGCACCGCCGTTCTACGTCGGCAGGTCGGCTCGGCTAGAGCACGTAGTATAACGTCCTCTCTCTCAGCCGCCACCGCTCGCCCCCGACTCCCGTGCGTGTGCCCGGCGGGCGCGATCGCCGCCGGGCACACGCGATCGCTCGGTACAGAGCGGGGACCGGGAGCTGTGTGTGTAAACACACAGCTCCCGGTCCTGTCAGGGGGGGAAATGCTGATCCTCTGTTCATACAATGTATGAACAGAAGATCAGTGTTTCCCCTTGTGAGGCCTACCCCCCCCCCACAGTAAGAACACACAAGGGACATACTTAACACCTTCCCCGCCCCCTAGTGTTAACCCCTTCACTGCCAGTGGCATTTTTATAGTAATCCAATGCATTTTTATAGCACTGATCGCTATAAAAATGCCAATGGTCCCAAAAATGTGTCAAAAGTGTCCGAAGTGTCCGCCATAATGTCGCAACACCGAAAAAAAATCGCCGATCGCCGCCATTACTAGTAAAAAATATATATTAATAAAAATGACATAAAAATACCCCCTATTTTGTAAACGCTATAACTTTTGCGCAAACCAATCAATAAACGCTTATTGCGATTTTTTTTTACGAAAAATATGTAGAAGAATACGTATCGGCCTAAACTGAGGAAAAAAAATGTTTTTTTATATATTTTTGGGGGATATTTATTACAGCAAAAAGTAAAAAATATTCATTTTTTTCAAAATTGTCGCTCTATTTTTGTTTATAGCGCAAAAAATAAAAAACGCAGAGGTGATCAAATACCACCAAAAGAAAGCTCTATTTGTGGGAAAAAAAGGACGCCAATTTTGTTTGGGAGCCACGTCGCACGCAATTGTCTGTTAAAGCGACGCAGTCCTGAATCGCAAAAAGTACTCTGGTCTTTGGGCAGCAATATGGTACGGGGGGTAAGTGGTTAATCTCTTTCTTGTCCTATTTTCTACTTGTATGTATCTATTCAAGATTATCCACTTGAAGCCCAGGCCAATTCTGACAATTCGCTCCTACATGTAAAAATCATAATTTTTTGGGCTAGAAAATTACATAGAACCCCAAACACTATATATGTTTTTTTTAGCAGAGACCCTAGAGAATACAATGACACTCATTGCAACTTTTTATCTTGCACGGTGTTTGCGTAGTATTTGCGCATTTTCAAACACGTTTTTGGGGAAAAAAACTGTTTCTTCCTTTAAAAAAAACAAAACAGTAAAGTTAGCCCAATTTATTTGCATATTGTGAAAGATGAAGTTATGCCGAGTGAATAGATACTCAACATGTCACGCTTCAAAATTGCATACGCTCGTGTAATGGCACCACTTCGGTACTTAAAAATCCCCATAGGCGACACTTTAATTTTTTTTACTGGTTACATGTTTTGAGTTACAGAGGAGGTCTAGGGCTAGAATTATTGCTCTCGCTCTAATGTTCGCGGCGACTCCTCACATGTGTGGTTTGAACATCATTTTCATATGTGGACGGGACTTAAGTATGCGTTCGCTTCTGCGTGCAAGCACACGGGGACAGGGGCACTTTAAAAAAAAAAATGTTATTGTTAATTTTACTTGACACTTTAAAAAAAAATTGTATCACTGTTATTCCTATTACAAGGAATGTAAACATCCCTTGTAATAGAAATATGACATGACATGACCCTTTTTACAGTGATATGTATTTAAAGCTGGGAAGCCTAAAATAAAAAAAAAAAAAAAAAAAAACGATCACCGCTTCACAGCTGAAGCGGCACTGTTTTTTTATTAATGCAGAGGCCGGGCGTGACGCCATAACATCAGGGCCTCCGACGATCATAGAGACTCCGGCGACCATCTGGTCCGACTGAAATCTCTATGATCAGCGTCCGGGGGCCGGCGGATCCGCAGCGGTGAGTCAGGAGAAACACCGGGGGGCGGTATCCCCTTTCGCCGCCCACTATGATCGTTCTCATGGTGCAGGGAATCGCCGGCTGAAATCGGCAATATCTGAATGATGCCTGTAGCTGCAGGTATCATTCAGATATACCAACACAAAGCCCAGGACGTCATATGACGTCCTCTGGGTGCCAAATGGGTAAATACCAATATGTTCTCACAATCTGTACTGCTGTTTCAATTTACACATCTACTATGCTATAATTTTTTTCAATAAAGATTCCTTCTGTTAAAAAAAAAACTGTGCGTTTCTGTGCTTCAGCACTAAAAAAACACATAGGCCCAGATTCTCGTATATCGGCGCATCCTTATGCGGGCGTAGCGCATTCAAGATGCGCTACGCCGTCCTAACTTAGAGAGGTAAGCTCCGTATTCCCGAAGCACCGGCGTTCAAATTTGCGCCGGCGTAGTGCAAATTCGTGGGCGTATGTGGGCGTAAGTGAAAGTAGGAAGGAAGTGGGCGTGATACATTTAAATGAACCGTGACCTTATGCAAATGATGGTCTGAACGGACGGCGCATGCGCCGTCACGTGACCGGGTGTCCCCCGCCCCTATGCGCATGCGCACAACGCGATTGGCGAGTTGCTCCGACCAAGTGCATAAATACGCCCAGACATGCGCCCATCGTGTGCAAAAGTACACCTGTTAGTTTACTGTTGGTGGTGAGCTTACTTTTGCAGTGCTTTGCCATGTCTGCTGAGCGTACAAGGAGCAGGAAAAAGAATTTCTCTCATGATGAGAGGGCCATCATTCTCGCAGGCATGGAGAGGCACTATGACCGCCTCCATGGGTCCAGGAGTAAAACTACAAGCAAGGGGCAGAGGATAACGGATCAAGTGAATGCTGTGGGCAATGAGGCGAGGAGGCCCCATCATATAGGCAAAAAAATAAATGATCTTAGGAGGAGGGTCAAGGACAAGATGGCCCTCATGGCGAGGCATGCCAGGGGCACTGGTGGGGGACCTGCCTCAAGGATCCGTCTGACACCAGATGAGGAGGTAGTTGCCCGGTGCCTTACCAGGGTGCAAGTTGAGGGAATGCCGGGCTATGATTCTGTTCATCCGCCCTTGAGGACAGGTAAGTGTTTATTTCAAATATCTGGTGTGTAGCATGTGTGTGTGGGGGGGGGGAAGGGAATATGTGTGTGGGTCCACCAACATGTGAATGTTTTGTGTCATCCACAGGTGTCCAGGATGAAGCTGGCCCGTCTCGTGCCCCTGCCCGTCCCACACCATCCCCTGATGCTGATGTCCCTGCCCGTCCCACACCATCCCCTGATGCTGATGTCCCTGCCCGTCCCACACCATCCCCTGATGCTGATGTCCCTGCCCGTCCCACACCATCTTCATCTGATGAAGATGCCCCTGACCCCCAGGGAAGGCAAGCGGCATTGGTGGAGGAGAGTGGTGGCCACGCCTCCATTGAGGAGGTTCTGCAGGATGCGGAGCATTTGGGGGAGGAGGTGTCACTGTCCCTTTTCATGGAGGATTTGGGAAGCTTGGCTGGTCCATCCTGGACCTCAAGCCCACGATCCTCCATATCCTCGGACTCCATCTCCAACCCAGCCACTCCCTCTGTTTCCATCCCCAACCCACCCCCTCCATCTAATCCCTCCCCCTATGCCAGGCCTGAAGCCTCTCGTGGACCAAGGAGGTCAACGCCGAGAACCAGGGGGGTACCCGAGTTACTGTCTGTGACCCTGACCACTGCGCAGGAAAACCAGACCCGCCTTATGGGTGCGATGGGCCAGGACTTCACTCGAGTGGCTGACAGCCTTGGGGAGAGGGGACATGTCACCGATGTGATTCAGGACATTGCAGGCAACACCACTGCAATTATCACCTGTTTGCGGGATCTCGAAACCACCACAGCAAGCCTGGTGAAAGAGGTGCAGACCCTAAATGAGTCCGTCCAGGGGCACACATCTGCCATTGTTGGTGTTCAAACCGAGACCAATAACCTCCTGAGGAGGATAGCGGTGGCATTAGAGGGCAGGCCTCCTGCCCCGGTGGATGCTCCTCTGCCTGATGCAACCCCCCCCCCCCTCAACCAGGCAGTTGAGGAGCCGGGGCCGGGGCTGTGGCCGAAGGCAGGCCAATTAGTTATTTTTCCTTTATGATTATTGCTCGGGTAAAGAGTTATTTTCTTTATTTTTCTAAGTATTGCTCTGGTAAAGAGTATTTTAATTTATTGTTGACAAATGCACACGGTGAGGCGTGCAGAATAGTGTGACTGGTGTGAGAATGGGGGGGGGGGTTGACACTCCTGCCAGCAAAGGGGTGTCACCCTCTGCCGTGTGAAAGGTGTATGAATGTACAGTAACATAATTGGAGCCTTGGCGCGGCGTTACTGCTCCCTAAAACCATGTGGTTTGATTGGGTCTAATCTAATTCGATGTGCATGTGGGGGGTGTGTGCTAGGGACCACAGTGGTGTGCACGCGTGCATTCACATTGTGCCATTTTTAATGTGTGTGTTTAACGTTCAAAGAGACGTTCAACGAGGCATCTCCTGATTGCTGATCCCTCAGCAGACGGGGTACCCTCAGGCAGGGGGGGATTGTCGGGTTGGGGGCTCAGGTCATCACGTAGTTCAATCTCCAGGCCCTTTCTCACTGCGAAGTTGTGCAGAATGCAACATGCCCCGATGATCTGGCACACAAAGTCTGGGGAATACAACAGGGTCCCCCCAGACTTATCCAGGCATCTGAAACGGGACTTCAGTTGGCCAAAGGTTCGTTCCACCACTGCACGGGTACTTATGTGTGCAGCATTGTAGTTTTCCTCTCCTGGGGTTTGTGGGTTCCGGAATGGGGTCATTATATGAGGTCCAAGTGCATATGCCGAGTCACCTGGAAGGGAAAAGACAGGAGGATGTTAGTCATGCATGTGTCCCTCGTAATTTCTGCGTCATGGGGGGGACAGTCATACCTGACACCCATGTCACTCACCAACCAGCCAGCTGTCCCCATACACGTTCTGGTCAAACTCCATTGGGATGTCGCTTTGGCGGTAGATGAAGCTGTCATGACAGGATCCGGGGTGTTTGGCACGGACGTGCCATATGAGGCCATGGGCATCCACGATCACCTGGACATTAATAGAATGCCAGAGCTTCCTATTGCGGAATAGGTGCTCTGTGTCACGGGGGGGCTGTAGTGCCACATGGGTGCAATCAATGGCCCAGATGGTGCGTGGGAATCCTGCAATTCTGACAAAATCTGCCCTTGCCTTATTCCGCTGGACCTCCTGGGTGGGTCTGACGATTTGGTTGGACATGTGTCTCAGGATTGCGGGGACAACCTGGTGCACACATCTGCTCATGCTGGTTTGTAACATCCCAGCCACACCTCCACTTGTGCGCTGAAAAGATCCAGTGGCCAGGAAGTGGAGTGTTGCCAGGACCTTGATCAGTGGCTGCACTGCATGTGACCGGTGTGTTGGGCTGGTAAGGTCATCCTGCAGGATTGTGGTTATTTCCTGGATGGCTTGAGTATTAAATCTGAAGAGGCGATACACCTCTGCTTCCCCGATGGCCAAGACGTCTAATGGCGTTCGGTAAAAACGCTGCCGTGCCCTCCTCCTTCTCCTTCTCATTCTAAGCGCCTGGGCGCACACTAGTTGTGCTATGACCATGCCTGCCCCTGGCATGTTGGCATACAGAAGTCTTGTCCTGCAAGTGTGGTTGCTCAGCTTGTCCGTAAGGGTGCTGCTAAAGCTGCTCTCCAGCTGACCTGCACACGTCTGGTGCAAAGTTGCCCCTGCTTTTATGAGGGGCAAGTTTACAGCGGACGAACAGCTTACGCGCACCGCTCGTAGCCTGCGTCGGGCGGTCGTACGTTCGGGAATCTCCGTATATCCCTCATTTGCATATTTGATTATGAAATCAATGGGAGCGATGGGCGTTCTCGGCGTAAATGTGCGCCTACGCTACGCCGGCGTACAAACGTTGCGCCGATCGGAACAAGACTAATTTCTGGCGGACCTGGTTCTGTGGGTACGGCGCACCGATACGACGGCGCATCTGTACAGTTGCGCCGCGCATATCAAGGTGCCCCGGCGTAACGCCTTTGAGAATCTGGGCCATAGATGTGAACCTAACCTTAATCAGAAGACCTCGGCCCGGATTCACATACATCGGCGCATATTTATGCCGGCGTAGCATATCGAATATACGCTACGCCGACGCAGCACAGAGAGGCAAGCACAGTATTCACAAAGCACTTGCTCCCACTCGCTCTCAAATCTACGCTGGGTTTCCTCGGTGTAAGCCAGCGTAGGTGGAAGTGGGCGTGAGCCATGCTAATGAGGCGTGACCCCATGAAAATTATTGGCCAAGCATCATAGAAGTACTTAAAACGAACGGCGCATGCGCCGTCCCGTGACCGCATCCCAGTGCGCATGCTCAGAATCACGTAGAAATATCTGCCTAAGATACGTCTAATCACTGCCTACGACGTGAACGTAACCTACGTCTAGCCCTATTCACGTACTACGTAAACAACGTAAAATACGACGGCTCTGTTCCCTGGTCCATACCTTTGCATGAGTTGCGCCTCCTATATGGGGAATAACTTTATGCCGGACGTATGACTTACGCAAACCGCATATATTATGGGCCGGGCGCAAGTACGTTTGTGAATCGACGTATCTCCCTCATTTCCATATTTGAATAGGAAATCAATGGGAGCGCCCCTTGCGACCAGCGTAAATATGCGCCCACGAAACGCCGGTGTAGGAAAGTTACGTCAGTCGGATGAAGCCTATTTTCAGGTGTATCTTGGTTTCTGAGTCCGGCGCATAGATACGACGGCGCATATTTGCACTTACGCGGCGTATCTGTAGATACGTCGGCGTAAGTGCTTTGTGAATCCGGGCCCTCATCTGCATATTCGTGCATAGCCAGTGGCTTATAGCAATACTGAAAGAAATATGTAGGCACCCATTGCTGACCTTATAAAAATGCCTATAGTCAGCTGTCATACTTATCTATTGAGTTCAGAGCTATTTGTATCACTTAGCTGGGGCAACCATGCAAGTAAAAGCAGTCCTCCTAAATTGCATACCTGTTTTGGGTCAACATGACAGCCAGAGAAGAGGTCAGCAATAGCAGCCTACATAATTCTCTTTTCACAGTTTTCCTTTTAAGACTTTGTTACATTTTGTGAATGTGTGAATGTGATATATTACTTCTCCTTTTTGGTGGTTTTTAGGCATAGTTTTGGTAACTACATGTATTGTTACCAATAGTGACCCTCTGCAACTGTTCACATGGTCTGTTGAGAGATATATGAAGAGCTGTTTTTGTTTAAGATGTTAGGTCAATGGTCACTTTAGGATACTGGTACTTTTTGTATCACTCTTCAGGTCTAGTCGTTCATCTTAGCTGTCAAGGACCATTGCAGTAGCTCCTACTTTATTAGTCATTTTTTTTTCAGCAATGTCAAAAGATCTTTGGTAGAACAAAGATTCAGTAGGAACTGACCCTCAATGAAATTTGTATGCAGGTACTTCATGATTTTTCTATATGTTAGAGTAGGCTGGAAAACTCGCAGTTTGATGCCCCACAATCTTGGTAAGATATCATAATTTAGAAATACAAATAGACCTCAGACTACACTTATGCCACGTACACACGATCGGACATTCCGACAACAAAACCGTGGATTTTTTTCCAACGGAATGTTGGCTCAAACCTGGCTTGCATACACACGGTCACACAAATGATGTAGGATATTACGAACTTCAAGAACGCGGTGACGTACAACATGTACAACGAGCCGAGAAAAATTAAGTTCAATAGCCAGTGTGACTCTTCTACTTGATTGAGCATGCGTGGAATTTTGTGCGTCGGAATTGGCTACACACAAACTTTTGTTGTCTGAAATATTGAGAACCAGCTCTTAAACATTTGTTGTCAGAAATTCCGACAGCAAATATCCGATGGAGCATACACGCGGTCGGATTTTCCGACATCAAGCTCACATTGAACATTTGTTGTTGGAAATTCCGACCGTGTGTACATGGCATTAGGGTTCTATTTATGATTGTTTTCATACAAGATTCACTCATTTTGCTATTTGAGTAATGTGTGAAAAATTTACACATTTTGGGCCAGATTCACAAAGCACTTACGCCAACTTAACTCGAGATGCGCGGCGTAATTGAAAAATGCGCCGTGCGTATCTTTGCGCCGTATCCTCAAAACGAGATACGCCTGAAATCCATTTTTTTCCGTCCTACCTAAAAAAAATACACCGGCGCTTCTTCGAGCGCAAAATACGCTAGACACACCTCTGTTTTGATAGGCAAAGATGCAAATGAGGGAGATAAGGCGATCCACAAAATTAAGTGTGTGCGGCGTAGATTACGCCCTGTGCACATCTGCTAGTTTCATGGTGTAAAGTTACACTTTATAAAAGGTGCCCTAACTTTACACCAGCCGTGTAAATGTCAGCTAAAGCAACACCATTAAGGAAGAGCTGAGCACACACACTTGCAGGACAACAATCTGTATGCCAACATGCCAGGGGCATCCATGCTCATAACTATACTAGTGACTTTAGTAACCAAGGGTACCCCCTCTTCTGAGGGCACAGCAGTCAGGAGACGCCTCGCAGAATGCATCTTTGCACAGTAAACACACACATTAATCATGGCACAATGAGAATGCATGCATGCACACCCACTGTGGTCCCTAGCACAGACACATCACATGCACATCTAATTGGATTAGATCCAAGTACCCCCAATGGTACTTGGGAGCAGTAACGCCACGCCACGGCTCCAATTATGTCACTGTGCATTCATACACCTTTCACACGGACCTGAGATCACTTCTCCCTGGTCCTGGGGATCCCTACTCCACCAAAACTGAGGGTGACACCCCTTATTTAATCAGGAATGCCACCCCCACATTCATACATCATTCACACACATAAAACAAATCATAAGCACAGTATAATAAAAAAAAAAAAAAAAAAAAAAAAAAAGTACCCCAAAACTTAACGGCGGCGACGTGAGCTACGCCTCGGCCGGCCACGGGCACGGCCAACCAGGGGAGACTCCTGGGGGGGTGAAGCAGGGGTAGGAGGAGCCTCCCCTGGTGACTGTCCTCCTGCTGGCCTGCCCTCCAAGGCCACTGCAATTCTGTTCAGACCCAGAGTGAGGGCAGCCGTATTGGCCTGGACAGCCCAGGTATTGTCCTGGACAGCCTGGGTCAGGGCACTCACCTCCTGGACCACGCCTGTTGTGGCGGTCTGCAGGTCACAACTGCATGTGATGACCGCCAAGGAGTTTGTGGCCACATCAGTGAGTGACTCCTTAATTGAACCCAGGCTATCCTCTATCTAGGTCAGAGTCTGGTTGAGGGGAGAGAGAGACCCTTGTGGGGGAGGCCTGTTGGGGAGGAGTGGGAGGGGCTACCCCTGATGGTGGCCTGACTGCTGCCAGCCTCAGGGCTAGCCTCAGGGGGAAACACATCCGAAGCCAAAAGGATTTCCCTGGCAATCTCCATATCTTCATCCTCATCCTCCCCCCCTCATCCTCCCCCCCTCAACCTCCTCCTGAGGTGAGGTGTGGCCACTCCCCTCCCCTGGGGACTCCTGCCATTCTTGGGGCTCTTCTGCAGCCTGTTGTCCTGGGGGTGGTGCAGCCTGGCCTGATGGCACAGCAACCTCCTGGCCTGATGGCCCAGCAACCTCCTGGCCATCTGTGGAGGACACAAAACATTCACAGGTTGGAGGATCCACACACTTGGCACATATTCCCTTCCCCCACCCACACATGCTACCAGGGGCGTGCTGGGCTGTGGGGCAGGCATGCATTTGCCCCCTGGGCTGTTCTAATATGCTCTACAAGGGCTGCCAGCTCAGAACCGCATATGAGCAGTTTTTGAGCTGGCTGAGTGCAGCAGCTAAATCCAGTATAGAGAGCCAGCGTCTCTGTCTCAGTGCCGACAGTCTTACACAGAGTCAGTCCAGCCCCTCCCTCCCCCACACGATTGGCTGGCAAAGGCTGGACAAGGCTGGACCTGCTCTCTCGCTCTCTTTCCCCACCCACACTCCAGGCAGCCTACTGTATGTGTTGTCTGTGAAGAATGTGTGGGCGGGAAAGTTAAATCTGGGCAGTCGGCTGTAATCCAGTGAGTCTCCTGGGAGGCTGGGACGATCATACAAGTAAGTGAGCTCCTCCTCCTCTCTCCAGCTCTCTTCAGCTAAAACGTTTTTTTTTTTTTCTAGCAGCCTGTGACACTACCTTGCCCTCCTAGGTGTTATGATGTGGGCTCACACTGGCATGCTGTGGTTTGTCTGCAGTGCTGGTGTACTGGCACTCTTCCTGCATGTTACCCCTATTCCCATAGAGGTTGCACACTTTTACTCCATGTTCTGAAAGTGCACAAAACGTCCTGCATGCTGCATCTTTGGTGCAATTCCAGATAATGCAGCAAAAATGTGCAACCTAAAAGAAGTCTGAGGGACTATGACTGTGGAAAACTGACAGTACACAAGTGTGAGCCCAAAGGTTGTATTCACTTGCAGCAGGAACCGCTGCTCCACTGAAAAGTGACAGGCAGAGGAGGTGATATTAGCAGAATTTTAACCACTTGAGACCCGGACCAAAATGCAGCTAAAGGACCCGGCCAGGTTTTGCAATTCGGCACTGCGTTGCTTTAACAGACAATTGCGCGGTCGTGCGACGTGTCTCACAAACAAAATTGGCATCCTTTTTTCCCACAAATAGAGATTTATTTTGGTGGTATTTGATCACCTCTGCGCTTTTTATTTTTTGCGCTATAAACAAAAATAGAGCGACAATTTTGAAAAAAATGCAATATTTTTTACTTTTTGCTATAATAAATATCCCCCAAAAACATATATAATTTTTTTTTTCCCTCAGTTTAGGCCGATACGTATTCTTCTACCTATTTTTGGTAAAAAAATCGCAATAAGCGTTTATCGGTTGGTTTGCGCAAAATTTATAGCGTTTACAAAATAGGGGATAGTTTTATTGCATTTTTACTAATTATTTTTTCTTTACTACTTATGGCGGCGATCAGTGATTTTTTTTTGTGACTGCGACATTATGGCGGACACTTCGGACAATTTTGACACATTTTTGGGACCATTGTCATTTTCACAGCAAAAAATGCATTTGAAATGCATTGTTTATTGTGAAAATGACAGTTGCAGTTTGGGAGTTAACCACAAGGGGGCACTGAAGGGGTTATGTGTGACCTCATGTGTTTTTACAACTGTAGGGGGGTGTGGCTGTAGGTGTGACATCATCGATTATGTATCCCTATAAAAGGGTCACACGATCGATGACGCCGCCACAGTGAAGAACGGGGAAGCCGTGTTTACACACGGCTCTCCCCGTTCTTTAGCTGGACAATAGCACAGCACGTACCTGTACGTGCTTGTGCCCAGTCATGCCATTCTGCCGACGTATATGTTCAGGAGGCGGTCCTTAAGTGGTTAATCTATGTGCAGACTGGTTGTGCAGAATTCAATCTATCAGCTGACTTCAGTACAACCAGCGTGTCTTTTTTCTTTTTGGCGATCACTGCTGGCTGCTATAGCTGCCAGCAGTGATCACTGTATTCTGATGGCTGGAAAACTTTCAACCCCACAGAGAGTGACCGCTTTGCACTGCCCCCACAGAGGGTGACCACTTTGCACTGCACCCACAGAGGGTGACCACTTTGCACTGCCCCCACAGAGGGTAAGCGCTTCGCACTGCCCCCACAGAGGGTGACCGCTTTGCATTGAGGGCAATATGGAGAAGTCTCTCTCACTCTGTGCAGGCAGTGTCAAGCGGTCTCTCTCTCTGGGGCAATATGGAACAGTCTCGCCCTCTCTCTCTCTCTTTGTGGGGAATGTGGTGTAGATGGAAGGTGAGCTGATTCGGTGGTTCAAAGGGCCACTTGACTGGACTTGCCCCCCATGCCTAAGGCTGCCAGCCCTCCCCTGCATGCTACTCACCAGATAGGAAAAACAAAAAATTACCTGGCCTCACAGGAGCATCAGATTCAAAGCCAGGCAGGCCCACCACCTGCTGGCTATGGAAGCACCGGGCCACTGCCCATTCCTCCTCAGTCAGCCTGACGGAGCAGGGTGGTCCTCCTCCAGTGCCCGTGGCATGGGCACTTATCTTGGCCATCTTGTCCCGGACCAGGCTCCTAAGATCATTGATCTTCTTCTGAATCCCACTGGGGGTCCTCGTCTCCCCCCCCCTGCCGCATTGATCTGATCAGTAATTCGCTTAATGATCTACTTCTTCCTGGCCGGGGTGGTGTCCCGGCTCTCAGGGCCATGCAAATAACGCCCGAAACGGGTGATGGCCCTAGCAAGTATCTGCTTTTCTCTGATTGAAAAATTCAGCTTCCTGCGCTTCGGTGCCATAACACCCAACACTCAGCACTAACAAAAAACAAACACAACAAACAAACAAACAAACACAAATACTCACAGAACAAACAGACACAGATACTCACAGAACAAACACACACAAAAAGTCACAGAAGAAACACACACAAAAAGTCACAGAAGAAACACACACAAAAAGTCACAGAAGAAACACACACAAAAAGTCACAGAAGAAACACACACAAAAATCAAACCACACAAGCAGACAGCTAATACAAATTCAAAAACAAACACCGAAAAAACAAACAGAAAAATCACTCAGAAAAAAAACACAGCTACTACTCCTCCAAATCTTTTATCTAACACTAAACTCACCAACACACACCAACAGACGACAGAGCAAAAGCAACTTGCTTGAGGAAGGGGGAAACAGGGATGTACTTTTGCAAGGGAAGTGTGTTTGTCTGGGGCTATTTATACACAGGGCGATTCTCAAACTAAGTACGCTTGGCCTTTTATCTATCTCACTGATTGCGCCGAGCCAAGTTCTGAGCATGCCCAGTGAGGTGCAAATTCGGCCGGCCCTTCATTTGCATGGGGTCGCGGCTCATTTCCATGGAGCACGCCCACTTCCTTCCCACTTGCAATAACCCCGCCTTACGCCTCGGGATTTAAGTTATGCTGGCGCAAATTTGGCCGCAAATGCGCTGTGGATATGGCACCTGCGACACAAATTTAAGGCGCCGTAACTTAAATGACATACGTTTGGAGTAACTTAATTTGCGCCGCTCTATGTGAATCTGACCCTTTGTCTCAAAGTTGTGTGATTCTTGGGTAAAAAATATATAATTATTATGACCTCTTAACACTGACCAAAGAAGATAGTATTTCATTTTTCTACCATATGTCTGTGATGGTCTTCACTTATCCAGGTCATGGCAGAGCTGGTAGTAGTTGGTCATATTCCACTTAAATTATTCTGTAGCGTTGAATGTAAAGCGGTAGTAAAGTCTTTGTTACAATAAAAATGTATTGGCCCCCCCTGCAGGTTTAAGTCATAATGTACTAGTAAGCACTGCATACTAGTACATTTTGACAGACTTACCTGTAAAAGGAGCCCTCCAATGGCTTCCTTGCTGCTTCCATCTCCACCTGGTCTTCCTTCCGGGTTTGGTATCTTTGGCTGCTTGAGTGGGCGGGCCGGGGTGATGTCACTATAGCATATGCGCGTCGGAGTCACATCACCATGGCACCCAGAGTGGGCTGTAAACGTGGTCTTAGCTGCACAAGTGTGGCTCAGAACACATCGCCTGCTGACAGGACGGGGGAACATTTATGTCAGAAGAGACCTCTAGGGTTCCTCTTCTGTTATAAAACCCTGCCTGTCAGCGTCTTTAGAAGTTCTTAAATTTACTACCACTTTAAAGTGATTGTAAAGAATCGTTTTTTTTTTTTAAATAACAAACATGTCATACTTACCTCCATTGTGCAGCTCGTTTTGCACAGAGTGGCGCTGATCCACCTGTTCTGGGGTCCCTCCGCAGCACTCTCGCAGCTCCTCCCCGCTTAAGAAGTGCTCTCCCAGGGGGTTAACTTGAGGGCGTGCTCTCAAGTCCAGCATTTGCGTCCACAGACACGAATGCCGGACTCGCCCCCCCCGCCCCCGCACCCGCATCATTGGATTTGATTGACAGCAGCAGGAGCCAATGGCAGTGCTGTTATCAATCTAGCCTATCAAGAGTCGGGACCCCGCAGAGAGAGACACACCACGTCCCTGCGGAGGAGATAAATGGGCTTAGGTAAGTAGAACGGGGGGGGGCTGGGGGGCCAGTGACTGCCGAGTGAAAATAACTCCTTTATGTAGAACTTTAAGTAGAACTAAAGGCCAAAAAATGTTTTTCATTTTGGATAGCGCAAGTGAGGGTAATAACCCCTATCAGATTGTTTTTTACCATCTGTGTCCCATTAAAGAGCTTAACCTTCAAGAGGAAGTAAACCCTGATGGGTTTTACTTCCTCTTTTGCTGCCTGCAAATGAAAAGTATAGTGGGCTAGTATGCATCACATACTAGCCCATTATGTGACACTTACCTGCAAATGAATCCAGTCTTATTCTAGGCTTACCTATAGGTAGAAGTCAACATAAAAGGTTTACAACCACTTTCACTTCCTGTCCCATAGCCAAACAGGAAGTGGAAGGAAATCACTGCAAATTAAAAGATTACTTGGGTACCCCCAGGTCACCAGAACTAGTGTCCCCAATGGAAGATTTTTCCTCTATTACATTTCAGGGACAACCCAAAATTTGAGATTTTCTTTTACTTTCACTTTTAATGATAATGGTAAACAGGAAAAATAGAGGTTGAATCTCCTTAACGGGGACACAGACAGCAATTTAAACTGACAGGTGTTCTAATCCCTCTCCACTCTATCCAAAAGCTATAAAAAAAGATTTTGCCTTTAGTTATACATTAATAATACAGAACAAGTCCAGTTGACCAGGACTATAACAATACTGTTGTCATACACCAATCAGAACAGGAATTCCTGACATGAAATGCAGATGTAGCACAACCCCCATAGGAGCTGCTGGTTTAGATTTGGGTTTTGCACATTACCTCTAAGTTTGTTGTCAGGGGAAGAAAGTCTATAGGAATTGCAATGTCCACACAAGATGTAAAACCTTCAACTGTTAGGTTTTATTTTTGCTGCATAAAACTTGTGAAGAAAGTGGAGAGTATAGAGAGAAGGGGGAAGGTTTAGGTACGCGGTATAGAATGCACAAAAATATCTCAAGTTCCAATCAGTCAGTCACCACTCCCTCTTGAGTGGGTATTGCTCACCCGGATAGACCCCTCTCACATGGCCTAGCAGCCAGGATGATGCACAAACCAGTATGAGAACAGTCTGTGCCACAGACCGTCTGAAAAACGAAAGATGGATAGTCAGGGATCCTCTGCCACAGGATTTAAGTCCCGAACTTCCAGCCTTATAGTAAAAGAGCCTTTAAGCCAATCCGGCGGACTGTTAAGCCTCGTACACACGACCGAGGAACTCGACGGGCGAAACACATCGTTTTCCTCGTTGAGTTCCTTGTTAGGCTGTCGAGGAACTCGACAAGGCAAGTTTCTCCATTCCCGTCGAGGAAAAAGAAGACATGCTCTCTTTTTGGCTCGACGGGATCCTCAACAGTTTCCTCGTCGAAAAATGTACACACGACCGGTTTCCTCGGCCAAAAAAAATCCCAGCAAGTTTCTTGCTGGTTTTTGCCGATAAACTCTTGTGTGTACGAGGCCTTAGACAGACAGAATAGTGAATCCCTTTATAACGAAGTCATCAGGCCTATCCCGAGACATTAGCTTGCTTTTCTTGGTCTCCTCCAGGGCCCATTCCTCCTCAGTCAGCCTGACGGAGCAGGGTGGTCCTCCTCCAGTGCCCGTGGCGTGGGCACTTATCTTGGCCATCTTGTCCCGGACCAGGCTCCTAAGATCATTGATCTTCTTCTGAATCCCACTGGGGGTCCTCGTCTCCCCCCCCCTGCCGCATTGATCTGATCAGTAATTCGCTTAATGATCTACTTCTTCCTGGCCGGGGTGGTGTCCCGGCTCTCAGGGCCATGCAAATAACGCCCGAAACGGGTGATGGCCCTAGCAAGTATCTGCTTTTCTCTGATTGAAAAATTCAGCTTCCTGCGCTTCGGTGCCATAACACCCAACACTCAGCACTAACAAAAAACAAACACAACAAACAAACAAACAAACACAAATACTCACAGAACAAACAGACACAGATACTCACAGAACAAACACACACAAAAAGTCACAGAAGAAACACACACAAAAAGTCACAGAAGAAACACACACAAAAAGTCACAGAAGAAACACACACAAAAAGTCACAGAAGAAACACACACAAAAATCAAACCACACAAGCAGACAGCTAATACAAATTCAAAAACAAACACCGAAAAAACAAACAGAAAAATCACTCAGAAAAAAAACACAGCTACTACTCCTCCAAATCTTTTATCTAACACTAAACTCACCAACACACACCAACAGACGACAGAGCAAAAGCAACTTGCTTGAGGAAGGGGGAAACAGGGATGTACTTTTGCAAGGGAAGTGTGTTTGTCTGGGGCTATTTATACACAGGGCGATTCTCAAACTAAGTACGCTTGGCCTTTTATCTATCTCACTGATTGCGCCGAGCCAAGTTCTGAGCATGCCCAGTGAGGTGCAAATTCGGCCGGCCCTTCATTTGCATGGGGTCGCGGCTCATTTCCATGGAGCACGCCCACTTCCTTCCCACTTGCAATAACCCCGCCTTACGCCTCGGGATTTAAGTTATGCTGGCGCAAATTTGGCCGCAAATGCGCTGTGGATATGGCACCTGCGACACAAAATTAAGGCGCCGTAACTTAAATGACATACGTTTGGAGTAACTTAATTTGCGCCGCTCTATGTGAATCTGACCCTTTGTCTCAAAGTTGTGTGATTCTTGGGTAAAAAATATATAATTATTATGACCTCTTAACACTGACCAAAGAAGATAGTATTTCATTTTTCTACCATATGTCTGTGATGGTCTTCACTTATCCAGGTCATGGCAGAGCTGGTAGTAGTTGGTCATATTCCACTTAAATTATTCTGTAGCGTTGAATGTAAAGCGGTAGTAAAGTCTTTGTTACAATAAAAATGTATTGGCCCCCCCTGCAGGTTTAAGTCATAATGTACTAGTAAGCACTGCATACTAGTACATTTTGACAGACTTACCTGTAAAAGGAGCCCTCCAATGGCTTCCTTGCTGCTTCCATCTCCACCTGGTCTTCCTTCCGGGTTTGGTATCTTTGGCTGCTTGAGTGGGCGGGCCGGGGTGATGTCACTATAGCATATGCGCGTCGGAGTCACATCACCATGGCACCCAGAGTGGGCTGTAAACGTGGTCTTAGCTGCACAAGTGTGGCTCAGAACACATCGCCTGCTGACAGGACGGGGGAACATTTATGTCAGAAGAGACCTCTAGGGTTCCTCTTCTGTTATAAAACCCTGCCTGTCAGCGTCTTTAGAAGTTCTTAACCACTTAAGGACCAGCCCATGTACATATACGTCCACAATATGGCACGTACAGGCACATGGGCGTATGGGTACGTCCTCGCCTATTAGCGGGTGGGGGGTCCGATCGGGACCCCCCCCGCTACATGCGGAGGTCGGGTCCGCTCGGGGAGCGATCCGGGACCACGGCGCGGCTATTTGTTTATAGCCGCTCCGTCGCGATCGCTCCCCGGAGCTGAAGAACGAGGAGAGCCGTGTGTAAACACGGCTTCCCCGTCCTTCACTATGGCGGCGCATCGATCGCGTCATTCCCTTTATAGGGAAGACACGATCGATGACGTCATTCCTACAGCCACACCCCCAAACAGTTGTAAACACATACTAGGTGCACCCTAACTCCTACAGCGCCCCCTGTGGTTAACTCCCAAACTGCAACTGTCATTTTCACAATAAAGAATGCAATTTAAATGCATTTTTTGCTGTGAAAATGACAATGGTCCCAAAAATGTGT
This sequence comes from Rana temporaria, assembly GCF_905171775.1. Classification (NCBI taxonomy): domain Eukaryota; kingdom Metazoa; phylum Chordata; class Amphibia; order Anura; family Ranidae; genus Rana; species Rana temporaria. The sequence goes on along the minus strand of NC_053489.1, from coordinate 449,624,366 downwards.
CAAAATTGTCCGAAGTGTCCGCCATAATGTCGCAGTCACGAAAAAAATTGCTGATCGCCGCCATTAGTAGTAAAAAAAAAATAAAAAATAAAAATGCAATAAAACTATCCCCTATTTTGTAAACACTATAAATTTTGCGCAAACCAATCGATAAACGCTTATTGCGATTTTTTTTACTAAAAATAGGTAGAAGAATACGTATCGGCCTAAACTGAGGAAAAAAAATGTTTTTATATATGTTTTTGGGGGATATTTATTACAGCAAAAAGTAAAAAATATTGCTTTTTTTTCAAAATTGTCGCTCTATTTTTGTTTATAGCGCAAAAACTAAAAACCGCAGATGTGATCAAATACCACCAAAAGAAAGCTCTATTTGTGGGGAAAAAAGGACGCCAATTTTGTTTGGGAGCCACGTCGCACGACCGCGCAATTGTCTGTTAAAGCGACGCAGTCCCGAACTGTAAAAACCCCTTGGGTCTTTAGGCTGCATATTGGTCCGGGGCTTAAGTGGTTAAATTTACTACCACTTTAAAGTGATTGTAAAGAATCGTTTTTTTTTTTTAAATAACAAACATGTCATACTTACCTCCATTGTGCAGCTCGTTTTGCACAGAGTGGCGCTGATCCACCTGTTCTGGGGTCCCTCCGCAGCACTCTCGCAGCTCCTCCCCGCTTAAGAAGTGCTCTCCCAGGGGGTTAACTTGAGGGCGTGCTCTCAAGTCCAGCATTTGCGTCCACAGACACGAATGCCGGACTCGCCCCCCCGCCCCCGCACCCGCATCATTGGATTTGATTGACAGCAGCAGGAGCCAATGGCAGTGCTGTTATCAATCTAGCCTATCAAGAGTCGGGACCCCGCAGAGAGAGACACACCACGTCCCTGCGGAGGAGATAAATGGGCTTAGGTAAGTAGAACGGGGGGGGCTGGGGGGGCCAGTGACTGCCGAGTGAAAATAACTCCTTTATGTAGAACTTTAAGTAGAACTAAAGGCCAAAAAATGTTTTTCATTTTGGATAGCGCAAGTGAGGGTAATAACCCCTATCAGATTGTTTTTTACCATCTGTGTCCCATTAAAGAGCTTAACCTTCAAGAGGAAGTAAACCCTGATGGGTTTTACTTCCTCTTTTGCTGCCTGCAAATGAAAAGTATAGTGGGCTAGTATGCATCACATACTAGCCCATTATGTGACACTTACCTGCAAATGAATCCAGTCTTATTCTAGGCTTACCTATAGGTAGAAGTCAACATAAAAGGTTTACAACCACTTTCACTTCCTGTCCCATAGCCAAACAGGAAGTGGAAGGAAATCACTGCAAATTAAAAGATTACTTGGGTACCCCCAGGTCACCAGAACTAGTGTCCCCAATGGAAGATTTTTCCTCTATTACATTTCAGGGACAACCCAAAATTTGAGATTTTCTTTTACTTTCACTTTTAATGATAATGGTAAACAGGAAAAATAGAGGTTGAATCTCCTTAACGGGGACACAGACAGCAATTTAAACTGACAGGTGTTCTAATCCCTCTCCACTCTATCCAAAAGCTATAAAAAAAGATTTTGCCTTTAGTTATACATTAATAATACAGAACAAGTCCAGTTGACCAGGACTATAACAATACTGTTGTCATACACCAATCAGAACAGGAATTCCTGACATGAAATGCAGATGTAGCACAACCCCCATAGGAGCTGCTGGTTTAGATTTGGGTTTTGCACATTACCTCTAAGTTTGTTGTCAGGGGAAGAAAGTCTATAGGAATTGCAATGTCCACACAAGATGTAAAACCTTCAACTGTTAGGTTTTATTTTTGCTGCATAAAACTTGTGAAGAAAGTGGAGAGTATAGAGAGAAGGGGGAAGGTTTAGGTACGCGGTATAGAATGCACAAAAATATCTCAAGTTCCAATCAGTCAGTCACCACTCCCTCTTGAGTGGGTATTGCTCACCCGGATAGACCCCTCTCACATGGCCTAGCAGCCAGGATGATGCACAAACCAGTATGAGAACAGTCTGTGCCACAGACCGTCTGAAAAACGAAAGATGGATAGTCAGGGATCCTCTGCCACAGGATTTAAGTCCCGAACTTCCAGCCTTATAGTAAAAGAGCCTTTAAGCCAATCCGGCGGACTGTTAAGCCTCGTACACACGACCGAGGAACTCGACGGGCGAAACACATCGTTTTCCTCGTTGAGTTCCTTGTTAGGCTGTCGAGGAACTCGACAAGGCAAGTTTCTCCATTCCCGTCGAGGAAAAAGAAGACATGCTCTCTTTTTGGCTCGACGGGATCCTCAACAGTTTCCTCGTCGAAAAATGTACACACGACCGGTTTCCTCGGCCAAAAAAAATCCCAGCAAGTTTCTTGCTGGTTTTTGCCGATAAACTCTTGTGTGTACGAGGCCTTAGACAGATAGAATAGTGAATCCCTTTATAACGAAGTCATCAGGCCTATCCCGAGACATTAGCTTGCTTTTCTTGGTCTCCTCCAGGGCAGGTCCTCCCCCGGTTTCCTTCGTTAAGCAGCTTCCCCCACTTGGATGGACAGCTTGGGATCCCCCTTCGAATCGTAGGCCCCAGCCAGCATAACAGGGCCTACTCCATGGAGATGCGACCTCGGGCCAACGTGGTCCCAAAGTCAAGATCACAAACGTGCCTCGCACCAGGAGGGCCACGAGGTGAAGGACCCTGAAAAACGGCATCTGCCCCTTAAGTATCCCCTCCCGGCATGCACAGCGGGGCATCACTCCCACTGGGCTGCTGCCAAGAAGGGTCACTTAACACACCATGGTTCGCTTGTGTTCCAACATGGGCCTGAGGTGGTAACGCCACCTACAGGCAACAGGGGAAAATCCTTTCAAGCAGCACAACCATAGCCAGAACAGAGGCTAATTTCAATAGAATTCAACAAAGTCTGAGCCCACTATTGGCTCAGACACCCTCTAAATTTAGAACAGCGCCCCAATCATTGGGAGCAGGGCGCTACACAGGTAATGACATTTTTAGAAGGAAAAGTTGTGTGGTGCTTGAGGAAATAAGTGCATGCATTAGAAGACTTGCAGCAAAGGACATCAAAATGTGTGCCTCATTATCTATCACTAACAGGCCTCATAAGGTGCATTGATGTATCAAAATAACAGGCAAGGCACATCAGCACTTTGCACAGATGTGAACTAACACAGTTAAGCCTGGTACACACAATCAAATTTTCAGAGGACAAAGTGTCGGGCTTTTGTCCGAAAGACCTTGGCTATGAACTTGTCTTGCATACAAACGACAAAGAATTGTCTGCCAACAAACACAAAACTACGTGGTTTTTCAGCTCTTTAGCGCCACCCTTTGGGCAACTTCTGCTAATGTTGTGTTATGGTTAGCATTGCTTCTGAGCAGGCGTGTTTGTACTTTGGAGTTTTGTCCAAAGGACTTTTGTACACACAATCGGATAATCCGACAACACACATTTGTTGTCGGAAAATTTTAAAGCATGCTATCCAACATTTGTTGACGGAAAATCCGACAACAATTGTCAGATGGAGCATACAAACGGTTGGATTTTCTGACAAAAGCCTGCCATCACACAATTCCCATCGGAAAATCTGATCGTGTGTACGGGCCTTTAGAAACAAAGGCAATCTTGTGTACATTTGTTAATGTGTGCTAAAATTCATAGGTGGGAATTTGTCCCTAAAGCCTCGTACACACGATTTGATTTCCATCGGACAAACCCGTGGATTTTTGTCCAAAGGGCGTTGGCCGTGAACTTGTTCTGCATACAGGAAGGCAGAACTTTTTCAGCCAACATACACAAAACTGCGTGGTTTTTCAGCTCTTTAGCGTCACCCTTTGGGCAACTTCTGCTAATGTTATCTGATGGTCAGCGTGCGTGTTTGTACTTTGGATTTTAGTTCAACGGACTTGTGTATACACGATTGGATAATCCGACAGAACACATTTGTTGTCGGACAATTTGAGAGCATGGCTATTCAACATTTGTTTGTTGGAAACCCATTTCGTTCCCCATTTCCCGGAGACAGGGCCGCTGCCAGGTCTCTGGGAAGGTCGGTCACCTCCTCCTTCCCCAATGTAAGGGGACATTTTTCTAAGGCCCCATTTACACTTGTGTTACCTACTCAAGAGTGATCCCTGTCAGGCCCCGTACTCACGACCAAACATGTCTGCTGAAACTGGTCCGCGGACCAGTTTCAGCAGACATGTTTGGCCGTGTGTAGGCACGAGCGGACCATTTTCGGGCGGATCGGACAGGTTTCCAGCGGACAACTGTTTCCTGGACTTGCTTTAAAACAGTCCGCTGGAAACCTGTCCCCCCGACATGTACGGTCGTCTGTACAGACCTACCGTACATGTCCGGCCGCCCGCCATCCCTCGCATGCGTCGAATGACTTTGACGCATGCGTGGAAGCATTTAAAAGGCAGGCCCGCCCAAGTTGCCGCGTCATTGTCGCGGCGACACCGCGTCATCAACGCGGCGACACCGTGGACACGCCCCGCGTATTGTTTACGCGCGGAGTTCTGTTCGATGGTGTGTACAGCCATCGAACAGAAGTCCCCGGGCAGACATGTCCGATGAAAACGGTCCGCGGACCGGTTTCATCGGACATGTCTGCTCGTGAGTACAAGGCCTTAGAGGACTTTTGACAGACGGTGAGAAGGTGTTATATCAACCCCTCACAGCCTGTTTTAATAAATGCTGCACTACTACTATTGCATGTATTGCACACAGTTGTGGGACAGTTGCAGCGTGGCCCCATGCACTTGAATTGGTTGCGTTTAACAGGTTGTAGTGTCCACTGAGCACGACGGGGTATTTAATTCCTGCAATGGTCACAAAGACAAAAAATAACATTGCGGCTTTGGCATATGTACACCCCCAGGCTGCTGCATTTGCAGCTTCAGAGGGAGTGGTTGGGGGCAGTAAAACCATGGCTTAACCATGTGTTTTTACTGATCTCCAACCACATGTATAAATTAGCCCTAAGGTCCCTTTCACACTGGGGCGGGCAGGTGCGGTGGCGGTATAGCGGCGTGTTTTTTAGCTTTTCACACTTATGCATGTTGCTTTTGAGCGTTTCTGCAGTGCTTTTTGCTGTGCTTGCTTTGTTTTTCGACACGATTTTTTAACGCGATTTTACCGCGATCTGCGTTTTTTTTAACACTGTATATAGCCTGTTGCTAGGAAGGGGGCCGGCCGCTGCATCCTTAACAACCGATGAGTCAAATCAGTTGTCAGCGGGCTTCACGCTTAATGTAGGTATGAGTGGGGTCCCCCCCAGGTTCATACCAGGCCCTTGGGTCTAGTATGGATTCGGAGGGGACCCCCCCACACCAAAATTTAAAAAACAATGGCTTGGGGGTCCCCCCAAAATCCATACCAGACCCTTATCCGAGCATGCAGACCGGCAGGTCAGGAAAGGGAGGGGACAAGTGAGCGCCCCCCTCCTGAACCATATCAGGCCGCATGCCCTCAACATGGGGGGATGGGTTCTTTGTGGCTGGGGGGGCTCTAAAGCACCTTGCCCCCATGTTGATGGGGACAAGGGCCTCTTACCGACAACCCTTGCCCGGTGGTAGTCAGGGGGCTTATCGGAATCTGAAAGTTAAAGGGGGCCCCCAGATTACACCCCCCCCGCCATGTGAATGAGTATGAGGTACATTGTACCCCTACCCATTCACTAAAAAAAAAAAAAAAAGGATTTTATGCTCACTGTAAAATCTTTTTCTCTGAGTTAATGGACGGACACAGCCTTAATCTTGACAACGTGGGAAATAGCCTATCTTTACGAGTGACTAGGCAGAAAGTGTTAACAACTTCAAAGCTGAACCGCCCCGCCCAGGGTGCGGTCCCACTGACTATACCCTGAACAAGCAGATCAGTCTGTAGCAAGCAGTACGAACTTAAAAAAAAAAAAAAAATGGAGGGGTGGGTGCTGTGTCCATTCATGAACTCAGAAAAAGATTTTACGGTGACCATTAAAATTCCTATTTTCTCTTTCGTTCATAGACAGACACAGCCTTAATCTTGACAACGTGGGACGTCCCAAAGCAGTGTCAAAATGAGGGGTGGAAACAGCATAAAATTAAACTTCACCCCAAAACAAAACAGAGCTCCTTAACTGAGGAGTTGTAACTCTAAACAGCCGCCTGCAAAACTTTGCGGCCGAAGAAGCATCCGAAGATGCACTCACATCAACTTGTAAAGTTTAGTGAAAGTGTGACCGGGCGACCAGGTCGCCGCCTTACACACCTGGGAAACAGACACTTGATGTCAGAAAGCCCAAGAGGCACCATTGCCCTGGTCGAATGCATCATGATAGGGAGGCGCCCGACCCTTTATGGCGTAAGCTTGATCAGGATCTGTCGGGTCCACCTCGAAATGGTGGCCGATGAGACCGCTGGGCCCTTCTTGGGACCAGCCACCGAAACAACCAGTGAGTCTGAACGTCCAAGGGATGCCACGTCGTCTCCTTAGGACACCAGGATGGCAGTACAATGTCTTCCTTGAGATGGAAAGTCGAAATGACCTTAGGAAGGAAAGAAGGCTGCAGACCCAGCACCACCTTATCCTTGTGGAAGATCAAAATAGGGAGCCTTTCATGACAAGGCTGCCAGTTCAGAAACCTTCTTAAATGACATAACAGCCACCAAAACGACCACTATCTGAGAAAGTGTCAACAAGGGAACTTCCCTAATGTTCTCAAACAGTGGTTTCTGAGGCACCTAGAAGTCATGCCGTTAAGGCCATTGACTGTAAAGCAGGATGACGTATGGGACCTTGCGACAGCAGGTACTCTCATAGCGGTAGACGCCAAGGGACGTCTGCTATTCAAATCGCCACGGAGGTGGGGGAGGATGGATCGGAGAGGCCACATGCCGAACCCCCTGTACAAACATTCTCACTAGAGAGTGAGCCGCCAGGGGTCGTTGAAAAAAGACAGCCATGGCAGATATCTGCCCCTTAATCGTGCTTAAAGCAAGCTTTTGGTCCACCCCGCGCTGTAAGAACAGCAGTACCCTGGACACTATATAAGTCCGTGGATTCCACTTCGTTTCCTCGCAAAGGGCTAAGTAAGCTCTCCAAGTGCGATAATAAATCCTCCTAGAGGATAACTTCCTAGCCTTTCTCATGGTAGGAATTACAGAATCCGATAGGCCCCCGGTCTCTTAGTACCTGGCTTTCAATAGCCATGCCGTTAAAGCCAGCGACTGTAAAGCGGGATGCAGTATGGGACCTTGTGACAGCAGGTCCTCTCTCAGCGGTAGACGCCAAGGGACGTCTGCTACTAGCCGCACTAGATCGCCGTACCAAGAACGCCAAGACCAATCCGGAGCAATTAGGTTCATAGGAATCCCCTTTGCCTCCACTCTGCGAAGCAGAAGAGGCAGGAGCTTTAGAGGAGGGAAGGCATAGATTAGCCTATACTGACTCCACGGCGCCACTAACGCATCTGTCGCATCCGCCCATGGGTCTCTTGACCTGGCCACAAACCTCAATACCTTCCGATTAAGTCGAGACGCCAGGAGATCTACGTCTGGCATGCCCCATCTTTGGCAAAGGAGCTGAAACACCTCTGGGTGCAGAGACTATTCTCCTTGGTCCAGCATCTGGCGACTCAGGTACTCCGCCTGCCAGTTTTCCACACCCGGAATATATATAGCCAACAGGGCCGGTATGCTCCTTTCTGAGCGACTTCTGATGCTGCAGCCGAGCTTCTTGTTCCTCCTAGATGGTTGACATATGCCACCACCGTGGCGTTGTCTGACTGGATCCTGACTGGGCGCCCTCATAGCCTCTGAGACCATGTGGAGAAGCACAGCCTGATCGCCCGAAGTTCCAGGACATTGATCGGCAAATGTAAATGCTCTGGAGACCAGCGACCCTGGGTCGACTGAACCTCCCAGACCCCCAACCGGTAAGGCTGGCGTCTGTCGTGATGTCCAATGATAAGGAAGAAACGACTTCCCGGACAGAAGTGCCAGTGAGGTCAGCCACCAAACTAGGGAGGACCTGACCAGGTGGCTCACCCGGATTTGATAATCCAGGGATGATGGGCACTTTTCCCATCTGGACAGAATTTCATTCTGTAGCACTCGTGTGTGAGATTGCGCATATGGTACCGCCTCAAAGGAGGCCACCATGAGGCCCAGGACTCTCATGCAAAAGCGGAGTGACAACCATTTCTGGGATGTCAACTGCCGCACCGCACCCCAAAAGGGTCTGCAACTTTTCCACAGGGAAAAACATCTTTGCCTCTGAGGAGTCCAGAATCAATCCCAGATATACTAGGCGTTGAGTTGGTACCATTACTGACTTCTGAATGTTCAGTACCCACCCAATGTGTCTGAGGGTCTGACAGGTTATAGACACGCTCACCTCTAATTCTGAGGCCGAAGCTGCCCTCAGAAGCAGGTAGTCCAAGTAGCCCACGATAGCGATGCCACGTTGTCTTAGTAGGGCGAGAATTGGGGCAAGCACCTTGGTGAACACCCTTGGTGCCAATGCCAGGCCAAAAGGGAGAGTCACAATTGATAGTGGTGTTCCCCGACCGCAAAGCGCAGAAGTCTCTGATGCTTTGTGCATATGGGGACATGTAAATAGGCATCCCTGATGTCCAAGGATGCCAGAAAGTCCCCCGGCTGGAGAGCAGTGACGACAGAGCGAACCGATTCCATCCAGAATCTTTGTATCTTCACAAAGCAATTGAGGGCCCTGAGGTCCAGAATTGGGAGAACGCCCTCCTTCTTTGGTACTATGAACAGATTGGAGTAAAACCCCTGAAACCGATCCTGTACTGGGACAGGAATAACCACCCCGACGAGTCGGTTGTAGCTGGCGGTTGGAGGGGAAAAAAAATTGGTTTTGTGGGCAAGATAGAAGTTCCCCTGAAGAAACTACTTTGGACCTCGCCCCCTCCACTGGTATAGTGGTTAGCTTGTTTAATCTGGACACAGGAGGGTGCACTATCGGGGGTGAGGTCCATCTTTTCAAGAAACTCTCTTCAAGAGGGTAACTTCCCGGCCCACTCCTTAGCAGCCAGCTAAAAAAACGAAATAAACCCCAAAACGCAAATCGCGGTAAAAACGCTGTACTTGCGTTTTGGATGCAGGTCCATTGAATTCTATTACATGCAAAACATTGCTTTTTGCAGGAAAAAAGTCCCCGACCCTTTCCAAAAACACAGAGGCACAAAAAAGCATTGTGAACATGTTCCATAGGAACCCATCTTAAAAAATGTCCCTGCATTTCTGCAAAATGCATCAAAAAACGCATTAGTGTGAATCAAACCTGAGGCCCCGTACACACGACAGAGAAACTCGACGTGCTTGGCACGTCGAGTTCCTCGTCTCGTTTTGGGATGAAGCCGCCGAAGAGCTCGGCGGGCCGCCTTCTCCTATAGAACAACGCGGCCAACGAGAAAATAGAGAACATGTTCTCTATTTTCTCGTCGAGCTCCTCGGCGGCTCCATCGAGCCAAAACTGTACAGACGACAGAGATTCTCGGCAGAATCCGGGTTTTGACCGAGTTTCTCGGCGAATTCTGCCGAGAATCTCTGTCGTGTGTACGAGGCCTTACACTGTTTCATGCAATATTTACAGAGCATTTTTGCTATTTGCGGTAAATAATGCAAAAAGGGATAGTGTACTGACATTTCCAATATCGCATGTGATGTTTGGGAAAAATGTGTCACGTGACCCACATATCGCATGCAATTTCTTTTAGTAAATTGAGCCCAGTATGAGGAAAAAATAGAGATCAGAAAAGCATTTCATGGTTTAACCAATAATTTTCTGCATATTGGATCTTTTTGGTAACTGGGGCCTACGTATTGTGTGCTAAAAGGTGGAGGTGTACCTACAGGGGTCATAGGGACTGCAATTGCGACCCGGCCCCATGCTCAACCTACCCCCTTTACACCTGAAAAGGGCAAATTAAGAGATGGGTTCCTCTATATGCAGCTGCAACCACCACTCCTCCTATCTAGCTTGTTTCTGCCTCCCCCTGTGTGCTCTCCTGGCCCCTCTTGTCCCCCACAGCTCTGTCGGGTTTGCCTCTCCCCTTTCCCACCAGCTGCTGTGGGGATGTGTCAGGATAGAGAGCGGTGAAGAGGCCATTAAATGTATAATTTACCACCCCTTCTTTGTCTGAATGAATTAAGTCAGTGATCCGTACCAATCACTGACTTTGTCCATTCATAACTGAAGCATAGTAAACTGTGTTTACTATGTTGCAGTTTGTAAAGGAACATTTGTGGGAACGTTTATGAATAAACGTTTGTGAATGTTTGTGAATGAACGTACAGAGCTATTCCTGTCCATTCATTCTGGCTTAAGAGATGATGATTGAGGGCTGTATCCTCAATCTCTTTCCTCCGTCTCAAAGGTGGAACATCAGAGCTCTGTTTAGACCCCTGGTATCTCACCTAAGCCCCCCCAACAGGGCTCCTAAAACAAATTGTAAAAAACAACAAAAAAATTATATTGTAAATAATAAATAAAAATAATAAAAAATAAAATTGCAAAAATAAAAAACTACTGACACCAGTGGCAGAACTACCAGGGTCACAAAGGTCACACTTGCGACTGGGCCCTGGTGTTCCGCCAATGGGCTGGGAAGGAAGGGCCCTAGTCCGGGGGGACAGGGGGGCTCTTAAATGTTTCTTGTACTGGGGCCCTGAAGGTTCTAGGCACTCCACTACATAGACCCCTTTCACACTGGAGAGGTTTTCAGACGTTTTAGAAATGGAAATAGCCCCTGCTAAGCCCCTGAAAACCGCCTCCCATTCATTCAAGTGTGACTTTTCAAAAAGTCTTGCAAACAGCATCTTTGGGGCAGTTTGGGAGCACTGGGCCAGATTCTCGTATCTCCTTTACGTTACTCCGCCGCAAGTTTAACGGGCAAGTGCCTGATTCCCAAACCACTTACCTGTAAACTTGCGGCGGCGTAGCGTAAAGTCCACCCACGCAAGCACTCCTAATTCAAATGATCCTGGTAGGGGGCGTGGATCATTTAAATTAGGCGCGCTCCTGCGCCGATCGTACTGCGCATGCTCCGTCGGGTAAATTACCCGACGTGCATTGCGCTAAATGACGTCGCACGGACGTCATTTGTTTTGACGGTAACGTAAATGGCGTCCAGCGCCATTCACAGACGACTTACGCAAACGACGTTAAATTCTCAAATTGCGACGTGGGAACGACGGCCATACTTAACATTGAGTACGCCACCTAGGGGGCATGTTTATCTTTACGCCGCGTATCGCTTACGGAAACAACGTAAAAACACTACGACGGGCAAGCGTACGTTCGTGAATCGGCGTGACTAGTCATTTGCATATTCTACGCTGACCGCAAAGGAAACGCCACCTAGCGGTCAGCGTAGATATTGCAGCCTAAGATACAACGGCGCTGGCCGTTGTATCTTAGGCATGTTTAAGTGTATCTCAGTTTGAGAATACACTTAAACTACGACGGCCTTAGATTCGGACTTACGTCGGCGTATCTGCTGATACGCCGGCGTAATTCTTTGAGAATATGGCCCACTGTATTTAGCACTCCCAAAACGCCCTGCCCATTGGAATGAATGGGCAGCGCTCTCGAAGCGACTGAAAAGCGATTCGGAAGCACAGGAGTTTTTGACCCCATCTTTGGGGTTAAAAGCGCCACACGTAAGGCCAAAAAGCGCCGCTTAAACATAGCTAAAGCACCACTAAAACAAGCAGCGCTTTTAGCGCTAACTCAGCTGCGGCCCCAGTGTGAAAAGGATCTAAAAAGTGTCCTTTTTTTTATATTTTCAGAAAGTTGGGTGGTTATGTAAAACGTGACAGGGGTTCTAACCCTTCCCCACTCCAAACCCATATAAAAACAAAAGAATAAAAATAAGTTTTGATTGGAAATACATTTTAAAAGTTCTCCTTGTAAATTAATAATAGAAAACAAATGATTACTAAAATAAGATCAACAAGGTTAAATGCGTTAAGCAATGCGCAGGGCTATTTTGTTGCTACCGATGGGGTGTTATTACACAGCTTATCTAGATCTCTTTTGACACAGATAATGGTTGTCAATCACGCCACAATCAGGGACATTTTTGCACAGAGGAAATGGATGAACATTCTGTTCTTGCGTGCGGCCACATTTTCCATAATGTTTTTTGTTTGCAAACATTGCAGAAATATTGCATGTGCGTAAACACCAAATAAACAAAACCCCTAAGCAGTCTTGTCGCTCCTCAATAAACACAACCTACAAACTGCCCCTGTACCTTTAATTGAAAGAGCTTCATGTGCAGGGAATTTGTTATTTAAATGACCTAAATTGATAAAGCAGGCAAGGGAAATTCTTGAGGCTGTGTTCTTTCAGTGAGCAGATGATTTATGTTTGGGAGGTGAAGAAATGGTAGGACAATTTTCATTTTTAGGGATTTTTAATAGTCTGCAGTAAATCTGCCTTCCTTTTTATAACTAAATTTGATGAAAACAACTTCAAAGATAAAAACAGGTGTCTATGGTTGTAAAGGACTTGTGTTTGTGAAAGCCATGGAAGGAGCATGATGCTTGATAAATAGTAAATTCTTTGCTGGTTATCTATATTTTTAGGGGCCAGTCCTTTAGTAAGAGGTTATAAGCAGGGCCGTCTTTAATATGGTTTGGGCCCTGGGCAAACATTTTTTTTTTTTTGGGCCCCCCTCCAGCTTATTTTGGGCCTGGCTGGTTCACATGTATGTGTTTTGGCGGCCCTCATTTGTGCAGGCATAGCAGCCACTGATTAGAATGGGCTGCCATGCCTTCGTGTATATATAAAAAATAAAAGAAATGTATAAAAAAAATAATTTTTATATATATATATATATATATATATATATATATATATATATATATATATATATATATATATATATATATATATATATATATATAAAAAGGGGGGTTGTCATCTGGGGACCTCCAGACCTCTAAAAAAAAAATTGGCCCTTTAATAAAAAATAAAATAAAAATATATAAAAAAAATATATATTTTTTTAATTTAAAAAGAAATAAAAAAAGGGGGGGGGTTCCATCTGGGGCCCTGGGGGCCTCTGGGACCCCTAAAAAAAATTGGCCCTTTAATAAAAAATATATATATTAAAAAAAAAAAAAAAAAAAGGGGGGGGGGGTTGCCATCTGGGGGCCTCCAGACCCCTAAACTTTTTTTTTTTTTTTTTTTTTTTTTTTCAAAGGGGGTTGCTTTGGGCCCCCAACAGTGACAGGGCCCTGGGCAGCTGCCCCTGTTTGTCCTATGGTAAAGACGGCCCTGGTTATAAGTATGGTGCTTTCTTGATCCAGTCTGAAGCAGCACACGTATGTGTTTTTCTTCTTTTTGTATCTTTATGGATGATCTGTGTATTAAGCAGGACATTCTAGATTGTATGTTTATCACCTGGTCTATCCTGGCTGATGTATGTTTGATGCCATACAGATTCTTGATCTGTGTATGATGCAGTGCAGATTTAGCCTAAATATAAGGTTGCAATAACATTAACCTAAGCAACACTTTGGACCAGATTCTCAGTGGAGATACGACGGCGTATCTCCAGATACGCCGTCGTATCTCTGCGTTGTCCCGTCGTATCTATGCGCCTGATTCTTACAATCAGTTACGCATAGACATCTATTAGATCTGACAGGTGTAAGTCTCTTACGCCGTCGGATCGTAACTGCATATTTATGCTGGCCGCTAGGGGCGTGTACGCTGATTTATGTGTTTGAAATATGTAAATTTAGCTAGATACACGAATTCATGAACGTACGCCCGGCCGACGCAGTAAAGTTACGCCGTTTACGTTAGGCTTTTCCCGGCGTATAGTTACCCCTGCTATATGGTGGCGTAAGTGCGGCGTACCAATGTTAAGTATGGCCGTCGTTCCCGCGCCAAAATTTGAATATTTTATGTAGTTTGCGGAACTCGTCCGTGAATGGGGCTGGACGTAATTTACGTTCACGTCAAAACCAATACGTCCTTGCGGCGTATTAGGAGCAATGCACATTGGGAGATTTCCACGGACGGCGCATGCGCTGTTCGTGAAAAACGTCAATCACGTCGGGTCACAGAACATTTACATAAAACACGCCCCCCTGTTCCAAATTTGGATTAGGAGGGCTTACGCTGGACGATTTACACTACGCCAACTTACGGAGCAAGCGCTTTGAGAATACAGAACTTGCCCGTCTAAGTTGCGTAACGTAAATCAGATTTGTTACGCCGCTGGACAAGAATCTGGCCCTTAGGGGGTTATTTACGAAAGGCAAATCCACTTTGCGCTTGGAAGTTATGTCGCAGTAGATCTGAGGGGGACAAGCAAAGGAAAATAAAAAAAACAGCATTTTAGCTTGCACATGATTGGATAATAAAATCGGCAGCGCTCCCCCCATTTCAGATTTACAGCGACTGCACTTTCAGTGTAGTACAAAGTGGATTTGCCTCTTATAAAGAAGCCCTAACACATACACTACCACACACTTCATCAATGCTTACTGCATTGCAATATGTGCTTTGCTATTTTTAAATGTTACCCCAAACATGCACATTTTTTTATCAGACTGATTTAAAATAATTTGACTGCCCTATTACTATTATAGCATACTAATGTGTGAATAGCCCTAAATATTGCTCCAGGTTTGCTTTAACTTAAAGCGGGGGTTCACCCGAAAACATTTTTTTAACATTGGATTGAGGCTAATTGTGGGAAGCACGATCGGGTGTTTTTTTTTTTTTTTTAAATCAATGCAGTACATAGTTTTATAGATATATGTTCTCCGCGGCTTCTGGGTATGGTCTGCGGGACTGGGCGTTCCTATTTGATTGACAGGCTTCCGACCGTCGCATACAGCGCGTCACGAGTTGCCGAAAGAAGCCGAACGTCGGTGCGGCTCTACGGCGCCTGCTGTAAAAAAAAAAACACCCGATTGTGCTTCCCACAATTGGCCTCAATCTAATGTTAAAAATTTGTTTTTCGGGTGAACCCCCTCTTTAACAGTAAGTATAACTATATAATATGCATTGTTTTAGGGCCTTTCATTTGCAGACCATCTTTGCAAAGATGCAGAATAAGGACAAATGGTTAAATCGCAGGCCTTGTGTGCCATTAAGGACACTTTATTTTTATTGTTGCCTATAACATTTAGGCACCTCCTTGCATTTTGTTCCTAATCTGTATAACCTACAATGGAGAAGCTTGCTTTGGGCGACATACACTTTCTGGATGCCTTAATCTTTGAAGCTTGTAATCATTACATTGTTGGGAACCATGAGTAAATTGGTAAAGGGTTGCACTGGAACTACATGAGCTTCTCCCCCCCCCCCCCCCCCCCCCCCTAGTCCAGTTGCTAATTTTAAAATGTTAGGGAAGCTTCACTGGAATTCTGTGCCCAAACAAATTGCTGTGGTCTGGGTTTTCATTAGTCTTGCAACATTCCCCCTGCACACTGCTCCAATCAGGTCTGCTCAATGAGCTTGAACGATGTTGATTGGAGCAGTGTGTCGGGGATATCTGACCCCTGTGTTCTGTTGAGCTAAAGCTCTCCAGCTTGTTGCTAGTGTTTCTACACTTTTCTGTAGCAAATATTAAGTCGTCAAATAAGGCGGCCATATTTATCGTTGTGCATGTAGTTGTGCATTTTCACTGACATTATCATAAATGCTTGTACTTGACTATAATGGGCCTATTTAAAGGCCAGCTGCACGCACTGATCGCTTTTCTGGGAAGGTGCTGGTGGCAGTGCACACAGGAAGTATGCTTCCAAAAGTGTGTGTAGCGCCCCCTTACTTTCAGTATGGGCACTACGCTGAAGTTAGTAGGGAATGGGAGAGTTATTTTGCTCCCATTCGCAATTTGTTAAATTTGGGCTGCTGTCATTCCTGAACTGTCCTGTAGGTCAGTCTGCGCTTTAGGGGTGTTGGTTCCACCCCTGGGCGACAGGTGGCGCTAGAGGGGTTCTGGCAGAGACGCTTTTCCCCAGCAGCCAATTAGAGGAGTTTTCCCTTGCGGAGCATGCTGGGGAGGAGTATATCTGTGGCAGACGCCATTTTTCTTGGTCCTTCGTGGGTTCCAGGTGCGGCACTCACCTTCAGGGTGTGCGCATCCAACGAATCCCGGCGATGGCCGTCCAGGCCGGGGTCGCGTTCTACGCGGAGTTCCATGTTTCTGAGAGGGGCCCCAGTGACTTACTGCGTCCCCAGTTCTATTGAAAAGATCCCAGGCTGGGTGCTGCTCGATTGGGGGGTCGGCTTGAGGAGAACCCGGAGGCAGGTTATCCAACAGGGCTTGTACGAACCATCGGGGATCTGGTGATCGGAATGTTGACAGGTACATTATTGCTGTCATTCGGTGACATATGCTTAATCTACTGGGAGGATTCGCTCGATCTCAATCTGTTCATTTAGCTCATTTAAGTAATTGGCCTGTGGCAGAGTCCCAGAAACCTAAAGTGACACTTCGGCTGCTAGGCTCATGACAGGAGTCTGTCCTGGGGGAACTTCACCTACTCTGGCTAGAGTAGTGACGAATTGCAATTGATACTACTGAGAGCCGGATTGCTCGGTTCATATCCAGGCCTGATACTGCAAAGTTCTCCCTCTTGCTTCATCAACCTTTTCTCCCAATTTGATGTTGATGTTGGCCATGTTGGGCCTGGAAATAAAGCATTTGAAAACCTTTATTCATTGACTGGACATTCGCTCACTACTCTACTCATCAAATACACCCCTAGACAACACTGAGGTAACTTAATACCCCGATCCCAACAACAACCAGCGGCTCCTTCGGGGGTAGCGCTACACGTGTTTGTTTTTTGTTTTTTTGTTTTTATGGCTTTCGGACTGGCCGTAAGCAAAAATTATTATTGACATTGGGTGTGGTTGGACGCACATGCCAAAGTTTAGAAATCTCAAAGTATGTGCAGGGGGAAAAAAAATAAACATTTAACCAGAACCTGTTACCGTTCCAAGTGTCTGGGTTTATGGATGCCCAGATCATGTGTTTAAGTGTTGTCTTTGTTGCAATGTACCTGTATGCAAAGTAAACCTTGACATATAGTTTAATCCGTTTTCCCATTAGGCAGATTGGCTTTCATATAAGACACAGGTGTCAAACACAAGTCCCGCGGGCTACCTCCAGGCCATTTCATCTGGCCCTCGCACCCCAGGAAAGCTCAAGACCCTTATTTTCTGCTTTTAACCACTTAAGGACTGTCCTAACGCCGATCTACGTCAGCAGAATGGCACGGCTGGGCACAGGCATGTTGCCTTTATAAGCCCAGTCGTGGGTCGCGCGAGTGACCCGGTCCGAAGCTCCGTGACCCGAACGCCACCGGTGTCCCGCGATCAGTCACAAGAGCTGAAGACCGGGGAGGTGTGTGTGTGTGTGTGTGTGTGTGTGTGTGCGCGCATGCCTTCCCCGTTCTTCTGTGTGGCAGTGTCACTGATCGTCTGTTCCCTGATATAGGGAATGACTATCGGTGATGTCACACCTACAGCCATGCCCCCCCCTACAGTAAGAATCACTCCCTTAGGGCACACTTAACCCCTTAGCGCCCCCTAGTGGTTAACCCCTTCACTGCCATCATCCTTTTCACAGTATCCGTGCATTTTTATAGCACTTTTCGCTGTGAAAATGACAATGGTCCCAAAAATGTGTCAAAAGTGTCCGATGTGTCCGCATTAATGTTGCAGTCACGAAAACAATCGCTGATCGCCGCCAGTACTAGTAAAAAAAAAAAAAAAAAATTCTAATAAAAATGCCATAAAACTATCCCCTATTTTGTAAACGCTATAACTTTTGCGCAAATCAATCAATAAACGCTTATTGCTATATTTTTGGTAAAAAAAAATATAGAATACGTATTGGCCTAAACTAAGGAGAAAAATTGTTTTTTTTTTTTTTTATATATTTTTTGGGGATATTATAGCAAAAAGTCTATTTTAGCAACGCAGTGCTTTGACTGGCCAGGTCCTTTACCTGCATAATGGTCTGGGTCTTAAGTGGTTAAGCAATGTATCCAGCTTTTTCCCAGCAGCAGCATGAGGAAAGGGGGGTGCACTGTGATGTAAGGGAGAGTGGGGGACTCAACTTCTGATGGTGGGTTGGCGCTTAACATCTAATTTAAGGGGAGGGGATGCGCTGGAGAATCTTTATCTTGCAGATACAACTGGCCCTTTTGAGGGCAATCATAATGCTGATGCGGCCCACGATGAAATTGAGTTTGACACCCCTTATCTAAGCAATTAAAGTTTTTCTCACACTTCTGGATTGTAATTCTGATATTTCATCATGTGTATGTTTAGTATAAAGTGAGCATTTTTTTTTCCTTTTCTTTTCCTCCAGTAATCAAGAAGTGGCTCCAGCATCCTGGGGACGGCCCAATAGAAGTCAAAGGCTCATTACCCTGCCCAGGCTTAAAAGGACCCTCTTCCAAAAGTGGCGTAAACATTGGCCAGGGCGTGACTCTGCTAGGAGGGTAAGTAAAACATAATGGATAATTGATGGCAAAAAAGCAATAATGCATGCATTCCTACACAAAAAGTGCATCCCTTTTGCAGGTGCACAGCATTGGCATTGTTAATGGCACCCCAAAATACATTGTTGAAGTACGTAAGAAATCAAGTGCATGGTAACAAAATCCTAATGGGTTTTAGTTTGGCATGAAAAAAAGGCTATGTACTTCTTGCGCCTTTTTGGTAGGCAACCTATTCAAATAAATGGGCACCACTGCACAAATATGAATTTAGCCTAAGAGGGGATTGGTGCAATTTATTAAAGAACAGTTGTCCTTAAAAGCAGGACGGTCAGTAAATTTGCCAGTGTGCATAAGTTCATTTTATGTTTCAGGATGTATCGCAGCAGCAGGGAGTTGGAGATGTATGATAGATGGGGTAAGCGGGTGAATGTTAAATGATTATGGTTTATTAAAGTTCCACTGTTTTTTCTCGATGTCTATGGTTAAATTTGTGTTAGAATATTGCATGGTTTAGCTGTACTTGCTCTGCTGAAGTATTACTCCTTGGGAGGTAAAGGTTAACTGCTGGCCAAGTTTTCCTGGGCTTTTTGAGTAAGTATTGCACATATAACCCTTTTGTGGGGGTGCTATAGTTGGCGAGAATGGGGAGACCTGGAATTGTACCTCTGGCTAATTAAGGTATGACTACCTTAGGGGGCAACCAGGAGACTTGGGGGCTCGTCGAAGTTTGTGTATTGAAGACAACTTGTTGAACTGCTCCTTTTGTTACATCTAGGCAACCTCGGCAAAGAATGTTCATTTCACTTGGCCTGGTCTGATGTCGCGTTAGGACAGCCTTAAAGGGGTGCAATGCATATATGACTTTTTCACAAGAACAGGGCTTAATAAGGGGACAAGACAGAGAAGATGCAGTACCAATGTCTAACGTGCAGTGAAGCTATTTGAAGGAGGCTACATTGCCATTGCTAATGACTACAGTACTAGTGTCTTGTGTCAAAGGAGCTTGTTTTGCTTATGCTCCTTCCCTAGTGGTTGGAATTGTGGCACAGAGCATCCTAGGGACCCAGCCTGGGGGTCACAGGAGATGTAGCTTGGCCTTGTCGGGAGAATAAGCATTGGGCATGTATAAGAGTTCCAACAACATACAGGATACAAAGCGTTATTGCAAATGGATGTGGTCACATGTCAAGAAGTAAAGAGCCAGAAAAGGGTGGCTTGTGACACTTTTTAATTGAGCCTCAAAAGGCGGTAAAAATACCTAGTGGCTTCTTCCCCAAACATTATTACTGGGCTCTTTAAAACATAATTACTGGACTTTGTATTAGTGTTCTCTAGATCTGCGTTCTGAATTTCTTGCCAGAGGACATGAAGCAGCACGGCAGAGCTCACGGGAGCCAAGACAACACAGAGGAGCAGGAACCTGACAGACAAAAGAGAAAACACAACAACCAAAAATGTATTAAAGTACATTAAAATATACTGGGATATTTAAAAAAAAGTACTATGGTGGGTTCAGTGCTGACCTTACCCCAGGCAATTCTTTCTCTACTTTTTAAAAAAAAATATCCCAGCATATTTGAATGTACTTTAATACATTTTTGGTTGTTGTGTTTTTTCTTCTGTATGTCAGGTTCCTGCTCCTCTGTGTTGTCTTGGCTCCCATGAGCTCTGTGTTTTTAAGAGCCCAGTAATAATGTTTGGGGAATAAGCCGTTATTTTTACCCCCTTTTGAGGCTCAATTAAAAACTGTCACAAGCCACTTTTTTTCTGGCTCTTTTCACTTCTTGACATGTGACCACATCCATTTGCAATAACGCTGTGTATCCTGTATGTTGTTGGAATATATAATTTGTAAGTACCTATTTTTATAACATATGTCTGCCATTTTCTATTTTCCTTCTTTCCCCTTCCCTCTTTCTTCTTTCTTCTCTTTTTCCCTTTTCTTTTGTGTTCCTTTACTAAAAACGTAATTGGTTAAGGAATAGGAGAAAATCCCCCAGGGTGGGGCTTTAACGGTAACAACTCAATTAATCAAAAAAGTAGTATGTTTATTACACAGTAAATACAAAAATATAAATATTAAAATCAAAATTAATGGAAAGGTGCATGACTTGTCCACAGTGGTTCATTCAGGCCCTACGCATTTCGAGACCTTGTCCCTTTATCAGGGACTAATGTCCGCGTGGAGTCACACTGTATATAACACAAATTAACATGTTTCAAAATATTACTTTGGATTACATATCTATACAAAACAGGAGAATACAGAAACTGCACAGCATACACATCATACCCGTCACCATATGTATGGACTCATGGCTGAGCCGGCAAGCATCCAGGCAGTGGCAAACGAGGCCCCTTGGCAGAGGAAAAATGGGGCACACAGTGGGATAGGGTCACCTCCCTTCCTCCAAGCAAGCCCAAGGGTGCCAAAACAAGGCACAAAGCGTAAGTGTCACTCCTAAATAAGCAAAAGAATATATGTATAAATGGGCATATTTCTGATGATCTCAGGAACATTCATTGTATCAATTGTATACCACAGGATCAGAAAAAAATCCCATTTAGATAAGCATGTTGGTTGTATAAAAATATATAATGTGAAATGAGAAACCATTTTTTTATTCTTTTTGAGACAAACATACCTATAGACTTTTGAGAAATGAGTGTAATACTAGGATGTAGCTAAGGGTGTCACTGGTGAGTGTATGGATCCACTGTGTAGAGACTAAACTGGTATTAGTATCCACAGAGCAAACCTTCAAGACCCCCCATAGTACAGGATATGTTAGTGGGGGCATGAAGGGTAAAAAGTACCTTTCCACTAGTTGTCCCGAGTATGTAGTATCACCGCCGTCAGCCGTGACAGACATGCTAGGCGGTGGTGATTTTTTTATAGGGAAAAGTCGAGGGGGGGAGGCAGGGCGGGGCCGTGCGTACCGTGGCAACGCACCGCATCTCCCGGTATCTAGAGAAACGGGGGGAGTGAGAGCCACAAGAAGGGGGCGGGGCCGCGTGCACCACGTCACATCGCAGCAACGCACGACACCGCCCAGACCTCAATGACACTAATAAAGTGTGCGCGCACGCACAAACATCAAAACAAAGGTAAAGATGTCAACAGGGCTAAGGGGAGGTGGAACCGAGCGGAAAGACACCACAATATATTCACGGCAGTCCACTGGGCATACAAAAACACCCACAGAGCCACAACAAATACAGTGACAGCGGGGGACACATCTTCCCCCAAATTGCCACCAAACAACCTCTGGGCACACAAATGTGAAACACCCAGGCACCACCCAGCTATTTAACTATGTATAGATACATGTACAGCTACCGACAATAATATTAATATTCACGCCCAAGGAAAAAAAATTTAACCAGCCGATATAGAAATCTCAGCTAGGAAAAGTATTGCATTGTTAAGATTAACATAATAAATAATGATCTGCGGGGAGTCTCACAAAAGAGAATCCTACAGATAACATCAAAATCTATAAAAGGGGAACACAAACGCTGTGTGTAGGGGCAAAAATGGTCACACCATAATGGGCCCAGACATGGCACAGAGGAAACAATGGGCAAAAAGACCCACAGGGAGGAAAAAATCCAACCCTGGAACGGGAAATGTCCCATTGATCCTCTGAACCCATCTGCCAGTGGTATACAATTGGTACAATGAATGTTCCTGAGATCATCAGAAATATGCCTATTTATACATATATTCTTTTGCTTATTTAGGAGTGACACTTACGCTTTGTGCCTTGTTTTGGCACCCTTGGGCTTGCTTGGAGGAAGGGAGTTGACCCTATCCCACTGTGTGCCCCATTTTTCCTCTAAGGGGCCTCGTTTGCCACTGACTGGATGCTTGCCGGCTCAGCAATGAGTCCATACATATGGTGACGGGTATGCTGTGCAGTTTCTGTATTCCCTTGTTTTGTATAGATATGTAATCCAAAGTAATAATGCAATATTTTGAAACATGTTAATTTGTGTTATATACAGGTCTTAAAACGCGTAGGGCCTGAATGAACCACTGTGGACTGTGCACCTATCCATTAATTTTGATTTTAATATTTTTTTATTTACTGTGTATTAAACTTTTACTACTATTACTACTTTTTATGATTAATTGAGTTGTTACCGTTAAATCCCTACCCTGGGGGATTTTCTCCTTTTCTATTCTATACAGGGGTGTTGGTAACACACATAGGTTTCCCTTTTGCTGTTTTGCGTAATTGGTTAAGGGGTAAAAAATCTAAAATTAAAAAATGTATTGTTTAATAAAATTTCATATTTACTTATTTACATATATATTTTCTCTATAAAAAATATAACCGCCATCTCACACTCCTGAATGAATTATACCCATCATAACAGGAATTGTATGCCTATCTGAAACATGTAGGGTTGTTACTGCAATCACGATCTGTTTTTTTTACTTTTGTCTATCAGTACATTGTGAATTGCGGCAATTGAGTAGCTGTACTATATATTTTTTTAATTATGCTGTTCCATAATTGTTTTTAAACGTTTACCAGTTTTATAATAAAATTTATACTTTGACATATTTTTTTTGTACTCTCCTACGGTATCCTGCTTTGGCTTTCTGCCCGCACTATCCCTTGGGGTTCTTTCTGCTTTTTCTTATAGTTTTTATAGCTTTTTTTTTTTTTTTTTTTTTTTTTTTTACTTTGACTGTGAGCCACACAGGTTTTATTTTTAGCCCTTTAAACTTATTTCTCATGGGAATATACTTTGCAGTGAGGTCCCATACAGTCTTTTTGAAGAATTCCCATTTCTGTTCTGTGTTTATCGTTGCAAATATTCCCTCCCAGTCTAAATCCTGGAGAGCAGCCCTCATCCCTGGAAAATTTGCTTTCTTGAAATTAAATGTTTTTTTATCTTTCCTATATGTATTTCTTGCTTACAGCTATGATCACTGCTACACAGGTGTTCCTTATCTGAACACTTGTAATAAACTCTGCACTGTTTGAGATTACCAGGTCCAACAGAGCCTCAATAAACTGGACCATAAATTGTCCTGTAATAGGTTTGTAAATCTTTGCCATTTAACTGTCACAGCAGTGCCATTTCTTCAGTCCATTTCTGGGTAGTTAAAATCCCAGATTATCACCGTCCCAGCCCTTTCCATCTGTGCAAGGAGCTGAGTCTCCATCTCCTCGTTAACATTGGGTGATCTATAACAAACTCCAATGATTAACGTTGAACTATGCACATCTATATGCAGTTCCACCCATAATGCTTCAGCCTCATCACACTCTCCATCAACCAGGTCCTCTTTCACGCTTGCTTTGAGATCACTTTTCACATAGAGACAGACCCCACCACCTTTCCTTTTTACCATGTCTCTCCGAAAGAGTGCATAGCCAGGAATATGAATAGCCCAGTCATGTGAGGACTGAAGCCAAGTTTCAGCAATACCGATTACATCATAGCTCTCCTCATGCACCAGAGCTTCCAACTCGCCTATTTTGCTTGGCAGACTTCTGGCATTGGTGAACAAACACTTTAATCTATTACACTTTTTTTCTGGTGTTTTTCATATAATTTTTAGTAGTACAAATGGCACTATAGTTTCCAATGGCTGTTTGCAACATGGGACTTTCTTGTCACCTGCCATAACTCTCCCCCCATCTATCCCCATTCCACTCTCCATTAATGTCTGACCCCGTAACTGACCTGTGTGCCTGATGTAATTCTAGTTCACCCTCCCCCTCAATCCTAGTTTAAATACTCCTCCAGCCTTCCCATAAACCTCTCCCCCAGCACAGCAGACCCCCTTCCATTCAAGTGCAAACTGTCTTTAGCATATAGGTTGCACCCCAAAGAAGTCAGCCCAGTGCTCTAAAAACCCAAATCCCTCCTTCCTACACCAGGTCTTTAGCCATGCATTCAGCCCTCTAATCTCCCCCTGCCTTTCCTGTGTTGTGTATGGCACAGGCAATATTTTAGAGAATATCACCTTGGAGGTCCTTCACTTCATCTTGCAGCTTAGTTCTTTAAATTGATTCTTAAGGAGCCTCCACCTTCCATGTATACTGTCATTGGCTCAAATGTGGACCAAGACAGCTGGGTCATGCCCAACCCCTCCCAGTAATTTGTCCACCACATGCCGAACCCTGGGACCAGGGAGATGGCAAACCATTCAGTTGAGGCGATCCTGGCGAAAAATTATTCTATCAGTCCTTCTGATTATAGAATCCCCTATTGCCACCAACTGTCATGCCTCAGGCACTTCCCTCACTACCTCTACTAGATGGTTTGCTCTCCTGGGTGTTAGGGGTAGCAGTGACATCCTAGGGCTACCACCTCTGTTTGCCACCTCCACATCTTCACCCAACTTGGAAAATTTGTTTGATGCACAAATACAGGACTGGCCTTCCTTTTCTGCAAGCCCCTTCCACTCCCTCCAACTACATTAACCCATCTTCCTATCTGATAATCCTGACTTTCCCCTCCACCCTCCAACCCTACTGACCACCTGTTCAGCAAGAAGAGGACCCCTTTCAAGGTTGTCCTTTCTGCCCAGTGTTGCAACGTGCTCCTCCAGATCTCTGATGCGAGCTTCCAGAAGGGAAACCTGCTCACATCTGTCACAGCGGTATCCATCCTGGAGCTGTTGCACCAATTTTGCATACATGTGGCACACTGTGCTCTGAGCAAAGCCTGAATTTCAGTTTTTTAAATGTACACCTTTAATGCGTGATGGTCAGCAAAAGACCAGCTTTTTAATGAGGCCATGATGTAGGAAAATAACATTTCAAAATGAATTGCCTAAATGAGTCAATGGGATCCTTTTAAAAAATGTTTATCACTAGTCTCTGGATGAATGTTGCAGTTCTGTGTACATAATGTACCATCAGTTTTAAACCTGAAAATAAATATTGAATGGCAACAAGCCTGCATTTGTGTAATTATCTTACATTATGTGTTTTCAGCTTTATGTGAACATCATGGCATCTCCTGGGTATCCGTATCCAAGATCTCTAAACAGCATCTGTAGCCTACCTGTTGATGTTCACCCACATTCATGCAATTCCAGACTGCGCCACAGAGAAATGAGGCAGGAGTCTAGGAATGGGTACATGGACTCCTCTGACAGGTAAAAACTAACACTCCTGACAATACTTCATAAATATGACCAATTTACCAGGCTTGCCTCACTATGTGCAATTTTATAATCTGCTAGATTTAACAAATTTAAAAAAAAAACTGCCTAATCTCTACACTTTGAAGGTTTATATGCAAGTTATTGGCCATAAAGAGGGTATGTATCAATGCAAATTGTATTTTATCAGCCACCAATTTCCCAAAAAAGTCAACAATACATGAAAGGGAACCATTTTACTGCTCATGGGTCAGGCGTGATCATGCTATTTCCCTGGCAGATTTCACCCCTCCAACTGAGTCACATATGTAGCACAATAATGGAGCCACAATGGTGTGAGTTGAGAACATCCATATCGGGCACATCTTGTCCTGGGTGGTTCACTAAACATCCCTTATTCACAAGATTTCTGCACAGCCTTCTACCATCGCTACTAATCTCTAAACTTTAGTTACACCTCCCTCCTGTAGGTGAACATCAATTACTGATGGCTGTCTACATCCAGAGACAGACTTATGTAGGAAACAAATTTCCCCCAAATGGACAAAGGAATCCATAGTATTGTATACTATTAATCTGTGGTTAAAGCGGCCTTATTCCCTGTAGCGTTTGGCTTTTTATTTGTCCTGTAAAAACAAACTTGGCATTCCTATGACACAATGTAGATGTGTATCCCTATCTAGCGCTACCCCAGAGAAACTCCTGAATTGTGTGGGGTTTTTTTTCCTCTTCTCTGCACACTTGAAGACACGCCTCACTTACCAAACACTTACACCTTGAGGAATTTGAGAGAATTTTAGGCAAACCAAAGCCTAAAAGGGTATTGGCAAGCGTCCTTCTACAAGCAATAGGACAATGCCATTGCTTTTTAGTGATTTTGTTAAACACCTGCAATATTCTGACAGTAGTAAATAGAACCTAATTGCTTTTACCTAGTAACAGTACATTCCTAGCTTGCTATAACGGTCCCCTTTTATCCCCCTGGCCAGTCAATGATTGGGGGGGGTGTCCAGTTTGATCTTGCCAGGCATCCAAATCACACCTCTCACCCTTCAAGGGAGAATGTTCTTGGTCTGAGGCAAGGTCTTGTGCAGTGTTTGTTTCTGCCACCTGATTGTGGTAAGCTATGGCAGGGTTCTGTTAATCCAAAAGCGAAGTCTTTGACACCCCTCATTGCTTTTTCATTGTCCATTTCCTCTCAGAAATCTGCAGACACCTACTTCATAGTTGGCTGATGCAACAAAGCAAGATCTTCCAGGATTGATCCAAGATGGCTGCCCCCTGCACTGGAGGCACTTACCCTGTTTCTCCAAAAATAAGCCCTACCCAGAAAATAAGACCTAGCATGAGTTTCTGGGATGGCTGCAATATAAGCCCTACCCCAAAAATAAGCCCTAGTTAAAGTCCTTGTAAAACATGTAATCCGTTCTGTAAAAAGGTTATATAATGTGTCTCCTTGTGTAAATTTATTGTGTAAAATACCTTATTTACAGCACTGCCGGTCGCTCACGTGACCTGCCAAAGCTCTTCTCCTCTCCTCCCGGCTGATGTCAGTAGCCCCTCCCACTGCAGTACTCAGAGTGGGGCTGACATCATTGGGGATCTTGGCCCCTCCCTCTGCAGTATTTGGAGTGGGGAAGAAGAGCTCCGGTGGGTCATGTGAGCGGCCAGCGGCACTGTAAATTAGGTATTTTCCACAATAATGGTACACAAGGAGACACACTGCACATCATATCTTTTTACAGAACAAATTACATAATTTTATAAGGTCTTTAAAGAAAGGTTTATTTTTGGGATTACAGAATTTCACAAGGCTGACTCCGGAGCTGACAGGGGGAGAAACTTTTTTGTACATACCGTAAACAAATAAGACACCCCCTGAAAATAAGCCCTAGTGTGTTTTTTTGTAGCCAGAATTAATATAAGACCAGTCTTATTTTCGGGGAAACACGGTAATAGTTAGTTGCAAAGTGGTCTATTTAATGGTGGCTGCTCAACTTCTGCATTAATACATATTGAGTTTAACCCTGTTCACACTGCAGAGGATAATGCATCAGCAACAAAGGAAGTTCCTCAGCGGTTATCGTCTACAGTCCAGGTTACACCTAACCAGGGGCGTATCTAGGGAATGGCAACCATGCCAAGTGCCATATCAAGGGGGCGCTGGTGAGTGGCTGGACAGCAATGCACTTACCAGGGTCTGATGGTCTCTTCTTCCCTCCAGGCTCCCGAGCATAGGCTGGATCCCTTTTTCAGCACCTTTGCTAATGAACAATGGCAGCGCTGCAAGTGGGACTATTTCTCATTTCTTACTCCTGTAAGTGCAGTCACTGGTCGGAGTAAGCAGGCATCTGCATTTCCCGATGCTACCTCTATAGTTCCGGCTACAGCAGCCCTGACAGCTGAATATCACTCCTCCGCCTGCTGTCAGGGATGCTATAGCCAGGACTATAGAGGTGGTATCGGCCGGTGTATTTCTCAACAGGACACCTGGACCGTGGACTTAGTCAGGAGGTGTCTCCTCACAGGCCTTCTGACTCGAGGTCCTATCCGTGCAAAAGCAGAGCCCAGCAGGAGGGACGGCTGAACTGCCAGTGCCTTATGCTAAGACTGATCCTCTTGATTAAGATGCAGGCACATTTTTTATACTTTCCCCTCTCCCTGCAGGCCATGGCTCCTTTGTAGTCTAAATCATATTTTTTTTGGGCCCCATGAGATCAAACACAGGGGCCCAGGAGGCTGTAAAATAGAGGGATTATTTTTTCTAATTCGGCTTGCTGGAATATCAACTCCTCCCTGCTTGTATGTAGTTAATGGCAATAAAGGCTCTCCCATTCCATCTGGTCGGACTGGCAGCACACAAAGGAGGCGGAGGAAGACCAGTTTCTCCCTCTCCTCTGTGACAACTGAGGCCATAAGTTATGAAGATTTCATCTCTTCCATTATCGGTTCTGCATTTACCTGGCTGGTACCAGCTAAGGAAGCAGCCAATAAGCCTTGGAGGGCAGAGGAGGGATCAATGGGTCTAATAAACCCCAGATTTCTCCATAAAGAGGATATGTCACTACCCAAGCTATCACAAGGGATGATAAATATCACTTGACAGCTGAATTTTTTTTTTTTTTTGAGGTTAGGGCAGGGCCAGGGATGGGCCCAGGGGTGGGGTCAGGTAGGCTGTAGGGGGCCCCATGATATCTAACAGTGACCCTGGTCTCTGGTAAGGGGGTAGTGGGGGCACAGACTCTGGCAGTGGCTGGGTTTGTGCAGAACTGCAGCAGGCATGGAGAGAAGGTGTCCTCTTGTATATCAGTGCAGTCATCATTCTCAGTCACACTGTGTGTGGGGGACTGAGGAGCAGCAGAGAAATAAGAGCACAGCCTTCTATGCTGGAATTTGTAGTCCCATGGAGGTGGTGAAATGCTCACACATACTGTGGGGGGAGGGGGGGATGGTCATAAAAGTAAAAGGCTCTGTGCTGTTGCAGGGCTGCCACGGCTGACCTGACCCCTGTCTAGAAATACTTTTTGTCTGGCACACTGCTTTAAGGGGGAACTCTACAGAATCTGGGGTAAAGGGGAATGCTGATGTAAGTGGGATCTCTGGACACTGTGATAACCAGATACCCCCTCACATCAGAGGTCCCCCTACATCCCAGTCCGCAGAGATCCTCCTTGTGTCAGAGTCCCCCCTTACTGTGTATATAAAGATGACGCCAGAGTCCACAGCATTCTTTAGATCAGATTTTCCAGCGTGAAGGGGAACTCTGTGGATTCCGATGTAAAGAGGGGTCTCTGGGAACTCTAAGGGGGGAACTGTGATATAAGATGTAACGCTATTGACTCTGGTGTAAGGGGTAATTAAAACACTTGACTTGTAGTTTTGTTAGCGTTTTTTTTTTTTTGTTAAGGTTATCTGAAAGATGGGTTTCAAATGTTTTGACAGGGGCGCAGTTTCCGTGCTTGCCATAGGCGCCATTTTCACTAGATACGCCTCTGCACCTAACCAATACATTGCCCTGATAGACTGCTGAGAAAATGGTCAGAAGCACTCTGCCACTATAAAATTGGGACTTTTCTCATGTTTTTTTTGTTTTACAGAAGTTTCTGTGATATCGCTGACACCTTGGATGAGGACTCCTGTGAAGGTGATTTTGGGATTCCCGATGTGAAGCTAATTGAAAAGATTGTAAGCCAAGTAGAGTTTTACCTGTCGGATGAGAATTTGTCTCGCGATGCCTTTCTGCTCAAACATGTACAGAAAAACAAGTTTGGTTTTGTCAGCATTAAATTGCTTACTTCTTTCAAAAAGGTGAGTTTTTTTTTTTTTTTTTTTTTGGTTCTCGATCCTCTTTGCTAAGGCATGACGATTCATATTCATATACCTGCTCTGTGTCATGGTGATATGAAAGAGTGACATTATGGCCTGGTCATTCAAGCAGCTGAATAGTGAACAGAGGAAAACTGGGTGAAGATGGAAGCGCGCCCCTGCACTGACCGCACAGTGCTGGAGGTCTTCCTTTAACAAGAAAGTCTGTCATGATGTGCGCTGTATTGGCACATTATGGCATAATGCAGCAGGGGGCCTGGATAAAAACAAATGTAATACTGCTGTTATGCAAGTTTTTTATTACTGTCCAAAATGGCAAAAAATACTATTTTATAATTGTAGTACTCTAGTAAAATAATGGTTTCAGTATACAGAGTGGGTTGTTCTTGGGCACAGAATGTGCAAAAACAGACTATAAAAGCCCAGAGGAGCGTACTTTTTATTCACGGTTATTGCTATAGCGATCCATGCCAGTTCTCATACAATTTAAAAATACAATGATAAATGTTTGAGATGTGTATCAATATAAAAAAACTCTGCAGGCAAATTCTGTTCGCTTCTAGTCATTTTAAAACAAAAAGCTGAGGTTCGAAATGGACAAATTCAATTTTTTTTTTCTCAATTTGAACTAAATAGAATTATAATGCTGAATCATGAATACACGAAATTGGCCTTTTTTTTTTTTTTTTTTTTTTAATAAATACAAATAACATGAGTATAAATTTGTTGGGATTCATTCAAATTAATCTAAAATCAAATGGTAAAATCTTAAACAAGTTACTCTGAAATTTGGAAATTATTAATTCTGTTCATGTAGTGCAACTTTGATGCTACTTGAGTGCCAGGGAGCGTCACATCAAAGTGCAGGAGCCTTTGTGTCTAAAGTTGCATGCTAGGGTTAAGAGCTCTTTTTGGGGTTAACATTTAACCTTGGCCATTAACCCTAGCCTGAACATGCAACTTTGGGCACACAGGTTCCTGCACTACTCTGTGATTTTGATGCTACTTGAGTGCCAGAATGTAAAGTTGCACTACAGGAACAGAACGGTCATACATTCCTATTGGCAAAAAGCATCAAATGCATGTTAAAAGCAAAATGTGCCAGAAAAATGCATCGACTGCAACATGCATAGACGTGACTCTCCCAATTGTGCCCCTGTACTGCAGTTTCAGCTCTTCTATATGGAAGCCAACCCTGAGCAGTGATGTGCAGCTGATGCTGGAGTGAGTGTTTGTCATCAGAAAGTTGGGCTTGGTTCACACCTATATTTTCTGCCCAACAACAAATTGGCAAAAAAAACAATGGCATGAAAAATGCACTGCAGGAACAAATCAAAAGCAAACTGCTCTCTTGGTAGTGTAGATTTGCTCTCAAATATGCTGGTCTGGTGAGTGTTTGACCCCTGTGCATGAAATACACTTTTCTCAGGAATTTCTTGCTGTGATGGTAGAAGAGGTGGGGGGACTTTACACTAAAGGCTCATACACATGATACAAAAAACAGAAGTAGAATTTCATCTGAACGATCTGCCGACTTTCGGATCTTTAGTATGGTGCTTTTGACAGCCAATTTCTTTTTTTCTTTTCTTTTTTTTGACAAAGGCTGGATGTGTAGACTATATAACATTGTCGTACGTGAACTTAACGTCCGTTTTTCGTTTTAAGTACGGTTTTCATCTGGGGAAAAAAAAATCGTGAGAGCAAGACTATGCATGCTTAAATGAAAGGATACATACAGAACTATACAACACATTACATTGCTTCTGATGTTGTATTCTGTTGTATGAGAATTTTCGTATGATGAGTAACCTTCACTTTCGACATGAGACTAGCATGCCACAAAATGGACGAACGGTCGTCCAAAAATCTGATTGTGTGTATGAGGCTTTACACTATGGCCTGTCTCCTAACTATGTAAATCCATGGCACTGGTCCCTAGTAATGTACAGGCCATGCTGACAAGCTCTCCTAACTGAGACCTACGTAAGATCCAGTGGCTGTATTATCACAGCTGACATTTCAGATAGGTCGGTAAAGAAGTCTAGCAAATGCTACAGTGAGGTTGCTAGGGGGACCCTAGTAATATTTTGATGTTTTGCTCACAGTAGGATATTGGCAGCAATGATATGGTGAAACATGGTAAATGTATTTGTGTAGTGGTTTAGAAAAGCAAATATCCACCAGTTAGGGTTATGTACATTTTATTGCATGAATACATTAGGTTCTACATACGCTATTGTAGTAATATGCAGGTATTTACAGACAAACTTATTTTTACTTTGCTGATTTATGCTTTAATTTGCTTGTGGGTTTTCTTTTTTTTTTTTCTCAGATGAAGTCCCTTACTAGAGACTGGAGACAAACTTTGCATGCGCTCCAGTTTTCAGACAACCTAGAGGTTAATGAAGAGGAAACCAAAGTGAGGCGTAAAACTCCAGTTCCAAATTCTTTGCTTGGACTTCCTCCCACAAAACTACTGTTGGCCTGGAATCTAGATTGTACAGATAAGGCCAGTCTTGTAAAACCCCAGAGGAACTTCCTGGAAACGGTCACTTCTCTGTTTGCTTCTTTTGGAATTCTCACTTCTGTACGCATCTTAAAACCTGGAAAAGAAGTACCAAGTGATGTAAAAAAAATTTTGGCTAGATATCCTGAGCTGGCTACAAAAAATTGTGCACTTGTAGAATATGAGAACTTGGAAGGAGCTCGAAAGGCGCTAGAGACATTTAGTGTCAAGCAAAGTGGCACCAATGGCGACAGTGGTGTCAGAGTTGTACCGGTAAGTGGAAGAGGTACACGCAAGAAAAGTGGCATGGAGTCTGATGAAACTGAAAATTGTGATTTACCAGATAAGTTGGCTAAGCAACATGGTAAACTTCCAGTAAAGCTGCAATACACAGTGGAGGATGCTTCTTGTTATAGCTCATCAGAATCTGACAGTACTCCAGCCTCTCCAGTTTTGGGACCTCGTTTTCCTTGTGCTATGAGTTTTGCAAGCCCAGACATTTCATTCAAGCCAAGTTCTTTCAGCAGCCCTCGCTCTAGTCCATTATTGGCACGCAAGTGCTTCTCTCAACCTTATCAGAGCCTTTCACCTTTGGCTACAGATCATGGGAATAGAGTATTTTCTAGTTCTGGGACAAGCCCAGAAATGTTTCGGAGACATCCAGAGCATTCAAATGACAGTGGGATTTGTTCAAGTTCTTGGGTGCAAAGACGAAAAGCTGCTGCTCACAATCTGTGTTTGGAGAACAAGTCTGTGCCTTGTAGCCCTCTATCACTGAAGAAGGCCTCAGTCACTCATGGGCTTCCCAGTGGGATACTTCGGCTTCCACATGGGCCAGATGGGAGCAGAGGCTTTCACAATAGCATTGGTAGAGGGAAACTCGTCCTAAGGCACTAAGAATTAAATCTCTTTCCTTGACTGGCCTATCACTGTTTACTGCAGTTTCTTTCTTTGGACTTGGGAGTTAAAAATCAACTTTCGATGGGATGCACTTTCAACTCTGTAAATCCTTTTTTTTATTTGTTGGTTTGAATGTCCTCTTTACATGTACAGTATGTAAAGCATGCCTCTGTAAAAGTACTCGTGAAAACATGTAAATTTAAAATCCATGGCGTTTAAAAAAAAACGACTTTTGGCAAATGGTTATGGCAAGTAAAGGTTTCAGAATTTACTTGTAAATGATTGGGCAGTTGTGTCATAAAAATGAAAGACTTTCCAATTTGTAAACTATTTTTGAAATGTGTGGCACTTTCCTAATATATAATCAAATATTTCCAGACA
Source organism: Rana temporaria (assembly GCF_905171775.1). Classification (NCBI taxonomy): domain Eukaryota; kingdom Metazoa; phylum Chordata; class Amphibia; order Anura; family Ranidae; genus Rana; species Rana temporaria. Next base: position 449,590,615 of record NC_053489.1, on the reverse strand, counting down.
GTTATTTTAGCAAATGGGCAAAGGTTTCCATAATTGTTATGAGCTATGGATGCAAAATAAAATGTGTAACTTTGCAAGCGTGTTTGATTATTTTCTGTTTAGTCAATGCTTAGAGCAGATAATTTTGTTTTAACTGCTATTCAAAACTTTGCTGATGGTAGAAGAAACTGTTCTCTTTAGATTGTACTCCAGGAATTCAGCAACTTTGTGTAAAAAGGGGGAAAAAAAAGTGCATGTGAAGTATGAGTAAACGTCCATATAGAGCATTTTTTTTTGTACAAAGCTTTTAGGAGAGTTTTTTACGTGGGGTGTTGGTGTTTTTTTTTTTTTTTGCCAGTGAGCTCTAATGAGAAACTTAAATGAGAAGGGGTGGTGTGTGTTTTTTTTTTTTTTTTTTTTCTGCCTCTTAATGTTGATCTCAAAATATGCCTGTACAAGTCATAATGTGCATGAACACATAGGATAACATTGAGTTGTTTCTACAGGCAGAATACAAAACTCCAGTAGAAGCGCTGATTTTTTTTTTTTTTTTTTTTTTTTATGCCAGTGTGCATGGAGCCTTATTGTGCTCCAGGATTATGGCTCTGAAGCTGTATACTCTGGTCTCAGCTTCTTAGTGCTTGTTCATACAGGGGCGACTTAGCCGCCTGACAAGTCCCACTCCGTTCTGTACTATGGAACCATTCTAATAGGAGCGACTCAAGTCACTCCGACTTAGAAAAAAGGTTCCTGTACTACTTTGGGACGACTTCAGGGCGACTTGCATTGACTTCTATACAGAAGTAATTTTGCAAGCTGCCACTGAAGTAGTGTGCAGATTGCCTTGCAGAGTTGTGCTGCATGTCGTGCTGCCCCTGTGTGAATCGGCACTTAAAGTGTAGTTACTTCAGCTGCTATGGCTGCCCCTCCTACTGCCCAATGAACAGAAGCCTTTGTTTTATGTAAACTTGTTCACAAAATACAAAGGCTTCTGTGAATGGGCAGCAGAAGGGAGGTGAGGGTATTGCTGCTGTATATGCGGCATCTTATCTTGTAGCCCCAAGTATATCCATGAGGTGGCACTGGCAGGCACCATGTTAAACTCGGGTAGAACTAGGCAAAACCTCTCTACTTAAAAAAAAAAAAAAAAAAAAAAAAAAAACTCTCCATCTTGGATAGAGTATGGGAGGGTTATAACCCCTGTTAGTTTTTGACATCTGTGTCACATTTGTGGGAGAACTCACCCCTATCCCATAGCCATAACAAGAAGTGAGAAGAAATTCCTGCAAATTAAGGGAATCTCTTGAGTTCCTCAAGTCACCAGAACTAGTGTCCCTATTTGGAAGATTTCCCCTTTTTTAATACTGTTCTGGGGACAACGCAAAGTTTTGCATTTTCTTGCACTTCAATTTGGATCACAAACAGAATAGAGGGCGAATCTCTGTAATGGGGCCACGTACAGAAAGATTATTCTACAATCTGACAGGTATTCTTATCTATGCTATAGCCAAAGCTAAAGTTTTTGCCTTACTTATTGTGTGTGCACTCTTTTTACAAGGCTGCTGAATTCCTGGAAAAACTTTCCATGATGACCTCACTGCCAAGGTCTACAAAAATACCATTGGACTTGGCTACTGCTGGAACCTTAAATTCAAATTATGAATAAAAAAAATAGTTTTAAATCTGTTTACTGTGTAGTATTTTTGACTTCTCCTCTTGCCTGCATGTATGAAAGCTCCTCAAAGCATCTTCACCATGGAGGGGGCAAAAATCATTCTTGATGCATACTCATCCTAGTTCTGTCCTGGAACTAGAAGTGTACATTTCTACTGTAGTTCCAAATTGGAAAGCAGATTAACATGCTCTTACATGGTGCAGTATACTTGATTCTTTACATTGATTCGGAATGGGTTAAGCAAAAGGGAAACCTTTTTTTTTCCTAAGAGAAACATGCAGGCTGCCAGTACTACCCTACAATCTGCCTGTCCTCAATACTTTGAGTCCCTGACCTAAAACGGGTATGTAGAACATACAACATGTGGATCAGTTCCTCAAATTGTTATTGCGATTGAAACCACACAGTGCCCAGGGAACTAGTAGGTGCAAGAGTTCAGAAATGTCAACCACTATTCTGCCTAAGTATAGTTAATCTACAGGCCCACTAATCTCCCTAAGGGGTCACACATTTTAGTAATTTCTTAGCCTCCAGGAAACACTTGGTAAAAGTGCTAGGCTCATATTTTGTTTTCTTTTTCTAGAAAGCCTTGGAGAAATAGGATGTGGTCTTTATTGTAATGCTTACCACATTTATGAAAGGGTGAATGTTACTTTCTTGCCACAGTCTCCTGACATTACCTTCTCATTTTTGAATAAATATTCCTGGTTCAACCGTCAAATCAATTGTATTTTTGGTAGAAAGTGAAGTGATTAGTGGACAGTACTGAACGTGTGTATTTTTGTTATAAATGCAGGTCTAGAAATTTTTAGTTGGCTTTTTTTTTTTTTTTGTGGGTGCCCCATACTCTTTAATAGCTTGCATCCCCACAACAGAGGTGTTGTGCCTGATGCTATTGGGTGTAAAGGCTGGTATGGTGACCTTCCACTACCCCCCCCCCTCTCCTTCCCCATTATCACTAGAGCTATGTCACTTCTGGCACCTACTCTGTGCCCCCACTGGCTTCTGGGAGACATGCAGCTCCCAGAACACAGCGGGGACCAGTGAAGACGCACAGTAGGGAACCAGGAAGTGAAGCCGCAATACTTCATTTCCTGATTCCCTCACAGAGGATGGCGGCGGGACAGCCGAGTGCCAAGTGTTTGCTCGGCTGCTGGCACCCTGGACAGTTAAGTGTCCATATATTAAAAGTCAGCAGCTGCTGTATTTGTAGTTGCTGGCTTTTAATATTTATTTTTTTAAGTGGGACCTCCACTTTGATGAAGCACAGTGGACCAACACTAGCAGATGACATGGCGCCCCAAATCGACAGACTGGAAACTTCACACTGGACTTCAAGCATTTTGCAGTGTGTGCCTCTCCATTCTTCCTCCATACTCTGGGTCCTTGGTTTCCAAATGAGATGCAAAATTTGCTCTCATCAGAAAAGAGGACTTTGGACCACTGAGCAACAGACCAGGTCTGTTTTTCTTTAGCCCAGGTAAGACGCTTCTGACGTTTGTTCAGGAGTGGCTTGACAAGAGGAATACGACATTTGAAGCCCATGTGCAGGATCAGTCTGTGTGTGGTGGCTCTTGACGCATTGACTCCAGCCTCGGTCCACTCCTTGTTGGACATGTGCATTTCGTTTCGAATTCGGACAAATTTTTCATTATTCGGAAATTCGTATGCATCCGAATTTCTGAATTACAAAATTAATGAATTTAAACAAATAAAAAAAAAAAAACTTGAAATAAATTCGAATTCGAAAACAAAATCGAATTTGAAAACAAATTCAAATCAAATTTGAGAAAATAGAAATCGATTTTCTAAAAACTACAATAAAAATAGAATATAAAGCAATATAATCAAAAAGAATAGAAGTTAATAGAATGTAATAAAATAGAACATGAGTTCCGAAATTCGAATAGTATAAATTTGAATTCTAGAATAGATTGGAAAATAATTATAATGTATGGAAACTAAAATGGAAAAGAATAGAAAAACAATAGAACAGAATAGAATCGATTATAATATTTTCTATTCTCTTGCGTTTCTTTTCTATTCCATTCTAATCTTTTCTATTCGAATTTGAATTCATTTTATACGAAATACAAATTTCTTATTGAATGAAACCGAATTTGAATAGAAAAGATTATAAAAGATTAGTTTCATATTAGAAATGGAAATTTATTTTTTTTAACCGAATTCCTAAACAGTCGATCAAACTTGAAAAAATTAATTAGATTAGAAAAAATCTACTGCATTCGAAAAAATCTACCGAATTACAAAAAAATACTGCATTTGAGAAAAATCTACTAAAATTAGAAAAATACTACATTCAATTTTTTTTTTTTTACATATAACCATTTTCCAAAATTCGAATTTCATATAGAATGAAATCGAATTGGAATAGAGAAGATTAGAATAGAAAATAATAGAAAAGTTAAACTAGAAAAACAATAGAATAAAATATAATTTTATTCGCTTTTGTTCGATTGTTTTTCCAAGTCTATTCTTTTATATTTTCTATTCTAATTCAAATTCATTCTATACGAAATTCGAACTTCTGAAGCCATCTTCCAAAATTTGAGTTTCGTATAGAATCGAAAAGAATAGAATGGCATAGAAATAATAAATAAATAAATATATATATATATCGTATTTATCGGCGTATAACGCGCACCCTAA